>NC_133533.1:12965171-13297103 GCF_048544455.1 Silene latifolia | reverse complement strand
TACATTTGGAGAAGTAATCAGTCAAAACTAACATGAATACTTTCTGTCTTGGGCTACATGCAGCTTCCCTACAATATCCATGCCCTACTTCATAAATGGCCGTGGTGCAGAAATAGAGTGAAGAAGTTCAGATGGCTGATTATTATTGGTGCATGAACTTAACAAGCTTCGCATTTCGAACAATATTCCAAGTAGTCAGCCCTCAGTGTTGGCCAGTAGTAGCCTGTCCTAAGTACTCTACTTGCCAGGCTCTTTTATCCTTTATGGTTGCCACAATGTCCGTCGTGTATTTCCCGGAGTACTTGTTTAGCTTCATCAGGCTCTAAACATCTCAAGTATGGTCCAGCATGTGATATCTTAAATAAAGTGTTATTGATAATAGCATAGGTTGAAGCTCTGATTTTAAAAGCCCTTGCTTCATGTCTTCCCTGAGGTAGTATTCCTCGGAGAAACCAATCATAATAGGGTTCGGTCCAGGAATTACTATCCTGATCGACAGGGTTGACTTGTTCAGTCTTGCTGATAGCCGGCTCTAATAAATGAACAATTTGTATTTTATCGAAAACTACAGGGGTGAAATTTGAACCTAGGCTGGCCAAAGCATGAGCCTGCATGTTCAAGTCTCTTGGTATTTGATCTATATCAAATAAAGCAAATTTAGCGATAAGGTTTTTTGCATATTCTAAATACGAAATCATTTTTGCATCCTTGGTCGTATAAATTCCCTTTATTTGATTAGCAATAATAAGTGAAACGGTTTTTACCTTCAGGTTCTGAACACCGAGGTCTAAACATACCTTTAGGCCTGCTATCAGGGCTTCATATTCCGCTTCATTGTTTGTAGCTTTGAACTCACAGCTTATAGCCTGAGCTATCATGTCTCCCTGTGGCGATTTAAGCACTAGTCCTAGCCCTGTCCCCCTAGCATTAGATGCCCCATCTATGAATAGAGTACATTCTTGGTCTGGGGTTTTATTTTCTAATTGATTAACCTCATTTTTCAGGTCAGGTTCTAGGTTAGGGCTGAAATCAGCCACAAAGTCTGCTAAGGCCTGCGATTTAATCACTGTTCTGGGTTCAAAGGAAATATCATATGTACTAAGTTGAACTGACCACTTGGCCACCCTGCCTGATAATTCAGGCTTGCGTAGGACATATTTTATGGGTAAGTTGGTCCTGACTATAATGGGGTGGCTTTCAAAATAGGGACGTAGCTTAGTACATGACATAATTAAGGTTAAAACATATTTTTCAAGTAATCCATACCTCATCTCGACATCTAGCAGGCTCTTACTTACATAATAGACAGGATGTTTTTTGCCTTCCTGTTCTCTTACCAGGACTACGCTGACTGTTGTGTCAGTGAAGGATAAGTATACTGACAGAGTTTCTCCTTCACTGGTTTAGCCAGTAAGGGTGGAGATGATAGATATGATTTTAAGTCTTGAAAGGCTACTTCATGTTCATCCGTCCTATGGAACTGTTTATTTTTTCTGAGCAGGTTGTAAAATGTTTTACACCTTTCAGAGGATATTGATATGAACCGGTTCAGGGCAACCACTCGGCCTGTCAATTTCTGAATATCTTTGACAGATGTTTTGTGTGGATTTTGCGCAAGGCGAAATCAGGTCAGAGTAGACTTGTGTAAGGTTAACTAGCTCTAGACAGTCTTTTGGTCAGGTCGTCAGGGTACAATGATAAGCTGTCTATGAAATAACAACAATAATAATAAGACAAGCAATTTTGTACGTGGAAAACCCTTGAATGGGAAAAAACCACGGGCACCAAACCAGGAGAGCATTTCACTATGTAATTTGGGAGAATAATTATATGATTATAACAATGCTTATTTCTCTCTATGTATTGCGTATGCTTCTCCTTGCGTGTGTATGATATATCTCTAATATCTTCAAAGTACTCTTTATATAGGCTTCCTCCTTGAACGGCTGCTTGATGCGGTACTAAATGCGGATTATTCTCCATAATTACCAGTAATAATTGCCAATTATTTCCCCCTTAATTACTGCATTTACTGCGAAATCTTCATACTTAATGTTGCGTATATAATTCCTTTATAGCACGCGTGTATGGTCTAATATCGTCCTGATATTTTGACTGTTGTCCTCTCCCTGGCCTGGCGCCTATCTTCATGTGCCCTGATAGCTTGACACCCTTACAGCCTGGCAGTTAGGTTCAGGTGAGATACTGATCAGGAAGGTCTGCGGATTATAGGCCTAACAATTGCCCCTTATCTCCTTATTTGCAGTGTGCCAGGACGAAAAAATGAGGAGATAACTTTATTTTTAGGAAGATTACCCAACGGTTAAGTTTTGCCTATTCAGTTTCCTGTAACGGCTATTTTACTGCAGTTGCTGACGCGTGTGATATTTACTTCAACTTCCTTAATGATTATCTATTTTCTTTGCGGCTGAAACCCTAATCCTCTTCATTACAAATACCTGCGTGCTTCATTAAGTTGAACTCACCAAAACAATTTCTTCTAATTTTCTCTCTTTAATAATCTTTCTCTTCAGTCCTCTTAATTTCTAACTTCTTCAATCTTTAATCAATTCTCCATAATCTTTCAAATAATGGCTGCAAAGAAAAAGTCTACCAGGGCAGCGGTTCCTGCAACTCCTCCTCCTCGAATCCGAGGAAACTTCTTCTGAAAATCTGCCTACTTCTTCTGCTGATCCATCTCCCACAGTAAATAAGCCGAGTGATTCTCCATTGGAGATGATCTCAATATTTTATGGTGATTTTCAATTCAAGCCTACGAAGGCTTTAAATTAGGATAAGTCTCCTGCAAACCGTTTGAAGCCTGAGTTTGAGAAGATTTTGAAGGATAAGGGGATCATCCCTGCTGATGCTGAAGTCTGGATCCCTGAGAATTCTCCTATCAGAGCCGACTGGGCTTGTCCTGGTTGGTTCTACATCTATGACTGGGCTTTCAGGGCAGGCTGTAAGCTTCCTTTTTCTCCTCTTATGGTTGAGGTTATTAAAGGATCGGTGTTCCATCTTATCAATTAATGCCAATGGTGTGGAAGGTTGTATGTTCCATTGAGAATCTCTGTAAAAAACACAATATTTCTTTTTCTCTTGACGACTTGAAGACTTGTTATGCTGTTAAAACAAACAGTCCTGGCCATATAAGTTTTAAGGTCGGGGCGTCTACTACTCCTCTTTTGAGTAATTTGGACAGTGGCCATGATAAAGGTCGGGTCTTTGGGTATATGTTTGTCAGGACCAATTCTGTGGGTCATGACTTGGCGTATTTGAATCATGAGGCCTGCGTTGCTGGTGAGTCTTTTTGGTTTCCTTCTTTGTCCTGCATGTTTTATTTGTTAATGAAAAATAAAATGGAAATTATAATAAGTCATACCTCTTATATGTGCGATTGATGATGGGTTCTTCAAACCGGGTATCTTACTCCTAATGTTTCTGCTTTTCTTGCTATTCCTCCTTTGGAGAGGTCCTGGCCTCTCTGTTATGGGGTTGGTCACCTTCCACGCTGTTTGAAGACTAACGGTGCTCCCAGGGCGGCTAAAGCTTCATGGGCTGCTAGTGCCACTACCTCAGGCAGTAAGTCTATCTTAATATTTCCTTTCTTTTTACTAAGGCTTCCTGATAATGTTTGGTTTATATTGTTGATACAGTATTTCGTGTTGCAGCCACCAGGTCGTCTATTCGCCTTGCCAGGTTTGGTATGGCTGACCTTTCAGCCAGGCTGGCTAAGATTAAGGAGGAAGGTTCCCAGGGAAGCGGGGATACTGAGCCTGTTATTGACTTGATTTGAACAGTCGATCTTTGTCAAGGTCTCTATCACCCTCCGCCCCCTGCTAAAATAAGTTTAGCAGCCCAAAAAAGGAAAATTGAAGATGTTGATGTTTCTGCCCCGGTTAGGGAAGTGAGAGCCAGGGTGGACAATATGAAGGCTGCTAGGGTGAAGATCAGGGACTACGCTGCTTCTAAATCAGATGTCATGCTCACCCTTGACCCTGTTGAGACTGCTACTCAGGCAATTGCTTTAGTGGATCATTCAGTCAGCCTCTTGGCTGGTGCCTTGGCTGTAAGGGAGGTAGGTTGGAACAATTTATATGTGTGTTTTGTTTTGGTAGTTTTCTATTATTAGGGTAAGTTACTCATTCTTTTATCTCTGTTTTTGATCAGGGTGCTGCGACCTGTCTCCAGAATGCCTATCAGGCTACTTCTTTGGTAGCCAGAATTGATCTGATGAGATCAGATTATGATAGGCTAAAGTCTGAGCTGGCTGCTAAAGCTGCTGACTTGACAAGGGTGCAGGCTGAGAGGGATGCTGCTAAGACTGAGGCGGTTTCGAGTAAGCGGATGTTGTAAGAGGCCTTGGATAGGAATGAGGCGCTCACCCAAGAGAGGGATGATTTGGAGTTCAAGCTGGATGATGCTTCCCTCTACTTCTATATCAAGGGAAGGGCGGCTGCTATGTCGAAGCATGTCGAGGCCAGGGCGAAATGGGACCCTGCAGCTGAGATGGCTTTCGCTGCTTCAAAGTATCCTGACCTACATAACATGGAAAATGAACAGGAGGTCGACTCTCTAGAGGAGCAGGATGTTGATGCTGATCCGGCTAAGAGCAGGGAGCAGGGTGTTGATGCTGGTGCTGTTTCTAAGGAGAAGCAGTGATTTATTTTTTCAGTTTGGTATTTTGGCCCATCCAGGGGGGATGTCCCTAGACAAACAATATTTTTCTTTTCCTGTGTTGGGTCAGGGAGGCTATCCCCGGCTTTTATGAATGTTTTGGCACCTTTGCCCCAAGGGGTAAAGGTTTTTATTAATATAGGCCTGATGGCCTTCTTTTGGCTTATTCTGCTTTTGACATTCCTTTGTGAGTTTCATCCTGTTGGGCCTGTCAAACATTCTGTTTGAATAACCTGCACATTATTTTCGTTTTATTTTGTTATTCATGAGTAATTCAACCAAGTATAGATTTTTGCTATAATGGTTCAAGGGGTGGTAAAATCGGCCTGTCAGGAGGGCTTATGTCCTCTGCCTAGCTGGAGGGCTTGGTATTCGGCCTGTCAAGAGGGCATTTTAGACTAAATGTTTGGGAGAGAACACCCTTACACCTGTCTTGCTGCCTCCAGCCGGTTGTAATCCGTGGCAGTAAACCTAGTCAGGTCAGGCAATTATTTCATGCCTGATTGGTCCTGACTGTAACACCCCCATACTTCAAGTGCCTTACCAGGACCACTCAGGTATAAGGATGCTACCATCTCGGTTACCCGAGGCAATGATAATCATCAGACAATAACGAAACAACATTTAAATAGTAATACTTTAGTGAAAGGTTACAATCCAAAACCAAATCCAAAATACGAATACAAGTTCTCAAACCAACTGTCTAATCAGCTAACTGAAATGTTTATTAAACTACTAAGCTACAGCGGAAGACTTCTATCATCAGACAGTGGCACATCCCAGCTATCCCAGTAACTCGACTCATACCTGCTCAATAACTGCTCACCATCCCCGAATGGATCACCACAGTTTTTAAAACATAAAACGGGGTCAGTACTAATCACACTATTTATGTAAACCAACAGCACAGTAAACAATACAGCTCAAACAGTCACACACAATCACCCACTCCAATCAATCTCCGTCACCGACTGTCCACTGGACTAGCCCTGCCAGTGGGGGACTGCAGCCGTACCCATCAAATCCTCACTCATCATACCGAGCGATAACCCTGTCCCATTAATGTGCACATCCCCTCCCGTGGCGGGTTCCACGGAGGGCAAAACTAGGGCGTGAAGCCACTCCCGTAAGTGACTCCACTCAGCCGAGAATGCATCTCGAGAACCAGAGACAAACAATCACAACCATTAAACAGCAATCAAAACCAACAACCGTCACAATACGAATACGATAATATTCAACAATCACAAAACACCAACAATACATTATGGGACTAATAATGAGTAGGGAAACCCTACCTGGAATGCAATACAGTCAGACGATCTCAACAACTGATATCAAAAAGCCTCCTCTACAAATTCTCCGCCTAACACAATATCACATATATCACTAATTACACAAAACTACCACAAATCCCCAATTCCCAAAATTAGGGTTTAATGAAACTTAATTAAATATAACAAATTCGGTACGTAGATCTTACCCTCGACGCAAGGATCACAAAGATGTAAAGAATGATGCAATCCGACCTCTCGAACTCCGGGATTTGTCAATAATGCAATTGATGCGAAGAACGTAGTTTGATTTCTCCTTTTGAAAGTAATTAGGTTTTAAAAGTATTTAAAGAAAAGTGACGGAAGTTATTATATACTTAATCGCATTATTAACAAAACCCGAGAAATCATCCCCCGTAAACCGGCTACTCGATCGAGTAGCTGAGGTACTCGATCGAGTGCCCCCTTACTCGATCGAGTATCTACGTTACTCGATCGAGTACCCAACAGGTCAGAAACTATTTTTAAGACGCCACACATCCTTACTCGACAGAGTAAGGCCTACTCGATAGAGTACCCAGAGACTCATAAATCCGTAGTATTACAGTCTTCCCTCCTTAAAAAGAACTTCGTCCCCGAAGTTCAAGCCACAATTAAACAAAGACACATACTACAACACTCCCGACTCAACAACCAAAACAAAACTCATAAAACATGTTACTAACCCAAACTCAACCCGACTCAACGACAACAACCATACCGACACAACATAAAAAGGGTATAAAAACTCTTAAAAACTCTTTGCGATCATCTCCTACCCCCTAAAAGAAACAAGGTTACGTCCCCATAACCATACATACCGGATCAAAAAGGAAAGGGTAACGCTCTCTCATGGCCTCCTCCGCCTCCCATGTAGCTTCCTCGGTGTCGTGGTTAGACCAAAGAATCTTAAGCAAAACCGTCTCACCACTCTTAGTCTTCCTAACCTTCCGGTCAAGAATCTGCTTAGGTACCTCAAGATATGATAAGGACTCATCTAGCTCTAAGCTCTCTGCCTCTAACACATGTGACGGGTCACTCACATACTTCCGCAGCTGCGATACATGAAACACATTATGCACTCTCTCTAACGCAGCAGGTAAAGCCAGACGATAAGCAACTTCCCCAACTCGCTCTAAGATCTCATAGGGCCCGATGAACTTCTGACTCAGATCAGTAGGCGATAATACGGTTAATAGTCAATTATACGTAAACTAATTAAACTAGGTCAAGCAACAATGGAGTTCAGAGACAGAAGTCAACCTGGAACAGGCGCAGCAGGACTGCGCCCTTTAGAAGAGGTGCAGCAGTTGCTGCGTCTGTTCCAAGAGTGAGTTCTGGCTGTGAAGCCGGAACTGCAAATCGTTAATGTAAATTGGTGAATTTAAAGATTAATTATGATATTTACTCGGATGGAAGTGATTTAATACATTAATTACATATGAATGGGTCATAAAAGCGATAAGACATGGATGAGACGGAATTAAATGAATTATTTACAAGATTATTGAGATTAAATATAAACAAATATAAATTAATTAAACAAATTAATTAGTTTAAACATGACGAATTGATGACGAATTAATGACAAGCATGAGATGAATATGACAAAAGACAGATGAAAATATATCAAAAGATCGAATTCCAGAAACTCAATATGAACAAATCGAATTTCTACAACCCGGATTGAATTTAATGACGAAAACCCGCAAATATGAGATTATAAGGGATTTAAGTCGGATTTATGATGGATAAAACATGTTAAAGATGATGAATAATATACATGTGAAATTAATATGCTATTATGTCAAAGAATTAACGGAAACAAACGAAAACAAATAAGACGAACGAATTACAGAGGACGAAGGAAGAAGAAAGGAAGCAGGAACTGCGGCAGCCTCACGAAGAGGCGCAGCAGGAACTGCGCTCCTTCGAAGAGGCGCAGCAGTTGCTGCGTCCTTTCTCGACGTCTGTCTACTGGAAATCCGTAAAAAAGGTTTTTTAAACAAGGTTTTATAAATCGGTTTTAAGAGGTATTTTCGACATAAACCTTACAATTGTGATACAATAAGTAAAATACAATAAATAAAAGAGAGATTTACACCCTCAGACTTACATGTTGACGAAACGAGATGAACTAAGATATCGATTAGCGATGCTCGACTCGAACTATAATGCAAATATGAAAGTGCCCTCGTAAGAGGAAAACGATTAGATTAATTAAGTTGATTGATGTGGAGTTGGTCAAATTGGGCGGTCATGCAAACGAGGCTGGTACTCAGAAGGATCCGAGCTTACGTGGTCGAATGTTCAAGCACGTAGACGCCAAAAAGTAAGAACAAAGGTCTAGAATGCAAAGGGAGAAGAGAAGGGCGGACACTCGCGTGAGAAATATGAGGAGCGAAGGCTCCTATTTATACTAATCACACGACGGAAATATGGTAAGAGTAAGATACGGAAGGAAAGATCCGGAAATAACCGACTTAGGTTAAACACGAAAACTTGGAAAAAAAGAAAACCTTGAGGAAGAGGCGCAGCAGGTGCTGCGTCCCTTGGAAGAGGCGCAGCACTTGCTGCGTCCTTTCCCGGGTAGGTTCCTCTGCGCGTAGAAAACGCGTTTGACAGCCTGTCGTATTTTAGGCATAACTTTCTCTACAAGACTCGGATTAAGGTGATTTCGGTGGAGTTGGAAAGCTAAGAAAGAGATCTAGAACTTTCTGTGAAATAGGCCCGACCCAAAAAAGTCGTTATAACCTCGTAAAATGGGCCTAAAGCTCGGGTTGTCAATTTAACTAAATGAAATGCACATTTTGTAATGTAAACTTTTAGTTTAGCCCAAAGAAGTGACATGTGACTCAAAATGAGATATAATCTCAACATTTTGTGACATCCTAACCTTAGGTAGACAAGCCCATTGCTTTGACTCGGGATTTGACGGTTTTAGGAAATGAAGACGGTTTTTGACCTGGACTCCAAATGTACTCTAATTACTGTCAAAACGACCGTACCGGCGCGTAGATGACAATTAAGAGGTAGACACAAGTATTTGAGCGATCACTTGACGATAAACTTACGAACTGTCACAAATCGTTCCGCGTACCAAACATGCGGCCCAATCATGACCGGGTGGTTTGCGGGAGGTGCAGAAATGAGGTGTCTACAGAGCCCCCACTTTCACTGAGGCTTGGACAAGGCGAAAGTCAAAGTATAGCCATCAGGTCAATCGAAGATTACAACCTGACGACTATGGCGACGCGAGGCGGCTCAAGGGGTCTGAATCAAGGACCTGTCGTCGGGAACATTTTAGAGTCTGTCGACTATCGGGGAGGGTCGTTAAAGTCCATTATACTACGTAAGGAAGCTCGCCAGCCATAAGAAGAGACCATACCTGAGACTTGAGATGTTTCCGGAGTTGCGTAGGAGCTAAGGGTAAACGTAGGAGCTAAGGGTAAGACCTAAAATATATATAAGGATTGTGCAAGGGTGTGGGACCCTAAAGGAAAGCATCGTCGGGAAAGAGGTCAAATATAAGTTCAACTTAATGGGTAATCAAGGTTTGAGTGTAGGAACTCTAAGGAAAGGTGATCCTAAAGGAATATGATCCTAAAAGGAAAAGGTGATCCTAAACGAATATGATCCTAAAGGGAAAAGGTGATCCTAAAGAAATATGATCCTAAAGAGAAAAGGTGATCCTAAAGGAATATGTTCCTAAAGAGAAAAGGTGATCCTAAAGGAATATGATCCTAAAGGAAAAGGTGATCCTAAAGGAATATGATCCTAAAAGGAAAAGGTGATCCTAAAGGAATATGATCCTAAAGGGTATAAGTATGTGAACTCTAGGGAGTTTGGGAACTTAAAAGAAGCTAGGTGTGTGAACCTGGGTATATGAACCTAAAAGGACGGCTGGTATGGGAACCTAAAGGCTTATGAACCTAAGAGGATTTGGGATCCTAGGGTTAAGTTTAGGAACATAATGGGTTACTAATTATTGTTTTAAACGCGTGCGTTAAGCTTTCTGAGGTATAAGAACTCCAAAAGGATTTATGGGTTTATGAACCTAAGGACGTTGGTGTGGGAGCTTAAAGGTTTATGAACCGATGAGAAGCCATTTTGGGATCTAAGAATCTAGGGGGTAAGAATCCTAACTTTGGGTTTACGAACCTAAGGAAGGAAGCGCTGGTTTGGGAACTTCTGGAGAACGACACCTTTGCCGAACTCCGCGAGGAAACAAAAATGTCGAGGGTAGCAGGACGTAAACGGGAATTGCTGGGGAAGCTGCTTGGGTCGTCTTCAAACAAACTTCGATAAGTCTTGGGGTTGATGTTGATCTCCACGTAATGAGAGGGATGATTGTCTGTTCGTGTACTCTCGTTGGGGGAACATAATCGGGAACTGGTCTCCATGTCTCGAGAGGGACGATTGGCTGTCCGTGTACTCTTACTGGGGGAACAGAATAGAGGTGTGTCGAAACACCTGTCAAAGAATATTCGCTCATTGTGGCAAGCGAGGTCTTGATAAAGTACAACTTCTGATACTTACCTGCATGGTTAGTAGCCACAAGAATGCAATCTAATATATGCACGTAAGCAATTATCACATGGACCTCGAATGAGGAAACACATAGGCTTGCAGAAGTCGTTTCTTTTTAAAAGTCGCTTAAAACTTGTTCAAATAAATTTGTCGTTTGTAATGCGTTATGCATATTCAATGGGATTTAGACATAGTACTTGACATGACACAGACCTACTAGGACGCGACGCGAAATGTAGACTTAGCTTGGACTGACGCGACACAGGGATGACTCTGACAGATTTTGTTTAAGTATGCGCAACCCCTAGCCAAGTGTGGGTGACAATGCGTATTAATTCCAAAGGTATAAGAACTGCAAGAATGATGAAGGCATATAAAGGCAAGGCATGAGCCATGGATCAGGTGTCTATTTGGATATCTTCATCATTTGAGGTAGAAGAGACCCCTCTTGAGGCACGATAACTTGGAGAATTGATCTAAGATCTTTGTCATTGTCCGGACCGAGTACTAACTAAACTTAGAGGAATAAATGAAGGGTGGCATCTTGGAAGAGAAGCCCCCAGGATGAGAAGATGACTCTGGACTTTGGTAAAAAAAAAGGCTGGGCGATAATAAGGAGCCCCCAGTATAGAGGTGTTGGTTGTGGAAGGGATGTTAATTGAGGTTGGAAGCTTATAGTTGATAATTGAGGTTGAAGGTTGGAAGTGGGGATGGTTGTGTCCTTGAGGACTGCCTACGTATTCACGTGAAGTGAAATCAAACCAGATCGTAGTTCTGGGGTTTGATTAATTTTGTTTGGGTGTTGTGGTTGTATCCTTCTTGTGTAAGAAAGACTGCCAACGTATCCACCTGAAGAGGTGAAATCAAACCATGCTCGTAGCTCTGGTGTGTGCCTAAGCTATGTTGTTAGGGCCTTAAAGTGCAGGGGTCACAAGGGTAATATTCCTTTGGTGACTCGAAGAACTGATTTGAGATAACTCCCTCTGATCATAGACCAAAGAGGTATAACTAATTTTGTAAAAATTTCCTTGTCGCATGAGCACACCTAAAAGATGGACTCTAAGGATGAATTGGGTATGTCCCGTTCTGGGTAGCAAAGTATTTGAAGACTCCGTGTTTGGGTCAAGGTTAAACTGGATTGGATATTTGGAATGTGCAGCTCGGTAATAAGAGGCTTTTATGAACAAATCTTTGGAGTTTTGATTTTGTGGAGTTAAGGCTTGATGGGGTTATGGCTTGTAATATGGCTTGGAAATGGAGTCTCTTGGCTTGATGTAGCCTGAGCTCATAAAGGTAGGTTAAAATGACGTGGGATCAAGTTTCCATGTCTTGGCCCTAAAGGATGGGTATACTTGACGAGCTTGAGAGGATTCTCAAAATTCCTAACTACCTCCCTGTAACGGTCTCGAGAAGGACCTCAGGGTGTGATGTATGAAAGGCTAAGTTAGGTGCTAACCGACCATCTTCGTTGGTGTCTTGATTCTATACTGTAACTTGATTCTATATAGACTTCAGAAGTATTCCGTATAGCATTTGATTCCATGCTTGTTCGTGATTCAGACTCAGATTCTTGGTCTAGAATATATTTCGGATTTTTCCTCAGATTCTTGATTCGGGTTTTTGAGGATGACTTTAACTTTGGATATTGACATTGACTTGCTTGATTGAGCCTTGTTCTTTTGACTATTTTGTCTCGGATTACGGGCATAATTGTGGTCTTGGATATTGACCTCAGTTTCTCTTGATTGAGCCTTTTGTCTTTCATCATGGCTCGTATCGTCTTGGATGGACTTGAAAAACATGGATTTGGGTCCGACTAGCACCTTTGGTGTGAAATGGGTTGGTCTTTTAGTAACACGGGTTGCTTATTGTGGGGAATGGGCTTGCCTTCCGTCATGGATTGTCCACAAGGGAGGCGGTCTGGATTCGTCTTAGAATCTCTTGACATATGCTCGTCCTAGAATAGGGTTATATTGTGGTTTCTATTGCCAGACATGGAATAGGTAAGAAAAGAACACGGAGTTTCGGGTCCTCTACAATTGGAATGGAACATCATATAAGTGCACTCATATTGACTGTCATGTGTTGTTCGTTTTAAAATGTCTCAAATCAATTCTTGTTGTCACATGAGAAGGATAAAAGATAATATAGGATAGAATATATGGATGAAAAGTGTATTTTTATTGAAATGAGTAATGAATGTACTTAACATAGACTCGAGGAGACACGTGACTATGGGACAGCCCCCATGTTGTCACTAGAAATAGAGATGGACATAAAGAAATACACTAGACAAATATGGGATAGAAAGCCTAAGACTCGGACTCGGACTTGATTTCAGATCTAGACTCTTAATCATCGGCCCACGCTTGAACGTTTACTCTTCCAGCAACTGGCTTCGGCATCTGACTTTGAGCATTCACCCATTTGAGCACCCCGTCTTCATTATTGGGAACATTGGAAGGATAATAGTCAAGAAAAGTTTCCTGTTAAGTGGTATATCCATGAGGATCGCTTAAGCTACCTTGTGGGTTAAAGGTTGAGAGGGACAACCTCCCGCTTTCGATCATATCCTGAATGACGTTTTTTAATTTGTAACATTTCTCTGTATCATGCCCTTTGCCTCTATGGTACTCGCAGTATGAGTTCTCGTCCCAGAACTTGGATTTCCTTTCTGTTTCGGGTGTAGGTCGTATAGGATTCAACACTCGTTGTTCCATGAGTCTCTGAAAGGCATCGGCGTATCTAATACCAATGTTGGTAAATTTCCTAGGAGGTGTGCCCTTATTTTCGGAAGCCTTTGTAAATGACCTTGGAGGGTTGTTAGGTTTCTTTGACGAAGGATCCATGAGGATGCCTTTATTGATTTTGATTCCAGGATGAGAAGAACTAAGAATAGATTGTCCACTTGTTGCTTTCTCCTTAGGACTGTCAAGTTGAGGGTTTGTCTGGATATTTTTCATCTCAAGCTTCTTATCCATTTCAGCAAACTGGTTTTCCATGTTGGAAAGTCGAGAGTTTAGATTATCAATAGCTCCCTCTATTTTGGAAAATTTGTTGTTGAAGGCAATGGAAAGCATGAGCAATCCACTTTGGATATCATCGTCTTCGAGGACATTGATTTCTTCACTACCATGAGGAGCGAGGAGGTGAGAACACTCTAGGGATGATTCTTCGTCATGTTTAATGATATTAGACCCAAGAGGGTCGATTTTCTTGGATTTCCCGAGAGAAGGTGGCTTAGGAAGCTTGCCCTCTTCGATCATATCTTGGATGGTGTGTTTCAAGAGAAAACACTCTTCAATATCATGGCCCCTACCTTGGTGATATAAGCAGTATTTGTTGCCGTTCCAGAGGTTCATCTGTTTCTCTAAAGGTGGATCCGGAGTCGGTCCTATTGGATGCAGCTTGCCTTGGGCATAGAGTCTCTTCAAAGCATCGGCATAAGACATGCCTAAATCAGAAAGCACCCTTTGATGCCTCCCAGGTTTCTTTTCAGCTGTTTTTGACTTTCTAGGACGATGGTTATTGCAAAAGGTAAGCTTTGGACGACCTAGACTAGAGGTTTCTCTAGGTGGTGTGTTCTTCTCCACCATTCTATTCTCAAGGGTGAGGACGCGAATGCTCAAATTTTCCACTGTAGTTTGAACTCCTAGGACCATGGCATAAACGTCTTGGAGAGACACGGTGATTATGGCTTGATCTGCCTCGTGACTTTGCTGACTAACGGAACTTGCTGGATTCCTACTCGACAGAAATGACACGCATTACAACTTGATTCGACATGGGATCACGCATACTAAGGCAACAAACAAAGGAAGGGGAAAGATGACAAATCTAGGCTTGACTTGTGAATTCATGAAATGTCGTGAGCGACTTCTCGTGTGCTTGACTTTAATTTTAGACTCGAGTGTTGACTTTGACGGAGTAACCCTTATATGATTGACCTTATTGACGGGATTGATAACACGTGTTGATTCTAACTTGTATGTTTAAGACAGACTTGACTCGAGGTTTGCTTATAGGTGTTTAAGAAGACTATTGTAGTTTAGACTCAAATATGAGGCTCATTAAGACTCGTGTGTTGAGCCTCGAAATGTGTGACTCGATGTGTCGAAAATGCTTAGATCCTAACTGAATTGGGGTAGGGAGGTCCAAAATGACGGCGTGACGCCTTAGGACTTGACTTGAATTTTGAAAAGACCCAAAATATAAAGGAAGACGGGTTTATGACTCGATAGAGTTCCGACTAGGACATAGTCGCTTTGAACTTTGACTCTAACTTAGCCCAACTGAATTTACATGTTTACATTTACACGGTTTGAAAAATATTTTGGTTTTTTTTTTTTGGATTTTTTTTTCTTTTTTTTCGGACCTTTTTTTTTCGTTTTTTTTTTTTTTTTTTGTTTTTGACGGGTTTTAGGCCCGAAGTTTGACTCGACATATGGACAGAGTTTGGACTTTGTTTTGCCTTTTCTCGAAAATATTTACGTTTTAAAAAGAGGTTTTAATTTTACAAAAATCGTCATGGTTTCGTTTAGAAAATGGTGATCACATATGATACAAACATTATACAAGCATTATAACGGGATGCTGAGTGCATTTAAAAGGGTTTTGGTTTAAAGGGTGGGTTGCCATACCGAACAATCAAACCCGAAGTCTGTGGAGAGGCTCGTACCAAACAAGAGTAAGGCCGATTCCTAGTCCATTTCCTCAAGTAGTGAAAGCCCTTGATACAAACAAGAGTAAGTACCATGGTATGGATGACGTCAATCACTATCCATCCTTAGGCCCAAATAAGAATTAGGACCGTTTAGACGGGACGATTGGTCGAATGGGTTGGGTTGGGCCTAGGAAGGCCGAATGAAACGATCTAGGAAGACCGAGTTATGAAAACCGACAATTGTCTTGTACAAACTATTCCCTAACCTTGTTCAAGTTTCACCCTTTTGGCTACACGTAAGTGTATTATCCCCAGCGGAGTCGCCAAACTGTGGACATGGGCCCACGGGGGCGCTTGGGAAACAAGCGTTTGCATTTGTGGAGTCGCCACCAATTTATTGTGGAAAATTTGGAACCGTTCGAATACCTCGTGCCATGTCAAGACACAAAGTAGTGACATGAACACCAAGAACTCGTTACCCTTAGCATTCTATGTCTAGAATGACTCTCGTGGATGCCAATGAGCACGGATGTTCACATAGATCTGGAGTAAGGGGTGAGGGTACGTATTAGGAAGCTCTTTTGATCGAACACCTAATCCCGCCCGCCTCGATAGCGGCCTCTACTAATGATTAGGGACATCATCTATACTCGATATATCGTCGGTTATATGCATGCAATGCTGTTGGAAAATGTGTCCTCAACAATGGTGCGATCACATGATTTAAATATCATTATTAAATCTCATTATAAGAATACGGAAGGGATGATACATTACATATATAGTCAACTGGTCCACACATATCGGTAATGATTGGCTGGCTAGAGTTTGACATTACTGTCGTGCGACGGTGGTGATCAGTTGATCCCTTGAGGTCACACCTAAAGGACGATTCCCTTAATTGAAAAGGTTAATTAATTGTATACCGATACAGATTAATTAATTCCTTAAAATTGAACAATTCAATTTGTGAGAGAGAATATTGATATCTAATTGTAATGGGATTGAATAAGATTTATTTTAGTAAATAAAATGCTTTATTATTAAAATTGTTTATTGTTTGAGAAACAGAAAAAATAAGAATGAATGGTTGATTATAATTACAAGATGTTGTGAATTATAATTATATGACCCATTTTATTTATGTGATCAAGTATCACTAGTCAATTTGTTGAATGTAATTTAATTAATTTATAAAATGATATTTATGTGATAAATATGCATTTAATTAATTAGTAACATGTATCATACTACATGTGACATATTGTGTGACAAATGACAAATTGACAAAATAAAATGGTAGTCCATTTTATGTATATATGGACCGAAATATGGAAGGAGTTAGTGGGTTTTGGTTGTTTTATTCTATTTAATAAAATGGCATGATGATGCCTACCTACAACTAGCCTTACACCTACTCTTACACATCTATTTTCTTGGAAAGACAAAAGTAAAAAGAAAAGACCATGCATTGGTCTTACTAAGCCCTCCAACCGGTTTTGTGAGGGTTGATGGAGAATTTTATTTCTCTTAATTTACTTATCATTCATTCATACAACACATGCAAAACGTTCATGTACTTTTCTCTCTTCTCTCTCTTTAATCTTCATCAAAAAGATGAGATTTTAATCCAAATTGTTCATGAAAGATTACTAAAATTATTAATGTAATATATAAGTGTTAGTAATCAATTTTAAGGTAAACCACAATATAAATATCTAGTACATATTAGTTTGTGGGTTTGAGGGATAGTCTTGGGTGCAACTAATTGGAGGGCTTCTACTTTGAGGTCATGTATGTTCATCCAATATTGGAAAGCTCAAGAACTAACAAGAAGGAGATCTTGTTGGTGTCCATTTGACCGAAATTCATATGGTGAGAAAATGATTTATTCATTTATCTATTTTAGTTTGCATGCATAAGATTTGTAATTTATTTTATGACTAAATAAATTTGAAACATATAAGAATATGTTAAATAATGAGATATAGATTTCCAACAAATGCAACATCCAAGTTTTAATCCTAGCATGTGAAAATTAACTAAGTCGGTTGACACGTAATTTAATCATACAATTAAGGTCAAAGTAGGATTTAGTGCTCAATTACATGTGAAGACATACAAATGATACGAAATACAATGAATAAAATATAATAAAAATTACAATAATTACATCGGGTTCGTTGATTTATGTCGAAAATACCTTTAAAACAGATGATTTGAGAAAAAGAATAAAATGAAGAATTAACGAACAGATCAGTAGGCGATAATACGGTTAATAGTCAATTATACGTAAACTAATTAAACTAGGTCAAGCAACAACGGAGTTCAGAGACAGAAGTCAACCTGGAACACGCGCAGCAGGACTGCGCCCTTTGGAAGAGGCGCAGCAGTTGCTGCGTCTGTTCCAAGAGTGAGTTCTGGCTGTGAAGCCGGAACTGCAAATCGTTAATGTAAATTGGTGAATTTAAGGATTAATTATAATATTTATTCGGATGGAAATGATTTAATACATTAATTACATATGAATGGGTCATAAAAGCGATAAGACATGGATGAGACAGAATTAAACGAATTATTTACAAGATTATTGAGATTAAATATAAACAAATATAAATTAACTAAACAAATTAATTAGTTTAAACATGACGAATTGATGACGAATTAATGACGAACATGTGATGAATATGACAAAAGACAAATGAAAATATATCAAAAGATCGAATTCCAGAAACTCAATATGAACAAATCGAATTTCCACAACCCGGATTGAATTTAATGACGAAAACCCGCAAATATGAGATTATAAGGGATTTAAGTCGGATTTATGATGGATAAAACATGTTAAAGATGATGAATAATATACATGTGAAATTAATATGCTATTATGTCAAAGAATTAACGGAAACAAACGAAAACAAATAAGACGAACGAATTACAGAGGACGAAGGAAGAAGAAAGGAAGCAGGAACTGCGGCAGCCTCACAAAGAGGCGCAGTAGGAACTGCGCTCCTTCGAAGAGGCGCAGCAGTTGCTGCGTCCTTTCTCGACGTCTGTCTACTGGAAATCCGTAAAAGAGGTTTTTTAAACAAGGTTTTATAAATCGGTTTTAAGAGGTATTTTCGACATAAACCTTACAATTGTGATACAATAAGTAAAATACAATAAATAAAAGAGAGATTTACACCCTCAGACTTACATGTTGACGAAACGAGATGAACTAAGATATCGATTAGCGATGCTCGACTCGAACTATAATGCAAATATGAAAGTGCCCTCGTAAGAGGAAAAAGATTAGATTAATTAAGTTGATTGATGTGGAGTTGGTCAAATTGGGCGGTCATGCAAACGAGGCTGGTACTCAGAAGGATCCGAGCTTACGTGGTCGAATGTTCAAGCACGTAGACGCCAAAAAGTAAGAACAAAGGTCTAGAATGCAAAGGGAGAATAGAAGGGCGGACACTCGCGTGAGAAATATGATGAGCGAAGGCTCCTATTTATACTAATCACACGACGGAAATATGGTAAGAGTAGGATACGGAAGGAAAGATCCGGAAATAACCGACTTAGGTTAAACACGGAAACTTGGACAAAAAGAAAACCTTGAGGAAGAGGCGCAGCAGGTGCTGCGTCCCTTGGAAGAGGCGCAGCACTTGCTGCGTCCTTTCCCGGGTAGATTCCTCTGCGCGTAGAAAACGCGTTTGACAGCCTGTCGTATTTTAGGCATAACTTTCTCTACAAGACTCGGATTAAGGTGATTTCGGTGGAGTTGCAAAGCTAAGAAAGAGATCTAGAACTTTCTGTGAAATAGGCCCGACCCAAAAAAGTCGTTATAACCTCGTAAAATGGGCCTAAAGCTCGGGTTGTCAATTTAACTAAATGAAATGCACATTTTGTAATGTAAACTTTTAGTTTAGCCCAAAGAAGTGACATGTGACTCAAAATGAGATATAATCTCAACATTTTGTGACATCCTAACCTTAGGTAGACAAGCCCATTGCTTTGACTCGGGATTTGACGGTTTTAGGAAATGAAGACGGTTTTTGACCTGGACTCCAAATGTACTCTAATTACTGTCAAAACGACCGTACCGGCGCGTAGATGACAATTAAGAGGTAGACACAAGTATTTGAGCGATCACTTGACGATAAACTTATGAACTGTCACAAATCGTTCCGCGTACCAAACATGCGGCCCAATCATCACCAGGTGGTTTGCGGGAGGTGCAGAAATGAGGTGTCTACAGTTTTGCATTGCATTCATATGTTTTATTGCATTTCTGTTTCACGTTTATTGCACTTCAGTTTGCATTTGTTTTTTTTCATTTCATATATATATACAAAAATTCATAAAAAAAAAAAACAAAATTGAAAAATTGAAAAAATTCAAACAATTTCACGTTTATTTTAGCATGTAGGTCGAGTCGGAACGGTAGTTATTAGTAGAATCATATGCATAGTCTACGAGTTTTTGTTATTTCTTGTGAACTTTAAACTTGACTTAGATTTTTGGCAAACTACTTATATTCTAAGGTTTAGAGCTAATAACTGGTGTCATTCATGACCGGTTTATCTAGGAATGTGAGTAGTTACTCTTTGTGAGACATGTTACATCAGTATGCATAAATATGAACTTAATCTGCTTAATACCTGTATGCATTCGGGTTCGTGGTTAGTTGACACATGTGGAAGAGGTCGCCCTTTATTCATTTTGCCCATAAGCTCCACACTGCCAAAAATAACCTTTTTGTCCCGTTACTACATCCTACATTTAGCCTGCCCTTGTCAAGCTAGTAGTTTATGTTCTCGGGATTGTTATTTCGTTTTTGGTAGCTAATGTTCATTTTGAGATGATGTTGGGAAGATGAAAAGGACAAGAAATGAAAAAAAAAAAAAGAAAGAAAAAAATAAAAAGAGATTCGAAATCAAAAAGAAGACTCAGTCGGTCGACCGTCCCACTTGGTCGATCGACTGCTTGCTGCAGTAGCGAAAGAAGAAAAAAAAATCAAAATTGCATAATTCAAGGTCTTGTTATATGGCGATTTTTCCTCCCATGCTACATTTGTATCTTATGGGGAGTTGACTATTTATGGAGTTTGTGAGTTTTGTGCTTACTATTAGCACCGTTTCGATTGAAATCTTGAGCAAGAAATTGGATGTTGTTATAATTTGGTTCCCTTAGTTACTAGCTTGGCTTTTAACTCTATTTTTATCCAAATTTATCTTAGCCCCTTCCTGCCCATAGCCTCACATATCCATATTTACCTCGACATGTGTCATTGTCATTTGTTTGGTTGGAATGCATATGTATGGTTGTAGAGATTATTTTCATATTAGATTGCAGACATGTTTTTATAGGTCGTAGTTAGGTGAGTGTCACTACAGATCTATCTTTTACATATATTCACCTGTGCTTATGTGTGATATGAGCGACCCGTGAGAGTCCATGATGATAAATCTCTATAGTTGACGGTTCAGCAGTTTTTGACGACTTCATAACTCGTTTGCATGATTCATATTGCTAATTGATTGTTCGTTGTTGCATTAAATTGATTTAGGCTTTACAGGTTGAATTTCGCTCTGAGATTGGACTCGTTCCATTAAGTTTTAGGATCGAGTCTAGTTCTTGCTTGGGGACAAGCAAGGGTTTGGTTTGGGGAAGTTTGATGCGTGTCCTAAATATGTTGTTTTACATCCTATTTTACACGCATGTCAGAGCTCATTTATGTAGTTTAAGCTACTATTTTCCCTATTTCCGTCTAATTTTGTGTTTTTGTATAATATTGCAGAAATGTGAAGAATTTAGCGGAAATCAAGCCGAATCCGTCCCCGAGTACTTGGCATATTAGTTGACATGAAGTATTTACTTGGGAAGCGAACTTGGTGCGCGTATCGAGGCCCGAAAGATGAATTCACGAAGTTTTTGGAGCCAAGTACCTGTTGAAGTGGTCGATAGACTGGTGCTTTCAGTCGATCGACCAGAGCACGACTACCAGAAGTTACTGTTCAGCGCATCTCAGTCGACCGACCGCCTACCCTGGTCGATCGACCAAACCGTTAATTTGACGGGAATTAAAAGACGAGAAAGCCCAATGTAATTAGGTTTTAGGAAATAAGAATCACGTTATATTCCTATATAACGTAACCTGATGTTTAGAGAATAGGGGGGAAGTCTTTATCATCGAGTTTATTAGGGTTCATCACAAAAGTTGAATTTTAATTAATTCATTAGCTTAGATTATTCTTTCGTTAATAAAGTTTACTTTCGCATCTGGTTTTGATCTTTCCTCTTCAATTCTTTACGGTATTCTTCTGTTCTTTTGTTTAGTTTCGCTGTTTTAATTCGTTCATAGTTAGACTTGCTAGTTTAGATCTCCCAAGGCCGAATTATCGTTTCATGTTAGTTAACTATTTAGTTAATTCAATTATGCATTCAGCAGTTTTATTCGTTAATTTTATTGTTGTTTTTATCGTAGTTTTGAGTAGCTAAACCCTTCGTGCTAAGATGTAGGGCATCTGTAGTGTAGGCGGCGTAAAATAGGAAGGCTGAAATCGCGCCATGGTCGATCGACTGGCTTACTTTGTCGATCGACTGGCTCCCGTGAGGTTAACTTCGTTTTAATTAATTTAATTGCTATATTTGACGAATCGAGTGCACGCGACTAGTTGAATGCTTAGGAATTGACCGACCCGATAAGATCGAAAGATAGGGGAGGGAGATAGACTACTTAATTAAGACGACTAAATTAATAAGATCGAGAAATAAGTTAATTTAGACTTTTAAATCACTTTTCAGGACGAGAGTTAGTATTAGTGATAATAGGGACTCGTAGCTAGATCGAAAGATGCTACCTGTTAAGAATGGACCGAGAGGACTTCTTATTTTTCCGTCTCACGTGATTGACTCAGACTTACCTAGGATACTGCCGCCGAAATTACAGTGAACCGACCATCTTAGCATCCCTTTTAATATTTGACTTCATCTAGTTCTTTTTCCATTCATTTATTTATTTTAGTTATAGAACTATTCAAAACAAACCTTCACTCATTTGTGACTTTAGACTAAAATCAGACAACTATTAATTGCATCGCCTCTCCGTGGTTCGACCCTGACTGCCGCTATCTATAGTAATAGTTTGGAAATTATAAATTTATCTTTGGTACTCTACGACATTATCACCTTTGATATTGCCAAATGTTATGATAAGTATTTAATAAAGAAGGAAGGATCTGTTTTAAGGCAGTGGAAATGTGACGTTGGTAAGTATTGGTTGTATGTGGACAAGGAGACGGGGGAGATGCGTAAGAGCCCACCGTCAAAAAAGTGTCCCACTATC
Source organism: Silene latifolia (assembly GCF_048544455.1). NCBI lineage: Eukaryota > Viridiplantae > Streptophyta > Magnoliopsida > Caryophyllales > Caryophyllaceae > Silene > Silene latifolia. The sequence continues at coordinate 13,274,584 of NC_133533.1, read as the reverse complement.
ACTCAGGAACAATGGGATATTATCAAAGCGATTCGAGCTAGTGAGAAGTTTGAGGTTAAGTATCCTCGCCTTTTAATGATTTACCTATATTTTTTTAATTAATGAGTTCTCTATAATTTTTTTATTATCTCATCTACTTGCGCTTTTATATAATTTGAAGGCCGTTAGCAAAGGAAATCGTTCTAACATTTCATGCAAGAAGGGGTTATGGTATGATTCTCGAGGCGGTTACAGATTGATAGAAGACCAACTCGTAAGTAGCATCCCCCTATTTATTTGATTTTTTTTAATCACACTTGGACTTGATAAACATTTATATATATAACTGTTCCATGGTAATGTGTAGGTGTCAAAGGGAGTGACCGACTTGAATCGGCACGTAACTTATAAATAAGGGCACACGCCTAAAGGATCCCGGCCGTGTGACAAATATGATCAGGAAGTGTTGGCCAACATAGTATGTATTATTTTATTAAGACGAGTTCATTACTAACTTTATTATTTTAGTCACAAATATAATTTGAAGTTTATTTAATATATTATAGGAGAAGATATTGAAGGAGGTACAAGAAGGGAAATTCACTCCCAATGGTCGTGATGACGTTCTTGCTAGAGCGATCGGTCGACCCGAACATCCAGGTCAATTGAGAGGCGTCCCGTTACATGTTGGAGTCACGAAATTTTATGGGACAACTGCCCCGAAAAATAAGAAAAAGAAGGCTAAGGCTGAGAAGCTGACATGGTACCATTTATTCTATTATTTTCATTTAAGTTCACATGTTATTGTTTTAAACAAATTGCTTAAACATTACATTTTTGCCACGCAGGTTCAGTTATTGGCATCTGTGATACTAAAGATGAATTCTGGAGGCAAGCCTTCCGAAGAAGAATTAAAGATGATGGGGGATGTCATTAAAGGGGGTAAGGTACAACAGATTGGTCAAGAGGCCGAGAACACTACTACCTTGGCAATACATGAGGAGGAAGTATCAATCAATGAGATTCAGAAAGATCAGGTACCTACTGCTTCTGAAGTTTTAACAACTAAAGCCGATAAGGTAAATATATGACTTCCTTATTTTTCTTTTCTTTTTTTTGGGTAAGATCAAGGGGTGTGTTCCCTGCCAGCTCTAATGCTATAACTTCTGACATCGTGCCATTGGTTAATTTTATTAGGTAAAAGAGTTTGAAAAGGGGATGCAACTTGAGTTATCTGCCACAGCTGACAATAATCAGGAGATGCAACTTGAGAAGACGGCTGATGAAAAACAGCAGCATACATCCCCTTCAAATCAGTTCCCAGACATGCCAACTATCTCGTCGAAACAACAACTTGATGAGGTATTTAATTAACTTCTCCATTTTTTTAAAAACCTCCCTTTATTTATATTTTTTCTGTATTTCTGAAAAGCATGGAAATTTTGTGTAGGGGACAAAAAAGACGGATAAGCCTAAGTCCCCAGACATGCCTACTACTGCCTCATCATCGAAAGAGCAGGTTGATGAGGTATTTAGTTAAGTACTCTTTTATTTTTATTACTCCAACTAGGATATGTTACCTTTGGATTTTTTATTATTTTATTTATCTACATGTATAGTCTGGTAGTAGCACAAAAAGAGAAAAGCATTATTTCCCCGAACTGAAAGATGTTAGGAGTATAACCTCCACTAATTTTTCTGGGAGCGAATACATGCAAAAAGTAAGAACGCTGACGATGATGGAACTGTATATGGAGGCTAGCCGTCGCATAGCAAACGAGCAATTGATAATTATTTCGCTCGATGAGGATATTTTAGGGATTGAGCACGAAGCAATTCTGTCATGGAAGCTGCTAGCCATTTGGGCTGGCCTTCTCGAGATTGATGTCCAACACCTATTTGTTTGGATGAAGTAAGTTTCTTAATAAATCGTTTCATATTCTAATATTCTGACTAGATAGTGTTTTAAATACCGGAAATAATACCGTAATAATGTAGGTTCTTGAAATCGTGAGTGATCCCCGAGAATAAGATTCCATGTGATCTATACGGATTCATGTGCCCCTATATTTTATCTATGCATAAAGTTGATTTCGTACGAAGATCGGGTAGATTATATTGCTCGGGAATTGGCGACAAACAAAAAGCTCATTTTTGCCCCTTATAATGAAATCGGGTAATAAACAAATTAATATTACGATTCCACCTACAATTGCATTTTCATAACTAATATATGTACTTGTTAATAATGATGATGTCTCTTGATGTAGGAGACATTAGGTGCTAGCATCCATCATGCCGACCAAGAAGAAAGTTTTTTGGTTGGACTCTTTGCATAGAGAACCAAGCGAGACCTTTAAGGCCTTGATTATTAAGTAAGTCTATAATACTGATTTATTTATAATAACATTAAGTTTCAATTTTTATTTATAGCAAAAAGCTCATTTTTGCCCCAAAAATATGAGTTTCTGCCTCTTTTTTATTTATAAGAAAAGGGCCTTTGAGAAGAAAAGAGCTAACGAGGATCAACCTACGAAAGTTTCTGATGATGGCCCTACTTTTACTACGATAACAGGGATACGTGCTCAAATACAATACCTTAAGTGCAAAAATCTGTCTTTAATAATAACACGTGCGCAAATACAATACCTAAAGTGCAAGATTCTGATGTGGGCCTTCTCGTCTCTTCGTTTTTTTATGTAATAATAGGTCCCTCGCCAGCCGGATAGCATAAAATGTGGATACTACGTTTGTCGGTTCATGTTGGAGGTTATTACGCGAAGATATATCCTTATTCCAGAAAAGGTTAGTAATTTAATAATGTGTTTATTATTTTTTTTAAATTAGAGCTGATGTTGTCTTGCTTGCTGCTATACCATGATGTTGCTATGCTGAATGATGTATGTTGTTATATTAATGAACAACACTAATGCTGCTGTCAGTCAATAATGTCTTGTCTTTGTTTTTTCCGCAGTATGTAATCAACGCGCCACAAGTACCTGAGTACAAAAGGCACCAAATAGACGAGGTAAGGGACTTGTTGGGCAAATACGTCTCAGAACATTGCAATGAAGACTAAATGCATGATACTTAGAGCTTAGATCAGCTTAGTAAATTTTTTGTTGAAGTTAAGGAATGATCTTTGTAGATAGAGCTAGGGGGATGCACAGTTTTAGGAATCTTAATTCATGTAAAGTGATCAAATTTTTAGTATGAATTAATCTGTAAGTGAAACAAATTGTAAGTATGATGATGCTGTTGTGGTTGAATTGTATCTATTGAGCTCTGATGAACCCGGCTGTGATTTATGCTGTTGCTGATATATGCGGGATTTTGAATGGCATGAAACAAATTTAATTTTAAAAAAAATTACGAAAAATTAATAAAAACGGTTACTAAAAAAACCGTTGTAAATACCTTTCACAAATACCCGCGCATAATATTCAACAACAGGTTTTAAAAGAAGAACCATTGTAAATACATTTCACAAATATCCGCGCATAATATTCAACAACAGATTTTAAAAGAAGAACCGTTGTAAATACATTTCACAAATACCCGCGAATAATATTCAACAACAGGTTTTAAAAGAAGAACCGTTGTTACTAACAATTTCAACAACGGTTATGTTCCGTATACCCGTTGTTAAAAGTCTTTACAATTTTGGTGGAAAAGATACAACAACGGTTTTTTATATTATAACCGTTGTTATATCTTTCCCACCAAAATTTTGTCAAACTTTCCACAACGACTTATTCGCAACAACAACGGATTTTAACCGTTGTGAATAATTTCCACAAGGGTTTTAGTAAATAACCTAACCGTTGTAAATACCTTTTACAACGGTCGCTTTAACAACGTCCGCTTTTTGTTTTAACAACGGTTTTTACTCGTTGTTATAGCCTGTATCTGTAGTAGTGGGTGGGCGCCAAATGTTTTGGTATTTTTTTACCGAATTAGGTTGATTTAGGTCAAATTGGCCTTATGCGTTATTTGAGAGGTTAGTTACGTATGTATGGTTGATATGTAAATAAATAGAGAAGTAAATAAGAAATTGACACAAGAGCTTTGGTGACGCGAAAAACCCTACGTGGGAAACGACCGCGGAAAGGGGATGATACTCTTCCAAGGATTGCACTATCTTTGTAATATGAAGGACGAATACAGTAATGGTGGCACGACTATTTTGCTAGTACAATATCTAGGATTTTATATGTGAATGACCGATATTTTTCGCATTCTTCACCTTATATAGGACTCAAACCCTAGTAGGGTTTAAGTTGCTTACTTGGTAAGTTAGTCGAATAACACCCTAGTTGGGCTCTTTTTCTGCCGGGTTGTAGGACTTGTATCTTGCTAGTTAAGGCCCAATGCTTCTTGATTTGCCGCCAGCCCATCTGACTCCTTCTTGCTCACGGGCTCCTCAAGGTTGCTGGATTACTTGGTCCAATTCGTCCTTCCTACCTCCTCCAGTGGATCCGTCTTCCCTTGCCCGAATATGCGGATTTTGGTTCAAACACACCCCTTCCGTATCACAAATTCTTATTGAAGACGGACACTATCCGTCACAAGCTGAAGACGGATAGTGTCGCTCTCACAAAATGCAAATGGATAGTGCAAGTGGGGGGAAATGGATACCCCCACTTGCTCTCCCATTTGTATTTTGTGAGAGGGCCACTATCCGTCTTTAGCTTGTGACGGATAGTGGTCGTCTTCAATGAGACGGACTGCTTCCGTATAGCCTCTCGCGAAAAACGTGAGCACGTAGGGGTGTAATCGAGCCGAGCCGAGCTCGAAATTACCTATGATCGAGCTCGGCTCATATTGTAAAAATCGAGTTCGAGCCCGAACCCGAACTCTTGAAATCAACGCTCGGGATCGGCTCATATAATATTTTACAAGCTCGAGCCCGAGCTTTGTTTGTGAACCATTTTTTCGAGCATTATTTTAATTATAACGTAATTTTTGATTTAAAATTCAAATTCAAACGAGAATATTATTCTTTTGTTAGTTTATAATAACAATTATTATGTAATTTTATCTTATAAACTAGTATTTTGATTTATTTATTTTTGAATTGATACAATTTAAGTAAATATATTAATAACATTAAGTAATTTTAAAAATAACGAGCTCAAACGAGCTCCCGAGTCGAGCCTTAGTGTGCTCGAGCTCGGCTTGGTTTGGGTTCAGCTTAGTTCGAGTCCGAGCTCGAACTCAGTTTGACCGATCTCGAACCGAGTTTTGACCGAGCCGATCCTAAGAGCTTGTCAAATAGGCTCAGTTCATTTACAACCCTAAGCACGCTCTCTGACCAAACCAGAACACCAACTTACCCAACAACAATCCAACGAATTTTGTCTTTTACCCTGTTTTGGCAGCAAAATGTTCAAAACAAAACAAACGGGGAAGCCTATGTATTATTTAATTATTTTAGGGATACTGACCAAACCAGAACACCAACTTACCAAACAATAATCCAACGAATTTTGTCTTTTACCCTGTTTTGTAGCAAAATGTTCAAAACAAAACTAACGGGGAAGCCTGTGTATTATTTTAGGGACACTACAAGATTGTGGGAGGAATAATTGGTTTAATGAGTATAAAAATACAATGATAAATTCCTATATTAACACACACATTTTTTTAAAAACTAATATTATACTCAGTTAGACTATTAATCCTGGGTTATATCGGGCTAATTTTCAATTTTTCAATCAAATTAGTCTTTTTTTTCCGCAAATATTAATTATACATAAGGCGTTGATATTACATGAAAACGTCTCATAAAGTATTACATGGAAAATCGTCTCATACATGAAAGTAAGGTAAGAGGTAAGAAAGGGATAGAAGAGATCTGATGACAAAGGAAATGCCAAGAAAACTCTTTCTTCGGAGAATCCAATTTCTATAAGAAATGCCAATAATTCATAAATCTAAAGATCATTAGAATGAGCATCATTACAGCTCCCAGTAATCACGACATAAATTCCAAAAACACGAGTTTGTTAACTGTGATACTTCTAAGTTTTATTGTTCAAAAAACCAATCAAACAAGAAGATGGAAGCTGAAAATCAAGTTGGGGGTTTTGGTCATGGCATTGATGAACCAGGATATGAAATACAGAATAATGTGGTTGATCATCACGGATACAATCAGGAACACACAGCACCTGAGTTCAACCCTGCGAATCCTCTTCACGCTAACATCTGGAGATATCCCAGGTCTGGTGGGGTCATTAATATAGACCCCTTTGAATCGGGTGAGTCAGATTTGCAGGGTTGTTGCGTGTTGGGGTTCTTGGTGGACTACAAAGTTGTTTGAAGCACCACCGATCAATGATGTGATCGGGAAAAAGTGGACCACCAAGGGAGTTGTAATCGCTTTTAATGGGTGAGGTATATGTCTTCCACCTTTGCATCTTGAACCGAGAAGACATGGAAGCTTTGTTGCGAGAGGACGACAAAGAACGATTGATGGTGCGGTTATGGTGTTTTCGAAATGGTTTTCTGATACGGTTCCACGCACAGTAAGATTCCCATATGCAGAAGTCTGGGTTAGAGTTTGTGGACTCCCTTTCGAGTACCTGACCATGCAGGTGGCACACATTGCTGGTAAGCTGCTGAGTCACAACTATAAAGTGGAACCTTTTCACTTTGTTCCTGACAATGATTACTTAAGGATTAAGGCTCACATTCAATTGAATAAACCTCTGATGCCCGGATTTTTCTTGGCAATGGCGGGGGGGTACCTATTATGGGTTCAGTTTCGATATGAGGAGGTATTTAAATACTGCATAAAGTGTGGTAAAATTGGTCACAAGGGGGCACAATGTAGGGAGTCTATAATGACGGTGATGTCAGGGATCAATGGTATGTTGGATAAATCAGTGGAGAATGGCTTTCCGGTCTTTCAGGCCAACAGTACACATACAATGTTTAATTTGGACTTACGTGCTACCCCATCCACCACAAAGTACTTGTCGTCCAAAGTTAGATTAGGAAATGCTAGGGGAATGCAGAGGAGAAGAAGGAGGTGGGAATCTCCTGAGAGGGCAGTTGATTTCGACCTTGGCATTACTCCTGGGGGGAGAGTACTTCCGGGGATGGCATTTGCGGTCACTGCCCAACCTTTTGCAGGACCTGTAGTGTTTCATGGTGGTAATGGAGGGGTTGGTCAAGGTTCAGGAATGGGTCAAGGTTCAGGAATGGGTCAGGCTGTAAATGGGGAAAGGGAGGCTGCTGCTAGTACTATGCCTAATGTGCAAAATACTCATGGGACTGGTGGGCTAAATGGGAGCAGAGTCCAAAATGATGTGGTTATGACTGAGGCACAAGTGGTAGCAGGGGAAGAAAATCAGAGACAGACACAAGATAATCAGATGCAAGATACTGTGATGGGCAATGACAATCAATTACCCCCTGGGGCTGGTGGGTGGTTAGAGGAGGGGGATGCCAATACTGAGGTCTTCCATAGTGCAGGAGAGGAGTTGGAGGCTCCGGGAGATTTTAACATGCTGCAACAAGGTGTCTTGGAACAGGCTCAGGTTGAGGACCCTTATGTGCTGTATACTAATCACAACAGTCTGATTGGGGCTCTTGACCGTGATCAGAGAAACCAAGCAGCCATACTGAGCAGGATAGAAGATGATCTGGGCTGGGCACACATGGAGGACGAGCACAGGGGATACAATCAAACATTTGACCCACCCATGGAGGGGTGGCCCACAGTGTATCATTATGCGGATGGGTCCACCAGACAGGTAGGACAGGGATCAGGTCAGATACATGAAAATGAAGAAGACAATGACGTTTTTCTGATGGCTGCAATGGAGGAAGATAATGCAGGAATGATAAATCTGGGGAATGGTAACAATGCAATTGATGCTGAAATCAATGAACAGGAAGCTCTGCCAAGTGTTGATCCCTCTTTATCAGCGGACATGCTTGCTTCTGAGTCCTTGGCATCAGAATTCTACTCTGATGGAAGGGAAGGGGATGAGGTCATTATCATCTCATCTGATGATAATACTGAGGTGAATACTTGAATTTGCTGGTGTGGGAGGAGGTTCTGAGATGGGACCACTTATCACCACTTCTAATGAAGCAACTGGAAATGACATGCAAGTTCAAGATCAGCAGGTATCCAACCCTTTCTTTTCAAAGGCCATTAGCAGTAAAGGTAGGGAACTGGATGAGGGGTCTTCTAACCTGATCCCTTGGGAGAAACTGGTTGAGACTGAGAAACATAAGACTGAAATCAGAGGTAAGGGAAAAGAACCAATTTGTGATGCTGGGGTTAAGTTGTTTGATATACCTGAGGTAGGGGCCAAGTCTAAATTGTTTGCTGCATTGCCTATTGGCAATTCTTCTGATGGTTGTATGGGGTTGCTGGATGCATATCATATTTCTGAGATGAGGGATGAGTACAGGGAGGAAATCAGAGGTGCAAGGAAGCGTAGATGTTGTTCTGATGCTGGGGAGTATGTTATACCAGAATCTGCGAAAAAATCAATGGAGGAAGCTAAGGAATATTTACGCATGATGGCAAAGAGGCGATGCTGGAGTCCAGAGCATAAACAACACAAAAGGAGCAAAGAAAGAACCCACTGGGGTTTCGGGGTTCATGTGGAGGAGGTGGTGCTGATTGAGTCAAGTGATTCATCCTTGCCCTCTGTGAATGGGGGAGGTGTTGAGGTCGATTCTGATGGCTTTGCGGGGGTTGGGCCTTCACAACCCCCTCTGTCGCCATGAGGGGACTGGTTTGGAATTGTAGGGGTCTCAACAACACGCTCGCCCCTACAATTCCTAAAATTAGAGCGTTGGTAGGTAGTAAGTTTTATGATTTTCTTTTCTTAATCGAAACTAAATGTAATGCTAGTATAATTTCCCCTATGTTTAGATCGGTAGGTTTTGACAAGTGTTTTGGGGTGGATGCCGTGGGAGCATCGGGTGGACTTTGGGTTGGATGGCGGAAAGAGTCTCGTATGACTTTAGTTAAGGCATGTAATCACTATATTATCCTTTTGGTCAAGAAATATAACGGATTAGTGTGGTATCTTGTGCTCTTTTATGGCGCTCCGAGTGTCCATATGCGTGCTTCTGTACTTCAAGAGGTGGAGGAATGGATTGGCACTTGTAACGCTCCCTTTCTTATGGTAGGGGATTTTAACCAAGTTGAATATCGTTGTGACAAATTAAGTTTGAAGCAAAGGCCAATCGGGGGAATGGATGATTTTTGTTTGTGGAAAATTCGCAATGAGCTTTTGGACATACCGTTTAAGGGACCATGTTTTACGTGGTGTAATAATCGGAAGGGGGAGAAGCGGGTTTATGAACGAATTGATAAAGCTTTTGGATCGAAGGATTGGTTTATGATATTTCCGCATACTGGACTCAAACACTATCCCATCCAAATCTCGGATCACGCGCCTATCGAAATTGATTTGAATCTTATAGCCATGTCTGGAAATCGACCATACAAGATCGATGCGTGGGTGCTTGACCATGAAGAATGTATGGAAAAGATCCGGGTCGACTGGAAAAGAAGTGATAGGGGTTCGCCGGCGTATCAAGTGACTCGGAAGCTATCAAGGATCCGGATGGGTGTCAAGCGTTGGGCACTTGATAAACGAGCTGAATGGAGAATGAAATGGGATGAGTTTGATCAAAGATTGGAACATGGTATGACCCTGGCTATCACGGGCAATGGAGATGAGGAATACACAAGAGTAAATGAGGAAGTGATGAGAATATGCAAAGAGCGACTGCGGCTTTTTGGAGACAACGGGCAAAGATGAAATGGACGGTTGATGGAGATACGTGTACGAAATTCTTCTTCAATTGGGTGAAGGGCCGGGCAGGAAGAAATCATATCCATGGGATTAAAGATATGGAGGGAGTTTGGCACTATGAGGAGGACCTGATCCGAAATGAATTCCAGCAAACTTTTATGGAGCTATATTTGTCATCCAACGACAACCTGGAGTGGCGAGTAAACTCCGAGTTTGATCCAATCCTCAATCACCTGGATTTTTCCTTTGCGCAGGATGATTTTGACCGACTAGGTAGACCTTTCTCCGCCAAGGAAGTCCGCACGGCCGTTTTTCAAATGGGAGCGCTCAAAGCTCCGGGTCCGGATGGCATACCGGCTGTCTTCTTCCAAAGGTGCTGGTCTATGCTCAAGGGTGAGTTTACAAAGGCGATTTTATCAATACTAAATTCTGGGAGAGTGTTACGGGAACTCAATAGAACTTTTATCACGCTTATCCCAAAGAAAGATAGTCCGGAGGGGGTTACGGACTATCGGCCTATTAGCCTTTGTAACGTGATGATGAGGATTCTGACGAAGTGCATAGCAAATCGGTTAGCAAAAGTGATGAGTGCACTCGTAAGTGAAACACAGAATGCTTTTCTCCCAGGAAGAAACATTAGTGATAATATACTGGTGGCTCATGAGGCCATCAATAAAATCTCGAGCCATGGAAAGGGGAGACAAGCACTATGTGCCTTCAAAGCAGATATGAGCAAGGCGTATGACAGGGTCAGATGGGATTTCCTGGAAGCGGTATTGGTAAAGTACGGTTTCCCTCCGCATTTGATTTCACTCATGATGAATTGTGTCACGACAGTGAGTTATGAAATCCTGGTGAATGGGGTTCCTTTACCACAATTCAGGCCTAGGTGTGGTTTAAGGCAAGGGGACCCGCTATCCCCTTATCTTTTCATCCTGTGTATGGAGGTTCTGTCCCGAAATGTTAGACACGCACACGACCTTAATTTGATACATGGTATTCAATTGGTTAAGGAAGTTAGCCCCATTACACACCTCTTTTTCGCAGATGACTCAATCTTTTTCTTCAAGGATAAGGGGAATTCGGTAACTCATTTAGTGCAAATCATCAAGGAGTACTGCGACGCGTCGGGTCAAAGGTTGAATGTGGATAAGTCAGGGATTCTGTTCAGTCCGAGTACTACTTTAGCTAAAGCCCAGAAGATTATGAAGGCTTTTGACATCAAGAGGAACAATGGCATTGGAAAGTATCTGGGTATCCCTGCTGAATTTAAAGACTCCAAACAAGGCATTTTTAACGCGCTTATTGAACATGTCACCAGACGCATTTCTTCATGGAATGGGATTTTTCTTTCACCAGCTGGACGACTTACTCTAATCTCATCGGTTCTATCAAACCTTTCAAATTACTTTCTATCAGTCTTCAAAGTACCGGTAAGTGTGGCAAATAAGATTAACTCTATTTTGGCACAATTTTGGTGGACGGGATGTAGGATGGGGCATAATATCCATTGGTGTAGCAAAAATTTTCTCGAGCCTACCAAAGAGTGGGGAGGCTTGGGCATTCGAAATGTGAAATGTCTCAATCAAGCGTGCCATCGGCTAAACATGGGTGGAGAATCGTTCTTTGGAGAATCATCGCTTTTCGCAAGATTTTCGGGTAAAAGATTTTTGGCACACAGGAGATCCAAAGAAGGTATGACTCCCGTAGGTGCACCGGGTGTTCATGGGGACGCGAAGCATTCTATATGGGTTGTCTGTCGTCATGGAGAATATGGGGTGGAAGCCTGGTATTAACTCGAAGATCAATGTCTGGACTGCAAGATGGGTGGGGGGAGAGAGACCGGAGCCCAAAGAAGATTGGCTTAACCTTAGCAATGGATTCCTTTCGATCTGCAGTACGGAACCCTGTTCCAATCTAATGGTAGGTGGAATAAGGTCTTCATTGAAGGGCTGTTCACTGAGGAGTGGGCTACACGGATCCTTGCTATACCAAGGTGCGAAGTGAGGAGCGAGGATAAGGTTTTTTGGCCGCTCACAACAACAGGTCAGTATACGGTAAAGAGTGGATATGGTTTAATATTTACCGATTACATGGCCAAAGTTGGGACGGATAAAGACAATCGTCGACTAAGTGATCGAGGACGACATCGTCACGCCGAAAAGTGCTATGGAGGTTGCCTATCCCACAGATGTGGAAACTCCCGCTCGGAAGACTATTACAAATGTGCTTCCGATCGGGAATGAGCTCATAAAGCGGAAGATTGACGCGGATCCGTTCTGTGACATATGCGGAGGAGACCGGCACATTATGGAAACACCGAACACTGTTCGGGGACCGTGGGCTCTCTCGAAGAATCGGGCTGGATCGACCCTAGGCATTCGGGTTGAGGGTGCGGGGAGCATTCCAATTTCAAATTGGATTTGCGATGGTTACAATACTTACGAGAAAAAGGATGAGGGGATGAACCAGGTGATCCAGTTTGTGGCAACTTTGTGGGGCATATGGACAATGAGGAACAAAATTAAATTTCAAGATCAAGCGGTCAACTCGTATGTGATCACGAATATGGTCTACAAGGTAATTGGGGAGAAAGTACACATCTTGTGTAATTCCATGAACTCGAGGCAAAATCGGAGTGAACTGCGATGTGAGGAAGAAGGAGCTCGCCTAAGGGACGGGCCGATATTCGCAACGGACACCCGGTATGTGTTGTAGGTAAGCCATCCCATTTGTACGGTGGTACGCGTAAAAGTGGACGCTATTTGGAACCAGACTTTTGAGGCGGCTTTCGGGTGGATTGCTTATGATGGCACGGGGGCAGAAATAGGTCGTAGACAAGTACGCACAGTGAATCACCGATACAAGTCAAGCCCTGGGGGTTCGGGATATCGTGGAGTGGGCATGTGAAGAGCAGATTCTACATCTGGATATCTCGTCGGACTGCTTGCAACTTATCAGCCAAATAGCAGGAGTGGACAAGGATAATCACAAGATCGCAGGGCTCTTGGAAGATCTTAGGGGTTCTTTTAGTTTCTTTCACTGTTTATGTTTCAATTTTATACCGAGGCAGATGAATGGCATTGCGCATAACCTTGCTAAGCAAGCCATGAAACTGTAGAACCTTATTTTACAGCTGACAAAAAAAAAAAAAAAAAAAAAAAAAAAGCTCCCAGTAATCACAAATCCATCATAAATTTCAATTTCTTTTTCATCCGGGAAATCATTTTCAACTACTCTAAATACACTCCATACTCTCAACAACGAACAACCAGAGTATGTGAAGAAGTTTTGGGGTTTTGGAGTAGTTGGGAATGATTTCCCGGGTGAAAAGAAATTGCAACTTATGGTGGATCTGTGATTATTGTGAGTTGTAATAATGCTCATTCCAATGATCTTTGGATTTGTAAATTATTGGCTATTCATAAGAATTTGGATTCTTTGAATTAAAAAGTTAGTTATGTGTACCATTGTAACCTGTAACTTGTAAGTGACTAATAAATCTGCTTTCCTATTCAATTTTTGTGCTTTATTTTTTATAATTTTTTCATTAATTGCATTTGAGTAGCAAAAATCCGATTTCTTTATAAATTTGGTTTTGCTTGGGGTAGTGGTTGCTACCTACTGATTTTGCCTCTAGTTGTAGGGGTTGACATCAAAGATAGATGGGAAGAGCGGCATATGATGGATCAAGGTGGTTGACAAAAAGTGTATGTGGTGAAGGGCATGTCAAGAGGCTGTATAGAGAAGCGAATAGGGCCGTAGATTACTTGGCTAATCAAGGGGTTTACTCGAGTACTATTATTAATTATTTAGATGATCCGAACTATGAATTTCGATCCATCCTTCGGGAGATATTTTTGGGGTTGCTATTCCCCGTGTAATAGCTAGTAGTTAGTTTTCGGGGTTTTGCCCCACATTCATACCAAAAAAAAAAAAAAAGAGGGTTGTTGGGAACCAATTTCTAGTCAAATTCGAGGAAGCACACTTGGAAGCAATATGGCCCAGATGCGTAAAGGGGCGAGGAAGATCCCGAATATGGGTTGATGTCTTGGCAGGCCTAAGTATGGAATAAGAGAGTCATGAGCATCGCCGAATCCAGAGTCTTGTACTCTTGTGGAGCAAGCAAAGGAACCCTAGCTGAGGTCTAGTGTAACACCCGTATTTTTACCACTCTTTTATCATTTTTTTTCATTTTAAGTTACATTTTGCTTTGGATTTTAAAAAAACGGACCCCCTCTCGAAGGTTGGTCAAATTTTCACATTTTTATTTTTTTCTAAAAATCACTCCGTTCTAACCCTCTTCTCTAAAAATTTCATCTTATTTAAATTAATTTTAGTAGCCGTGTTAAACATTTTCATCTCAACTTAGACGGGCATAATTCTTTTGTTATTTAACTTATTATCGTGCGTTTTATATACGTTTTGAAGATAAGAATGAGAGGCAATGTAACAAAAGGAGCCGGAGCCAAAATTTGACATCAAGTGGACTAGATTTAGCGACAAAGCCGAGTGTCACGTGAGACTCTGTATATCTGAACTGACGTTAGTGCGCTAATAATAAATTGAACTATTTTCAAAAGATATAGTCTTCGTAAAAGTTATAATTTCATATTGTTTAATTAAACATTATTTTCTCAAGTTAAGAGTAGCTATTATGCAAAATTTTAAAATATGTTATTAATAAGTCTTTTATTAACTCGAGTTTAATGTACGTACTTTAATACTATGTTTTATGCTAGTGTATGTCTTTTCCTCAGAGAATACGATAATATATTAAACGTTGATATTGTTTCTATAACGAGATTATCATCGACTTGCGACCAGGCTTAGTTAATTAAATAGTCATGTCTTGTTTGTACAATTACACCATTAGTAGTAAGAAAATTATTTTAACTTAAAATTTTTGTTAAAATATTTTTAATATTTTCAGTTTTTCGAATATAGTTATCGCATATTATTTCATACAAATCTTATAAACTACAAATCGAGTCGATATTAAAACGAATTGCAAACCCGAAAAATTGTGACCCGAATGGACCTTACTCGTCCATTCTCTCCTTTCCTTATAAACACCCAGTTCAACCAAAATTGGTTTCATTTTTTTTCACTCACTCATTATATACCTTACACTCTCATCCTATGTCTAACCCAAAACTAAAAACACATGCCTCTCATTCCCCTTTTATTTTCCAATTTCGAGTATACCCATAAAACTTAAAATCAATACAATCTCCATCTTTTTCTTTGTGATTTGCATGAAACAAAACTTGAAGAAAGAAAAATAAATGTCAAAGGCTAAGTTATCATACATCTCGTTCAAACCGAGATCTCCAAGTTTTCACCCAACCATTCATCTTTTAATTTCCTGTTCTTTTCATCTATTAAGATATTAGAGGCCCATTAAGGCCGCCTATTATCTAGAGTTAGGGTTTATCCTAATAGGGTTTATTATATATATTTGTCCATGTATTGAATCACAATCATACAACTCAATAATACAAATCATTTATGCAATTCTCTTCCCTTCTATAAACTTAACATGGTATCAGAGCCTCTTTCTTGAGGTCTCTAATATTCGTTTCCGCTTTCTTACCGGTGAGTGAAAAATTATGACACCGACCGGTGGGATTTCAAAAAAAAAACTTTTAATAATTTCTTTAATGAATCCAATTTTTTTTAAAAAAAAAAAAAACAAAAAAAAAAGTAGAAACAAAATTTCTTCATAAAATTGCTCTTTCTTTCATTCAGCCGTCATGCATCCCTCACTCTTGGCCTTATACTTAAAGGGGGTGTTTAGTTGGGGAAGTTGGAATGGAATGGAATGGATTTAATCCATTCTAGTGTTTGGTTGAGTCATTTTGGAATGAAGTTAGAATCCGGATGGATTCTAAATCCATTCCAACCCCCTCTAATCTCATACCCAACCTTTAACCCAAGATTCTAACTCCATTCCATAATGTTTAACATTTCATTCTATTCCAAGGTTCAACCAAACAATATAAACCAGGTATGGGATTTAGAATCCATACCACAATGGTATGAGATTCCAATCCATTCCATTCCTTCCCTTCGACCCAAACGCTCCCATAGTGGAGTATTTTTTGGCAACCGGCTAGATTTAAAGATGTGTACTCATATTAAAAATAATTTGATCTATTTTATCTTTTTTGAAATTTGATTTAAATTCTCCTAAGGTGGTATTTAAATTAATATATTTGGAGTTCGAAAAACTCAACGTTCTCCAAATCTTGAAATTAACGGATAATTTTCCGTCTTATTGATATTTGTCAGGTTCGATTAGGGTTCCTGCAAATTAAATCATTTTTGACAAGTCCGAAAAACTTAACGTTCTTGTTCAAAGAAATTTCTATCGAGTCTTAATACTCGTTTATCTTACCAACCTTGCGAAGAAATTAATGAAGATGGAGAAGAGATAAGATTTTGATTTTCTTGTCACGAAGATGAAGAATGGATGACGGATTTCTTTTTATATATTTATTTGTATTTCTCCAATTGTAAAGTTCTAACTAGGTACTGCCTTTACGATTGCGGGAGGGTATTAGGATATTAGGCCCATTAAGGCCGCATATTATCTAGGGTTAGGGTTTATCCTAATATATATATATATATATATATATATATATATATATATATATATATATATATATATATATATAGGCAAGATCCGGTGAGTCTACCTATATTTTTGAGTCCCATGAGTCCACTTATGTATCACATATTGTACTGAAGAATATCACGATTTTGTATGAACGCCATAAACCGTCCCATACCCTCCTTGTCCCAATATATGCTTCTCATCAAAATTATTTCCTCAGCATCCAATACCACCCGCTCATCATCCCGGCTATTAACACAATTAACCCCGCAGCAACTCCCACGCCGACGTACACGGTGGCACTCACGGTGCCGTTAGGGTTTCCGATCACCTCAACGGCCAGATTCTAGCTCAATACACAGTGAAGCTCAGCGACTGTACTGCCGGTTGACGCTGAGAAACCGAAGTACGACTTCCGGTTCACGACTTCGCTAAGATCGACACTCACGTTCATCACCGGCGACGGAGGCTAATTTAATATACTTTAATTACGGATTTCTGAGTTTAGAGTCTACAGTCGCGAAGTTTGCAGCTGATTATACTGTTTTTCTAGAGAGGCTTGTTTTTAAGGTTCCTCGTATGGTTAACTAGTTTTGATATACTCATTTTTGTTAGTTGCGATGTTTTGATCTATGTAAAGACGGCTTAGGTTGAATTTTTCTTTGAGGATTATGGTATGAGAAGTGGGAGGAGGGTGGTACACTGATACAGAAAGATTGAGAAGAAAAGGTAGAGCTCTTTGATTAGCGACACACCGGAAACTAACTCTTGTTCCGTAGAAAGGCAAAATACAGAATACAGAATATAGAACCTTATATTTGTTGAATGTTGGAAGAACTCGTCCAGAAATATGCAGAAACTAAAGAGTAAAATTGAGGTTATTTGTGCTTGTACAGGTTGGAGTTGCGGCTTTGGACTTGAGATCTGCTTCACTTCACCTTTCTCAGTACATTGAAACAAGTAGTTCTTACCAGAATACAAAAACTTTGTTGCATTTCTATGACCCAATGTCGATCATTGTTCCTCCTAGCAAGTTGGCTCCAGATGGTATGGTTGGAGTGTCGGTTCGGGTGGACATATATTACTCAGCGAGCAAGAAGGTGCGTGTCAACTGTCAAACTGTTGTGCACCTAAATAATGATATAATTTTTTGTAATCTGACAAAGGGCTCATTTGTAAAAGGACATCAGAAGGAAAGAAAAGAAAAATCAGAGTATACACACCATCAGAAGCACCAACAAATGGGTTCACAGCTTTAGTGGCATTACTATGAAGGTTGTGGCGACAGTGAAGATCAGGTTCAGTGGTGTGATATTGTATAGTATAACCCGTGATATTGTTTAGTACAATCAGTGGTATTGTTTATTTTAAGGTGTGATATTGTTTTGTATAACTTATGATACTCTTTTACTGGACTCACAGACTAGATACAATATCAGAGGTTATATTAAAAAATATCACAACTTTGATTTTTTTTTTTTTTTTAAAAAAATTAATAAATTTTTTTTTACTCATAAAAAAAATCGTGATATTTTTGTGTAGAGTGTGTGATACATAAGTGGACTCACGGGACTCAAAAAGATAGGGTGGACTCATGTGATCCTAATTATATATATATATAGAGAGGCAGGATCCGGTGAGTCCACCAATTTTTTTGAGTCCCGTGAGGCCAAAATTGTATCAGAGGATATACGACACAATATCACGCCTGTAATTCACAAACAAAAACGTTCCCAACGGTTAATTTTTCACTTTTCACTCTCTCTCTAAAATTTCAAATTTAGGTAAAAAAATTCAAAATAAGTAAAAATCCCAAAATCTCTCTAAAAATCTCACTGAAAAGCGGAAGAACATCCAAAATTGAAGACGATTCCAACTGAATATCAATAATCTAGCATTGTTCGGTCAATAGATTTCTGCAATTTTTAGTATAATTCTTACAAGCATAGTTGAGGTACAATCGTTACTCATTTTCTTCAATTTCTGCGGTTTTAATTCATCTTATATGGTATTGAATTGTGTATACATGTTGATATTGTCCAAAATTATAGTATGTACATTGAATTACACGAATTTAATTGCGTATACAGCACTTGAATGTAGAGTACTATGATGTAGTTGACGATTTTAAACGATTAATTATCATAGTCATAAGCCGTTAAGAAAAGGACGAAGTTCAAAGAAGTAAAATTAGAATGGAATTGATACAAGGTAATGTTAAAAGTGAAGTTATTGAGAATAACGATACTAAACCTATCAATCCCGACCGATAAAGTTTCCATTGTCTTAATTGTTGGACGCTAGAAAGGAAACTACCCCAAATTATTGAAGAATCAACAAGTTAATTGTGGGACATCTAATGGGACCTTCTTCTTTAAATGTTTATTTGATTGACATAAATTTTGCTAGTACTACTTCGTCAATATTAGAAATCGGTGGTGGTTTTCATCATTGTATTTGATACATAGGATGATTAGAATATGACGACTAGCAACAATGATGTTGAGAGATAGAGTCATTGTGTACTCAATCTATTTTTGGGTTTAGAGTTGTACTTAATTGTGACTATTAAGTGCATAAACTTTAAATAAGAATATAAACTTGTTAAGATACAAAAGAGGTTTCACTTTTGTGACCCTATACACCATGATTTGATGTATGGCTAGCCCATTATCAAGGTGATTATATTCTAAACCAAACTAGAATGATATATCATGAAGATGATGCAAGACTCAAATTGGTAACCCAAGATTAAACCTTAGATTCTGGAATGATGAACACAAAGAGTTATCGAGTACTCTTGAAACCATTAGATCTTATGGTATATGCGTATCTTGTATTCAAAGCAAGATGTCTCGTGCCTTTTGGTTGAAAAGAAGATCGAAGTTGTAAATCATTGATCCAAAATAGGTTGATCATTTTCTTTTACCAACGATTTAAGTTCACGCTACTGTGTTCACTTAATAAGGTAAATAGAGAAATCTTTGAAGAAGTTCAAAGATGTCAAAGAATCACGATTTAGTCGTGATGGGATTATCAAAGTAAAGACTTTGATATAAGCCAAAGGAAATGTGATATAGTATCACAAATTAATCTCTCTTAGCACGCATTATGGGATAATGTGTGGTTGGATAAAGAAATCAAACGTTATTCGATATGGTTTGAACTTCAATCAAGTTACTTTGAGTTACTTGATCCTTTTGGGGATTTTATCATTTTGTCTAAACTATTTTTCCATAAAATCTAAAACGAATCATATGAGATATGAAATGGTAGGGTACCATGTTTGTAAGTTTTCAAAATAAACAAATGCTCATTTTTCCTTACTATAATCACGAGTACAACGGGTTTGTGGCTCGTGAAGCTGTCTTTCTAGAATACAAGTTTATTTCTAGAAGACAGAGTGGGAGAAATTATTCAAGAGCCACAAAGAATGTTATGTCGCAAGAAACTGGTCTTTCTTGGCTACATGAGACGTTTTGTGTAAGACGTTGTTTCTTCAAAACCTAGGAGGTTAAAGTCTTCAATTGTTGAAGATGATGAATTAGTGTTACTTTTAGAAAGTAAAGAGCTTGCAACTTACAAAGAAATTGTTTGATTCAAGTTGATTACTTCTGGAAAGTAATGAACATAAGACTTACATGAGAGTGTTTAAGTCACAACTCAATACAAGGCTTAGAGCCATGAAAATCCGAAATAAATTCCAAGTGCATTGTTAGATATCAAAGCTTGATTGGTAGCAAAGGGTTTTGCACTATATGAAATGCTTAAGTTTATTTGGATCTTCTTAGGGATTGTGTTTTATTATGAGATATATATAGCGAGTGAATCTAAAACCCACTTCTTCAATTAGAAGGAATGTATTCAATACATGTCTTGAGTTTTGTAGATTCTTGCCATCCTAAGATAATGTGAAACTTAAGAGAGGGTCTTAAGTAGGACATCAATGAGTTGAAATCAATGTTTTGATCATGTTATAAAACTTTTCTCGATAGGTCGAGAAGTTTTGTTTATACATGAAGTTTAGTGGAAGTTACGGTAATTTTAATTAGTCTAATATGTGGATGCCATATTGATCATTGGTAATGATTTAAGACTTGGAGAAATATAATACATCTTTAATATCCAAATTTATGGAGATAAATCCACATGATAGTAGCGTCAAATAAAAAGTCTTATGTTGATAAGATTCATAACTAGTTCAATTAAGTTGAACATATTTGATTGATTCCATTTGCTTCTGCTGCCGGATCATTAAATGAGTAATGATGTATATCACTTTATATACTTTGAGTATGATGAGTTGTTTCAAAATCGAATTTAAGTAATAGTTACCAAGTAGCCATATAGATTATTCTTAAGTGCTTGAGGAAGCATTAAGGATGGAAAGTTAAGTGTTTTTCATGCAATTAACTAATTTGTGTAAGGGTGTTACACAAATGACAATTGAGATTGCGAAAGGTTTCAGACAAAAACCATATTCAAAACACGTGAAGATGGTTAAGGAACCATTGTGGCTATGTTATTTAAGAAGTGTGACACGGCTATCGCAACCCTATCAAAGATAAAACCTAACGGTCTCAACTAAAATGTAGCAGAGGCAGTCGAGTATCGAATCCACAGGGAGGTAACGCAATTATAGCTGTCTATTTCTAATCCTATGGTAACAGTTGGGGGTTTGTTTGGAATTGGTTCTAAACTATGAAGTCGAAAGAAAAGAGAAATAAGGCAAAGAGTAAATAAAGCAATAAAATGTGATTAAACTATCAAGGAGAGAGGGACATGTCGGGATTCGGTTCACTACGGTAGTCCAACAACTCAGCAGTAAATGACTCAGACGAACTAATGTGAGATGGATGTTAAAAGGTCCTTTCGGTCCACTTTCTATCCTAAAATACTACTAACTTAACTTTCGTCCTCATTAGGGTAGTCAACTGTTTATAGCAGGCCTATTTAGTCCAATCTTTCGATCCAGGATTAATTGTAGCCAGTTTAATGGGTGACATAGAAGCGTGCACTCAACTAGGTCGGGAATTACAGTTAAATTGCTATAGTGACAGAGTCTCTTATCAGTTCATCTAATTCATTCACTACGTCGTCATTTTCCTACCGCAGATTCCCTAATCCCAACATGAAGGGGTTTAGCTACTCATGTTCGTAATTAAACTAACAGCAATTAGATTCCCAGCAGAAGACATAATGAAATAACAATAAAATGCAATAAAGAAAATTAGGGCAAAGGAGAAAGATAACATAAACAAGAAATTAAAGCAACAAATGATTATTATTAATAAAGAGAAAGGAAGGATTACAATCTGAGTGAATCCGGCGTAAAGAACACTGAATTCGAGCAATAATAGTCCGAAAATAAAAGTAACAGTGGAGAAGGCAAAATAACGCAGCAAGGTACAGTCGAAAGTTTGATAGTATGAAAAATAATTAAAGAAGAGATGCTAATAACCTAGTAAATCCTCGGTTAAATAGCAAAACAAACAATGTTTAGCGAAATAATTAAACACACGGACTGAGTTAAAGCCCATTAGGACGAAACCACTCGATCGAGTGGTTTAATACACTCGATCGACCAACTTCTCAGCAAACATTACTCGATCGACCATCAGGTTACTCGATCGAGGACTTGATCTGGTGCAGCTTACTCGATCGACTGGGAAACCTCTCGATCGAGCATCAGGGGGTGTAGGAACCACTCGATCGACTGGTAAACTCCTCGATCGAGTGATTGCGTCTTCATTTCAGCTCACGTCTTCACCCAAGTGCCTCGTAGTGCGTGCCACGACGCTTCCAAGTGCGATATCTTACCGGGACAATCCCGTCTCCTCTAAATGCATGCAAAAAGGACGAAAAGAAGTATGGTTCCACCACTTTCGCGATCGTTCCTACAAAAAGGACAAAATGCACCAAAGTAGCCAATTCGGGGCAAAATACCATAAAAACAGTATAGAAATGCATAGAAATACGTGCTGAAATAGGCCAAAAAGACTATACATTAGGCACGTATCAAATCTCCCCAAACCAAACCTTTACTCGCCCTCAAGTAAACTCAAAACTAAACTAATGGAACGGAAATGATAACTCAGAGCTAGCTTAACTTGTCTACTTGAACCAATTTAATGCAACAAAGATCAACAGTTAAAGCCAAGCAGTCAGTACGCAAACGAATTATGGGTCATTCGAAATAAAGTCGACCTATCGACCTTGCAAGACCAACAAAACTGGACTCTCACGTGGTCACTCTTCTCTCATGAAGCAAAGGGCAAATGTAATATGTAAAAGAGAGAAGAAAGGACAGTCACTCACCTAACTGCGACCTACATAGCATGCATGCAACAAAAATGAAAGACAATTCAAGTACTAATGCACAAATTCCAACCAATAATGTCCGTCACAGCCGAGGGTTTGCAAATGATATGGGAATAGTGAGGTGCAGGTGAGAAAAGGCAAGACAAGTTATGGAAATGTGGAGGTAAAAGCGTCAAGCTAGTTCCTAACAGGACCATAGTGAAACCATCTGGATCTCAACTGACTGGAAGACTAAGTACTAGTGCCCTTCACTTGGCACAAAACTCACTAGACCAATGTTGTCAGGATCGAGATCCTACTTTGGATCGAAGAGGGGTGGTAGGATCGGATCGCAGGATCGAATCGTAGGATCGTAAGATCCTACAAATAGCTTGAATAAACAAGTTTATGTAAACTATTTGGTATAATTTGTGATGTATAATGTTAAAAAGTTTAATTAATGACAAGAAAGTCTTAATAATCATATCAATATATTACATATACCTTTAATTTAGAGTTATAAGTATAGAAGAACAACCAACTCAAAAATTTGTTGCACAAATAAGCATTTTACGATCCTGAACGATCCTACCATCGATCCTACACGATTCTGTACGATCCTATCCGATCCTACCCGATCCTGATCGATCCTATACCGATCCTACCACCAAAACGATCCTACGACGATTTGAATCGTTTTCCATTTTTTGGATCGTAGGATCGTACGATCCTACGATCCGGATCGCGATTTTAACAACAATGCACTAGACTCAAAGCACAATCTCCTCAAAAAATATGGGATAGAACGGAGGAGTCAGACGGTCACAAACTTTCCTTTTAAAGACACCGTCTGAAATAACTAACTGAACAACAACTCTTGTCGATTGTACATCTTCGAACATCTTCTCAACTCTGACAAGAGGGTACAACTATTTTCACAATTTTTCTTTCTTTCTTTTTCGTTTCAGCTCTTTTTTTTTTTTCTGTTTTTTCCTTCATATTTTTTTTTTCTTTTCTTTCTTCTTTCACGTTTTCTTTCTTTTTTTTTCAATACTTTTTTTTTACTCTTCCTCCTTCCTTAATACAAACACCAACTCCAACAAGAATTACGGACCAAACTGCAATGGAAAACATACCACAAAAGAACATACCAACTAGCTTGACTAGGCAGGCTTAGTTTGGGATGTAGCTAATGGGTCAAAAAGGCAAGTTTTGGCTAAAGTGGAGCTAATTGGGTGAAGATATAAAGAAGGGGAATTTGCAAGACCCTCCCTTCATGTGACACCAACCACAAACCCGAATATGTGCATTTGACGAGAAATCGAATGTCATGAATGTGCAAAAGAGACGAACATGCTATGCAAGGAGTACTACTCTCAAAATTCCTAATGAACTGGTCATGAATGTCACCAGTTAAGGCTCTAAAAACTCAGAATTTTTAAGTAGTTTGCCAGTTTATAGGTCAAGTCTAAACAATCAGCTTATATTTGAACAGAAATTCGTAGATTATGCGTATGACAAGGCTAAAAACTATCAATAAAAGTGCAGGGCTCAAGTAAAATGACAAGTTATAGTGCAATTTCATCACGGGAATCTACCGTTCCGACTCAACCTATATGCAAAAGTAGACGTGAAATGTTTTTTGAATTTTTGAAATTTTTCTAATTTTTTTGGATTTTTTGATTTTTTTATTGAAAATAAACAACAATGCAAGCGGGAAATTAAACGTGAATGCAAAACAAATGCAGATGCAGACTCAAAAGGATGCAATACCCTCCCCAAACCAAAACGGACAACGCCCTCGTTGTCCTCCAGCATACACCAGCAGAAAGATGGGGGATGGGGGTATACAACCAGCAAAATAATAATAAAGGAGACAAAATAAAAGGAGTAAGAGGTACATACAAAAACGAACTTCCCCAAACCAGCCAGAAAACTGGGGAAGTGAGTAGACCAGTAGCTACTCGTCGTCGGCACCGCCGTCTCCCAGGTACTCCGACTCAGCAAAACGGTTTCCCCAAACCAGCAACAAACAAGGGGGAAACTCAGTCGTCATCTCCACCCACATCCTCCGCAGTCGGTGTAAATGGAGGGTCACTCGCCTCCTCTCTGGCAGCTCGCTGTGCCGCCTGCTCAGCCCGTAACCGCACCTCTCGTGCTACCGGTGTCTCCTCCGCCTCGTCCTCTGAGTCAAAAGGGAGTGGAGGGTACCCACCCTCTGGGTATCGGTAGAAGGAGGGATGCGGCCACCCTGCTGGAACCGGTCGCCGTGCTCGGATATGGAACTCGTAGAGCGGGAATACAGCCAAGGCCATATCCCGTCTCATCTCAGTAATGTACCTGCACATATCCAAAAGCAAGGCATCACGACGCCCTTGGTCCATGACCTCGGGCGCCCCTAAAACAGGAGGGCAAACAAAATTGGCCGGAAAGGCCGGACCAGAAGGAGGAGGAGTGAGTGAAGGTGTAGGTGTGGGAGTCTGTGTGGGTCCAGTCTGGGTCTGAGCCGGAGTCTGAACCTGAGGGGTGGATGACTCTCCGGCCTCCCGCTTCCTCTTCCTAGAAGAAGAAGTAGGGGTAAGGGTAAGGTGGTAGGTGGGTGGAGGTGGCCTCGCTCCCTCAGCAGCAATCGGGAGCGGTAAAAGTGGAGGTAGGGTAGGGCACGGCAAGGTAACAGACGTGGAACCACAAATCTTCCACGTCCTCGCGCCCTTCTTCGGGAACCAGGCGAAGTCAACCATGGCAGCCATGTCAAGGTAGGCCTGCCTGTCGGGCGCAGTAAGCCCAGGCTCAGTGGGGTAAAGATGGCGGGCAATCCTAGTCACTAGCCCGCCGCAGACAACAGCGGTCTTGACCCTCGTCCCAATCCCGTTCCAATGCTGAGCTACCAAGTAAGCAATGTTTAGAACAAACGGGGTACCGGAGTCAATGTTAAGGTACCCCGCGAGAATCGCTAGCTCAGTGTTGGTCAAGTTATTGGGCTCAGGTCGCCCAAAGATGGTCTCTCCTATCAGTCTCAAAAAGTAACGGGGAGCAGGTAAGTGAACGTGAGCTCCCTTCCGCGTGGGGAAAGGAGTGTGAGAAAGTGCAGCCCAAAGTGGCTGAAGGAGATCCCGAGGTGGGAAGGTGGGACCGTCACTAACTAGGCCTAAAACCTCCCCAAACCTGGCCAAAGTCCAGTGGTGCGACTCATTGCGGAGTCGGAAGTGAATGGAACGACTAGAGGGGTTAGTATCGTAGGAGTCGGTGTCAAAAGAGTAGGAGCTGAAAAACTCGTAAGTGGGGATACGAATAGCAGCTTCCTGCATGGTAATCAGACCCGACATACCCGTCCCGTTCAACAAACTACAGACCTCCTCATAAATTCCTAAGGTCTCTAGATCAGTCCGTGCAAGGAAACGGGTGGAGGAGAGAGGGCAACGAAGTAAATCGGCTAACCGAGTCCGGTGAGCCGTGGAAACGAAACGTACCGTGGGCATCCCTGGTAAAGGGGTAAGTGCGCCCTCTTCCGTAACAACAGCCCCAGAAGGGCTGGGAGTAGTAGCCAGCTGACTAGCCTGCTGATGCGGCCTGGTTGGCACCATACCAGGCGTCGGGAAACGAGGGATGAATCCTCTTTCCAGCATAGTGAGGGGCCTGGCAGGGGTAGAAGTAACAACTGAAGCCGCGGTGGTGACTAAGGCAGAGCTAGTGGCAACAGCAGGGGCCACCGACTCGCTCACGGATGGAAATGGTACTAGTGGAAGGTAGAGAGCCACTATCCATCCTGCAAAATGTTAAAGGGCATGATAAGAAAAGACTGCTGCTAACCGTGGTTAAAACAACACGTTAACCAACATGTGACAGCAAAAGATGGCCCTATCAGTCGAAAAATTCGACTTACAGCAAACAAAACCAAACAATTCCTCATAACCTCGAGATACAGTATGTGAGTCGATAAAGTGACATTATGATGATCGCATCGGAGACTAAAGCTAGCAAGAGAACCGCATATGGCAACATATAAGACTCCTAGCAGGCGAAAAATTCGACTCACAGAACATGAATTCCCAAAAGTTCATAGCAAGTGATAGCGAAAGGGGACGGAAAAACAGTTAACGGCAGCAATAAGTAGGCAAGAACTGCAGTTAAACAAAGCATGGCAGCATATAGACCGTCTAACAGTCGAAACAATTCGACGGAGAAGCCCTAGTCGCGGAATCTCGCGTAAATTTCGAATTAAACAAGCAAAAACAGCGAGGAATTGCGATAAGATCATCAAGTAAGCTAGTTAAGGGCATATAAGAACAATTAAGTCAAAAAAATTCGACTGGACATGGATTTTCGAACCCTAAAATCGAAATCACCTCATGAAATTCGAAATAATCAAAGAGAGAATGCATAAAGGGTGGATGAAACACTTACTTGATGATGATGAACCTACAAAAGTAATTAACCCTCAAGTAAACAAGCAGCAAAGGCGGATTTTAATCGAAAAACCCGCAAACCCTAAATCCCTTTAAACAGCGAGAAAACGAGCACAAATAAGGGGGAAATCAAGGGGCTTTTGAAGATTAATATGCAAGGAAAGAATTGTAGGCGGCGGATTGGTGATTTGGGCAAGAAAAGTGGTGATTTGGGGGGTGAAAGATCGCAATTAGGGGGAAGGGTTAGACGAAATTAGAGTGAAATGAAATAGAATTAGGAAATAAAGAGTTTTAAGAAAGAAAACTCCCGTGTCCACTGTTCATTTCACTCGATCGAGTGATTTTAAGTCACTCGATCGAGGACTTTTGGTATCCCAAATGCTCGATCGATGAACATCCACTCGATCGATCAGCACCTCCTGTGGCTTCTCTCGATCGAGTAAACAAACTACTCGATCGATCCAATTTTCACTCGATCGAGTACAGAAGTACTTGATCGAGGACTTTCCTCTTGAAGGCTCTTTGAATTTCGTCCTTTCTTCCTCGAATTGCGTGAAACTTCCCCAAACCTGCATAAAACACGTCCAAACACATCCCAAAATACCAAATACGCAGAAAACACAGTCTATAGTCTTAGTCTATGCTAAAAATTGTCTAAAACTAATTGTCCTAATTAAAACGCAATAAAACAAATCCAAAAGAAATTCAAACGAATTATCTATTACAATGTGTTACACGGGGCATTTCCCCGTTTAATTCTCATCAGATTTCAGTAGCCCCTTCGTGGGCTTCTGACTGGAGGACGTCACCTCAGCAATACTGACCGACCTCTTCAGTTTCCATGAGCTTGAATCACTATTTGCAACAGTAGGAGGAATGTAGTTCCAATCTATGTAGGTTCGAACTTTCTTTGTCCTTGCTCCTCTGTCATCTTCTTTAGCATCCTTGCTTCCAGTTTGATTGACAACAGTTGCACAACGTCCCTTGACAGTCCCATCCTTGCTTTTATCTGTACCTGCAGTAAGGACAACAGACGAACTTTCCTCCGTCTTGCTCTCAATTTAAGGCGAAGGGTTAACAATAACAGCAATATTCTCCAAATTTTCATCTGGAGTGTCAATAATAGGAACAATAGAAGAGAGAGCATTGCAAGGCTGAGCTTGCATGGGAGCTCTCCGGAACTTGGACTGATGGAAAATCAGCTCCTCATCCCCTACCTGAAAGGTCAAAGTCTTCCCACTGACGTCTATTACTGCACGGGCAGTGGATAGAAATGGTCTCCCTAAAATAATAGGGGTGTGTGCATCTTCGGGGATATCTAAGACAACAAAATCGACGGGAATAAAGAACTTCCCGATCTGGACAGGTACGTCTTCTACTATACCTAATGGCCGTGATAGACTACGGTCGGCCATCTGGACAGTCATGTTGGTGCAACTCAGTTTTGTCAAACCAAGCCTCTTAGCCAGAGACAAAGGTAAGACACTCACGCTAGCGCCTAAATCGCATAGCGCATTATCAATCAACTGCATACCGATGTGACAAGGGATCGAAAAACTACCCGGGTCTGATTGCTTAGGGGGTAACTTATTTTGAAATAGGGCTGACCCCACCTCAGTTAAAGCTACAGTCTCACTGTCATTAATAGTCCTCTTACGTGCTAAAATTTCTTTCATAAACTTTAAATAAGAGGGTACCTTAGTCAGCAATTCAGTGAACGGCACGGAGACTTCCAAGTTCTTCAAAAGTTCGACAAATTTGCCAAACTGTTGATTAACTTTGGTATTCTGCAGCCGCCTCGGGAAGGGAACCGTGATTGGTATCTCGAGCCCCTTGTTTCTCGCTTCCAAAGTGTCTTCCGGTGCAAGTTTGGTATCCTTTGGACGCCTCTTACCTCTCGAACGAGGTCTTTCCGGTGATTTCTCGCTTAAACGAGCACTAGCAGGCTCTCGAATAAGCTTCCCGTCATCAATATCACTCGATCGAACAATATGCTCACTCGATCGAGCAGTTTCCTCATCAAAATCAGTCGATCGAGTAACAGTTCCACTCGATCGACCAACTGCACTTCCCTGGTCACTTGATCGAGCATCAAAACCGCTCGATCGAGCACTATCATCCTCAATTCTACTCGATCGAACACCAGTCTTCAGTCGATCGAGTAGCTGCTTTGTCGTGAGTCCTTTTTCTTGACAGTACGTTGTTCATCATCAGTAACGACTTCCTTAGGGTCTGATTTCTGCACTTCTGGTCCCTCATAAGAAAGACCGCTTCTCAATTCTATCAGGTTCACCGTCTCATGTGGGTTCTTCTCATTTTGAGTCGGTAATTGACCCGGCTTCCTCGAGGATTGATTCGCAGCAAGTTGGGCAACTTGAGTCTCAAGTGCCTTATGTGACGCGATTTGCTGTTGATTTTGTTGATCATTCAGCTGCAATTGCTTCGATATGGCTTGCACCATAGACTTCAGTTCACTCATTTCACTCACCCCACTAGAGGATGTTGTACCTTGGTTAGGAGGGTTGAAAGAAGGAGGCTTCTGATAGCCTTGTTGATAGCCTTGTTGATTCTTGTGTGGGGGAATATACGGCTGTTGCTGATTCGGAGGAGCGGTAGGATTTTGCACATTCTGACTAGTCCACCTCAAGTTGGGATGGATATTTGGCTCGTAATAACTGCTGTTCTGCTTGTAGTGTTGAAAGGCAGCGCATTGCTCAAAAGGACTGGGACAATGATCTGAGACATGCCCCTCTCCTCCACATCTTCTACAGACGAAAGGACCGTCTGTCACAGCATTAACCTGGTAAATTCCTCCCTTGGAGGCTCCTCCTAACTCATACTTGTCGAACCTTGCAGTGAGGGCTTCAAGTGCCACGACAGAAGTAGATTCAGCAGCTCTTCTTTGGTTTCCTCTCGAGTTCCCATATTCAGCTTTATGGGTGGCCAGATCATCAATGATCTTCCACCCCTTGGTTGCTCCCAAGTTTTCAGCAAATCGGCCATTGGCAGCAGCATCTAAAACGGCCATGTGATCATCATACAAACCATTATAAAAATGGTTGCACAAGCTCCATTTTTCGATCCCGTGGTGCGGTATGGTGCGCACTAGCTTCTTGAATTGAACCCATGCCTCGTGGAAGGTCTCGTCAGGCCCTTGTTTAAAGCTCGTTATCTGAGCTCTAATGGCAATAGTTTTTGAGGCGGAGAAATACTTCTTATAAAACGCCAAAGCTAGCGAATTCCAGTCAGTTATCCCCTCAGCTACCCGGTCCAAATCCCTATACCACTCCCTTGCAGCATCGCGGAGTGAGAAAATGAACATGGTTTCTTTTACTTGGTCAAGAGTCACCCCAGTTGGTGGAGACATGGAACTGCAATAATCAATGAATATTTCCATGTGCTTGGCTGCATCTTCATTTGCAGCTCCCCCAAATAGATTCCTCTCGACCAAATTTATAAGGGACGACTTTGGCTCAAATTTTCTTGCCTCCCCTGGTAACGTAAATCCCTTATAGAGATTCGCTGTTGTAGGTTCAGAATGACTGGCAATGGTTGCTTCTTCGGCCATCTCGGGAAAGTCTGGAAAAGTAACGGTTTCAACTGATGAGTGTGAAGCTGGAGAGGAAGGTGGATTATCCTCGAACAGATCGTTCTCGTAGAAGTTGGAATGAGAACTAGACTCTTCCTCTAACTGTTGTTCTTCAAACAGTCTCCTCTTTACGTGCAAAGATCTTTCAATCTCGGGATCAAACGGTAGTAGTGGACCACCCTGCGACCTGTGCATAAGAAGAAACTACAACAGAATATAAGAATAGTCTAAGGAATGGGTGTCCCTTAGACCGAAAAAGGACTAAAATAAAACAACTAATAAATTGAACAATTGCCTCCCCGGCAACGGCGCCAAAATTTTGACACGGCTATCGCAACCCTATCAAAGATAAAACCTAACGGTCTCAACTAAAATGTAGCAGAGGCAGTCGAGTACCGAATCCACAGGGAGGTAACGCAATTATAGCTGTCTATTTCTAATCCTATGGTAACAGTTGGGGGTTTGTTTGGAATTGGTTCTAAACTATGAAGTCGAAAGAAAAGAGAAATAAGGCAAAGAGTAAATAAAGCAATAAAATGTGATTAAACTATCAAGGAGAGAGGGACATGTCGGGATTCGGTTCACTACGGCAGTCCAACAACTCAGCAGTAAATGACTCAGACGAACTAATGTGAGACGGATGTTAAAAGGTCCTTTCGGTCCACTTTCTATCCTAAAATACCACT
Organism: Silene latifolia; assembly: GCF_048544455.1. Taxonomy (NCBI): domain Eukaryota; kingdom Viridiplantae; phylum Streptophyta; class Magnoliopsida; order Caryophyllales; family Caryophyllaceae; genus Silene; species Silene latifolia. The sequence goes on along the minus strand of NC_133533.1, from coordinate 13,243,211 downwards.
AACTTAACTTTCGTCCTCATTAGGGTAGTCAACTGTTTATAGCAGGCCTATTTAGTCCAATTTTTCGATCCAGGATTAATTGTAGCCAGTTTAATGGGTGACATAGAAGCGTGCACTCAACTAGGTCGGGAATTACAGTTAAATTGCTATAGTGACAGAGTCTCTTATCAGTTCATCTAATTCATTCACTACGTCGTCATTTTCCTACCGCAGATTCCCTAATCCCAACATGAAGGGGTTTAGCTACTCATGTTCGTAATTAAACTAACAACAATTAGATTCCCAGCAGAAGACATAATGAAATAACAATAAAATGCAATAAAGAAAATTAGGGCAAAGGAGAATGATAACATAAACAAGAAATTAAAGCAACAAATGATTATTATTAATAAAGAGAAAGGAAGGATTACAATCTGAGCGAATCCGGCGTAAAGAACACTGAATCCGAGCAATAATAGTCCGAAAATAAAAGTAATAGTGGAGAAGGCAAAATAACGCAGCAAGGTACAGTCGAAAGTTTGATAGTATGAAAAATAATTAAAGAAGAGATGCTAATAACCTAGTAAATCCTCGGTTAAATAGAAAAACAAACAATGTTTAGCGAAATAATTAAACACACGGACTGAGTTAAAGCCCATTAGGACGAAACCACTCGATCGAGTGGTTTAATACACTCGATCGACCAACTTCTCAGCAAACATTACTCGATCGACCATCAAGTTACTCGATCGAGGACTTGATCTGGTGCAGCTTACTCGATCGACTGGGAAACCTCTCGATCGAGCATCAGGGGGTGTAGGAACCACTCGATCGACTGGTAAACTCCTCGATCGAGTGATTGCGTCTTCATTTCAGCTCACGTCTTCACCCAAGTGCCTCGTAGTGCGTGCCACGACGCTTCCAAGTGCAGTATCTTACTCTGGGACAATCCCGTCTCCTCTAAATGCATGCAAAAAGGACGAAAAGAAGTATGGTTCCACCACTTTCGCGATTGTTCCTACAAAAAGGACAAAATGCACCAAAGTAGCCAATTCGGGGCAAAATACCATAAAAACAGTATAGAAATGCATAGAAATAAGTGCTGAAATAGGCCAAAAAGACTATACATTAGGCACGTATCAAAGTGGATTTGCTAGAATTGTTCTAGGCAATAAAGAACAATGAGAAATGCTTACAACGGAAATTGAGTACACTTGCAATCATGAGATGTGTAAGAGGATGGATCCCGCACACCGTGAAAACAGTGGGAGCTATTCTATGACTAGAGAGCTTTTGTCTAGATTGGATCTAGACACGTACTCAGAAAGTTTTATAATACAAGGTATGCATTACGAAAGGAAAACGAGTATGTACCAAGGTTGAGCAAGGAGTTGCTAAAACCTACTTAGAAAGGCCTAATCATAGGCTAAACATGATGAGTCATGTCATTTCAATTGAATTGAAATGAACAACTACATACAAGATCAAAATAGATTATAGAATATGAAATAGTAATCAGGCATTGACTATTCATATGTGATAATCGCATTTGTCGTTCCAGTTTTTACTTTAAAAACTCTATTCTTGTACTTTGTTACATCCAAACGGGTTGTATGACAATATTAAACCCCGTTAAAATGAACCCGGATTAACATGGTATTTGCCCATAGTCACTTGTATGAGGTGACGTCTCGAAGTGGCTAGAGTGTGATGCGATTGATGGCAAGTTCAAGTGCCAGAGTCATGTAAGATGACTAGTCGATCACATAAGAAGACTGTTAGGAACACTTTGTCGGGCAGTGACCTCTTATAGAGTTCTGGCAAATTTATAAAGCCTGGTCGTGGCGAGAGCTACTATAGTATTCTAATGATTCGATTCTTTTGACTAAAGACTGTTCGCCTAAGGTGGCATGGTTTCAGATTAACTTTGATTTATGTTACTACGACCTTCGTAAATGGGGTCAAATGGGCATATTTTGGGTTATGATGGTTGTGGCTAGTCGAAGGGAATAGTGCGATAGGAATTGTCCACCCCCTTGTCAGGGTTAAAACACTATCTCAGGGCCACTCGAGGAGTAATGAACTGGAAATGCGTGGCCACGCTCGGAAGGTATCTATGGTAGATAATTTCGGTCAAATCAGTTATTCTCCAGATCGAGGAAACCACTCTCGATATGATCACTTGCAAGTACGACCTGAAAGACACCTTGCATTGAGTGGGAGATAGTAATAGGACAAGAGAATTGGTGACGCACACTTGTCGAGGACAAGTGGGAGATTATTGGAGTGTCTCCGACAATAATGCGATCACAATTGTCGATCATGATGATCACATGTTTAAATCTCATTTTAAAAATACGTAAGGGATGATTCATTTTTATAGTCAACTGATCAACATTAATCTGTAACGATTGGCTTGCTAGAGTTTGACGTTACTGTCGTGGGACGGTGGTGGTCAGTTGATCCCTTAAGGTCACACCTAAAGGATGATGCCCTAATCTGTAAAGTTGATTAATTGTATGACGATACAAGTTAATCAATTGAACAATTCAATTTGTGAGAGAGAATATTGATATCTTATTGTAATGGGATTAAATAAGATTTATTTTAGTAATTGAAATACTTTATTACTAAAATTACTTATTGTTTGAGAAACAATAGAGATAAGAATGAATGGTTAATTATAGTTACAAGATATTGTGAATTATAATTAAATGAGCCATTTTATTTATGTGATCAAGTATCACTAGTCAATTTATTGTATGTAATTTAATTAATTTATAAAATGATATTTATGTGATAAATATGCATTAAATTAATTAATAACATGTAACATACTACATGTGACATATTGTGTGACAAATGACAAATTGACAAAGAAAAATGGTAGTCCGTTTTATGGTACATGGACCGAAATAATGAGAGTGATGGGTGTTAGTGGGTGAATTATTTTATGGGATAAAATAAGCAAATAATGCCTAATCTACACCTAGCCTTACATGCCTAAGGTTTTGATAAGAACAAAAGGAAAAGTGAAGGACCAAATATTGGTCCTCCACCCCTCCAAAAAAAGTGACCATACACACTCACCTACAAGCTTTTGTTCTTATTTTTACTCTTCTCAATATTCCATTTATTAGATGCAAAAACCTTTCCTCTCTCTTATTCTTGTTCATCTTTCTCTAAAACTAGAGAAATGATGATTAAATTTGTTCAATCACATTACAAATATTATTAATGTAATATATGAGTATTAGTAATCAATTTTAAGGTAACCTACTAAACAAATATCTAGCACATATTATTTAGTAGAGATAAGGGATAATCTTGGGTGCAATGAAGAGGAGTGGCTTCTATACTTGAAGTCTTTGGAGGATCATCCTAACATATGGATAGCTCAAGAACAAGTGAGGTAGGAGACTTCACTTGTGCCCAAAATGGCCGAAAATTAGATGGTGAGAAATCGTTTTTCCTCATCTCCTTTTATTAAGTTTGCATGCATAAGATCCTTAAGATTTTATGACTAAAACTTTAAACTAAAATATGTGATATGTAAAATAATATTTCAAACATTTTCAAGTGCTAGACATTCTTGAAATCTTCCAGGGTGATAACCAGCTTATGCTTGGAACATAACTGCTCAACTGAATGAACAATTTTCCAAACCATTGGCATGAGTTGGAATGGAGGGACACTAATAACCCTGATCACTTGACCATAAAAGGAGAAAGGGAAAGCGACATCCACCCTTAAACGCCCATTCAAAAATATATAACCAGCCTAGACTACCTCAATTAGCCCTGACTGGACCACTCTCAGGGATCCAAACTCCAGCCTCAGCAGGAATGAGACCCCTCCCTTCCAGATAATGCTCAAAAGTTGGTTTTAACTGATTAGCTTCGCGAAAAGAAGCAGCCAGAGCCTTAACAGGAGTATATTCAACCCCTTTATATGACATGGATACAACTTCTGGGGCAGCAACCACCTTCACCACTTCATCCTCACGGATGATATCTGGGACATCGACAACAACAGGGACCTTCTCAACTTCAGCAGGAACCTTCTCAGTCTCAGTAGGGGCCTTAGAAGCAGCCGTCTTTCTTCTACCACCAGCCATATTTTATTTTTGATGAAAATTGATTTTTTGCAAGAAGAGAATTCTCGAAAGAGAAAGAAGAAATTTTGAGATTGGAATGTGAAAGCAAGATAAAACAAAGCAAGGTATTTATAGCAACAAAATTAAACGGGCAAGAAAACAAGTGGTTAAGGCTAATCATGACTCTTCTAGGGTTTTGTGAATCTACCCTATTTATGGCAATATAGCAATTATAGAAGCTGAACCAAACACAGCTTCTAACCCGTTAGAAATTCCTACACAGTTTTTTGCCAGGCCTAAATTTTTATCTCCTTATTCCTGGCAAACCCAATAATGGAATAAGCAGATAAGGGACAATTGTTGGGCCCAGAATTATCCTGCATGACCTGACAAAGGTCAGGCAATGTTCAAAGCCAAGGCTCAAGCAAAGAATACCTAAAATCAGGCACTAAGAGCATATGGACAAGCACCAAGCAGGGGCAAAATACAAAACAGGCAATTACTAACTCTAGCCTGAAAGGAGACTACATCACACAAGAGAAACATTGTCTAAGCTGAGCAGGCAACAATCAGGCCATATAAGTAAAATCTCTACAAACAAGGAAGACCAATTCAAAAGGAAAAGATGGAAGAAAGAGTCAAAGGCAACGGCTGAAATATTGTTGAAGTCAATCAACTACTTCCGGGTAAAGAGGGCATGAGTCCTATTTACCAGGAAACCCTAAACGAAAGGAAAAAGGCTACAGTGGAGAACAATATAAATAGAAGAGAAGACAAAAACAGAAGGGACATTGAAACACACTCACACTCACTCTCATTCTTGTATTCTTAACATTATTAAGCAATATCTTTGCCTGTCACGCCTAATACATAAATACTCTATCAGGCAATCTAAAATCATAGTAGCAATAACTCCTGGCTTGGTGCCCATGGTTTTTTCCCTTATTCCCAGGGTTTTTCCACGTATAAAATCTTTGTGTCTTTACTTTTTACTTATTTATTTACTTACCAATACTAGTCAGGCAAACTATTTGAGTTAGATTACCCCTCCTTAATTCCCCTGGCAGGATGTTTCTATTGAGTGAAATCCCTACTAAAACAGTTGTCATGAGCTAAAGTATGGAAACTGACAAGAGGATAAGAAATTGAGGATATATTTGGGTAGTTTGATCGTGAGTTTTGCAATAATCGCAGTCTTATGCGATGAGTATCTTGTGATAATACCTGTGGTGTTGTCTCGTAGTGGTCGAAGTTGGTACGTCTTTATGTATGTAGATCGCCTTTGAGGTGGTTAACCTCGTTGTTGAGATGTGTGGGCTGAACTTCGGGGACGAAGTTCCTTTTAAGAGGGGAAGACTGTAATACCCACGATGTTTAAGGACTCTTTTGACCGACCCTTTGACCAGGAAAGACCTTAGGAAGGGATAGGTGAGAGACTAGGTTAGGATAGGTACCTTACGAGAGTGTTTACTCGACCTAGTAGGGACTACTCGGCCGAGTATGGTAGTACTCGACCGAGTATGGCTGCTATGACGCGTCGATATAAAAACGGAAGTTCGCAAGATTTATTTCATTTTCCTTTTTCGACAGTTCCTCTTCCTCTAACCCTAGCCTACCTCTCTCTTACCTATCACCCCTACCTCCATACACTCTCATATCAGTACCCTACACCTCAGCCATGGGAAGCACGGGGTTTGTATAGGAAGGATGCGTGCGTGGTCGCCGTCCTTGTCACCGTCGGTCCACGTTATTAGGTAAGTCACTGTTTTGTGGTCTCTTTCAATAGATTGTTTTAAGTAGTTGTATAATAGGATGTGTCATCTTTGTAGGATGCGTCTCGGAGTCTTGCTTGGCCGTGTGTGGATGCATTTTCATGGTTGGCGATAAGGTAGAGTTTTCCTACTCAGTTACTGTTAATTGAATTAAGAATGTGATTGTATTGTGTATGTCTGTTTTCTATTGATCATCGAAGTATTGGTGTGGTGGTGGTGGTTGTGACGATGTTGTGATGTTTGTGGTGGAGTCACTTACGGGAGTGGCTTCATGCCCTAGTTCGCCCTCCGTGGAACCCGTCACGGGAGGGGATGTGCACATTAAAGGACAGGGTTATCGCTTGTTGATGAGCGGGATTTTGGTGGGGATTGGCTGCGGTCCCCCACTGGCGGCGTGGGCAACCTGTTGCGATAGGTAGTCTGGCAGGGCTACACACTTTGGTGTGTTGTCGGTTATTATGTGAGATAGTGAGACCGGGAATTGTGGATGATCAGCTGGTTACTTATCATATTTGTCTTATTTTGATTGTTCAGTAACTGACCATGTGTCTTGCTTTCAAAACTGTGGTGATCCATTCGGGGATGGTGAGTAGTAGGCTAACAGGTACAGTGGTTGTTGCTGTTGGGCATGAAGGGAATCGAGTCATCACGCTAACGGCTTAGATGTTCTACTGTATGAGTTCCATAGTAGTCATAACTATCATTTGTAATCAGCTTTGTAATTGCTTGTAAAGAGTTAAAAAGTAATTAATTTATAAATGTCCTTTATTGTCTACTTGATCTACTATCTCGGGTGACTGAGATGGTAACACCTTCATACACTGGGATGGTCCTTGGTAAGTTGTCTTGGTGTGCGGGGGTGTTATAGTAGGGGCAAGCTTGCCTGCTGATTTTTCTTTTTTTTTGTTTAGAAGAACTTTTCGTAGGACAAGGTCTCCTTCCCTGAAGACTCTAATTCTAACATTTTTGTTGTAAGTCCTGGCTACTGCTTGTTGGTATGATGCCATCCTGGTTTTGGCAGCATCTCTCAGTTCTTCTGTTAGGACCAGATTGTCTTACATCAGGTCTCTGTTTGCTTCAACGTTTTCCAGGCTATATCTTGATGCTGGCACCCGAACTTCAGCAGGGATGACAGCTTCGCAGCCATACACCAAAGAATAGGGTGTTTGGCCTGTCGATGTCTTTGGAGTCATCCTGTCTGCCCATAGCACTAATGGAAGTTCCTCAGCCCATCTGCCTAGTCATCTCTTCAGTTTCTTCTTTAGGCAGCTTATGACCACCTTGTTGCTGGATTCAGCCTGGCCATTAGCTTTTGGATATCCAGGGGTTGATGTTACCAGGTTGATATTACATTCTTGGCAAAATGCTTTAGTCTTTTTCCCCACAAATTGGGTTCCGTTGTCACATACTATTTCTGATGGGACTCTATACCTGCAGATAATATTCGTTCTGATGAAGGATATTACTACTTTTTCAGTTACCTGCCTGAAAGAGTCAGCTTCGATACATTTGGAGAAGTAATCAGTCAAAACCAACATGAATACTTTCTGTCCTGGGCTACATGCAGCTTCCCTACAATATCCATGCCCTACTTCATAAATGGCCGTGGTGCAGAAATAGAGTGAAGAAGTTCAGATGGTTGATTATTATTGGTGCATGAACTTAACAAGCTTCGCATTTCGAACAATATTCCAAGTAGTCAGCCCTCAGTGTTGGCCAGTAGTAGCCTGTCCTAAGTACTTTACTTGCCAGGCTCTTTTATCCTTTATGGTTGCCACAATGTCCGTCGTGTATTTCCCGGAGTACTTGTTTAGCTTCATCAGGCTCTAAACATCTCAAGTATGGTCCAGCATGTGATATCTTAAATAAAGTGTTATTGATAATAGCATAGGTTGAAGCTCTGATTTTAAAAGCCCTTGCTTCATGTCTTCCCTGAGGTAGTATTCCTCGGAGAAACCAATCATAATAGGGTTCGGTCCAGGAATTACTATCCTGATCGACAGGGTTGACTTGTTCAGTCTTGCTGATAGCCGGCTCTAATAAATGAACAATTTGTATTTTATCAAAAACTACAGGGGTGAAATTTGAACCTAGGCTGGCCAAAGCATGAGCCTGCATGTTCAAGTCTCTTGGTATTTGATCTATATCAAATAAAGCAAATTTAGCGATAAGGTTTTTTGCATATTCTAAATACGAAATCATTTTTGCATCCTTGGTCGTATAAATTCCCTTTATTTGATTAGCAATACTAAGTGAAACGGTTTTTACCTTCAGGTTCCGAACACCGAGGTCTAAACATACCTTTAGGCCTGCTATCAGGGCTTCATATTCTGCTTCATTGTTGGTAGCTTTGAACTCACAGCTTATAGCCTGAACTATCATGTCTCCCTGTGACGATTTAAGCACTAGTCCTAGCCCTGTCCCCCTAGCATTAGATGCCCCATCTATGAATAGAGTACATTCTTGGTCTGGGGTTTTATTTTCTAATTGATTAACCTCATTTTTCAGGCCAGGTTCTAGGTTAGGGCTGAAATCAGCCACAAAGTCTGCTAAGGCCTGCGATTTAATCACTGTTCTGGGTTCAAAGGAAATATTATATGTACTAAGTTGAACTGACCACTTGGCCACCCTGCCTGATAATTCAGGCTTGCGTAGGACATATTTTATGGGTAAGGCTGTCCTGACTATAATGGGGTGGCTTTCAAAATAGGGACGTAGCTTAGTACATGACATAATTAAGGCTAAAACATATTTTTCAAGTAATCCATACCTCATCTCGATATCCAGCAGGCTCTTACTTACATAATAGAAAGGATGTTTTTGGCCTTCCTGTTCTCTTACCAGGACTACGCTGACTGTTGTGTCAGTGAAGGATAAGTATACTGACAGAGTTTCTCCTTCACTGGTTTAGCCAGTAAGGGTGGAGATGATAGATATGATTTTAAGTCTTGAAAGGCTACTTCATGTTCATCCGTCCTATGGAACTGTTTATTTTTTCTGAGCAGGTTGTAAAATGTTTTACACCTTTCAGAGGATCATGATATGAACCGGTTCAGGGCAACCACTCGGCCTGTCAATTTCTGAATATCTTTGACAGATGTTTTGTGTGGATTTTGCGCAAGGCGAAATCAGGTCAGAGTAGACTTGTGTAAGGTTAACTAGCTCTAGACAGTCTATTGGTCAGGTCGTCAGGGTACAATGATAAGCTGTCTATGAAATAACAACAATAATAATAAGACAAGCAATTTTGTACGTGGAAAACCCTTGAATGGGAAAAAACCACGGGCACCAAGCCATGAGAGGATTTCACTATGTAATTTGAGAGAATAATTATATGATTATAACAATGCTTATTTATCTCTATGTATTGCGTATGCTTCTCCTTGCGTGTGTATGATATATCTCTAATATCTTCAAAGTACTCTTTATATAGGCTTCCTCCTTGAACGGCTGCTTGATGCGGTACTAAATGCGGATTATTCTCCATAATTACCAGTAATAATTGCCAATTATTTCCCCCTTAATTACTGCATTTACTGTGAAATCTTCATACTTAATGTTGCGTATATAATTCCTTTATAGCACGCGTGTATGGTCTAATATTGTCCTGATATTTTAACTGTTGTCCTCTCCCTAGCCTGGCGCCTATCTTCATGTGCCCTGATAGCTTGACACCCTTACAGCCTGGCAGTTAGGTTCAGGTGAGATACTGATCAGGAAGGTCTGCGGATTACAGGCCTAACAATTGCCCCTTATCTCCTTATTTGCAGTGTGCCAGGACGAAAAAATGAGGAGATAACTTTATTTTTAGGAAGATTACCCAACGGTTAAGTTTTGCCTAGTCAGTTTCCTATAACGGCTATTTTACTGCAGTTGCTGACGCGTGTGATATTTACTTCAACTTCCTTAATGATTATCTATTTCCTTTGCGGCTGAAACCCTAATCCTCTTCATTACAAATACCTGCGTGCTTCATTAAGTTGAACTCACCAAAACAATTTCTTCTAATTTTCTCTCTTTAATAATCTTTCTCTTCAGTCCTCTTAATTTCTAACTTCTTCAATCTTTAATCAATTCTCCATAATATTTCTTCAATCTTTAATCAATTCTCCACAAATACCTGCGTGCTTCATTAAGGTTGTATGTTCCATTGAGAATCTCTGTAAAAAACACAATATTTCTTTTTCTCTTGACGACTTGAAGACTTGTTATGCTGTTAAAACAAACAGTCCTGGCCGTATAAGTTTTAAGGTCGGGGCGTCTACTACTCCTCTTTTGAGTAATTTGGACAGTGGCCATGATAAAGGCTGGGCTGCTGGGTATATGTTTGTCAGGACCAATTCTGTGGGTCATGACTTGGCGTATTTGAATCATGAGGCATGCGTTGCTGGTGAGTCTTTTTGGTTTCCTTCTTTATCCTGCATGTTTTATTTGTTAATGAAAAATAAAATGGAAATTATAATAAGTCATACCTCTTATATGTGCAGTTGATGACTGGGTTACTGAAACTGGGTATCTTACTCCTAATGTTTCTGCTTTTCTTGCTATTCCTCCTTTGGAGAGGTCCTGGCCTCTCTGTTATGGGGTTGGTCACCTTCCACGCTGTTTGAAGACTGACGGTGCTCCCAGGGCGGCTAAAGCTTCATGGGCTGCTAGTGCCACTACCTCAGGCAGTAAGTCTATCTTAATCTTTCCTTTCTTTTTACTAAGGCTTCCTGATAATGTTTGGTTTATATTGCGATACAAAGATTTCGTGTTGCGAGCCACAGGTCGTCTATTCGCCTTGCCAGGTTTGGTATGGTGACCTTTCACCAGTGGCTAAGATTAAGGAGGAAGGTTCCCGGGAAGCGGGGATACGAGCTGTTATTGACTTGACGAACGTCGATCTTTGTCAAGGTCTCTATCAGTACTACGCCGCCCCTGCTAAAATAAGTTCAGCAGCCCAAAAAAGGAAAATTGAAGATGTTGATGTTTCTGCCCCGGTTAGGGAAGTGAGAGCCAGGGTGGACAATATAAAGGCTGCTAGGGTGAAGATCAGGGACTACGCTGCTTCTAAATCAGATGTCATGCTCACCCTTGACCCTGTTGAGACTGCTACTCAGGCAATTGCTTTAGTGGATCATTCAGTCAGCCTCTTGGCTGGTGCCTTGGCTGCCGTAAGGGAGGTAGGTTGGAACAATTTCTATGTGTGTTTTGTTTTGGTAGTTTTCTATTATTAGGGTAAGTTACTCATTCTTTTATCTCTATTTTTGATCAGGGTGCTGCGACCTGTCTCCATAATGCCTATCAGGCTACTTCTTTGGTAGCCAGAATTGATCTGATGAGATCAGATTATGATAGGCTAAAGTCTGAGCTGGATTTTGCACGAGCGGACCTGGCTGCTAAAGCTGCTGACTTGACAAGGGTGCAGGCTAAGAGGGATGCTGCTAAGACTGAGGCGGTTTCGAGCAAGCGGATGTTGTAAGAGGTCTTGGATAGGAATGAGGAGCTCACCCAAGAGAGGGATGATTTGGAGTTCAAGCTGGATGATGCTTCCCTCTACTTCTATATCAAGGGAAGGGCGGCTGCTATGTCGAAGCATGTCGAGGCCAGGGCGAAATGGGACCTGCGGTGAGATGGCTTTCATTTGCTTCAAAGTATCCTGACCTACATAACATGGAAAATGAACAGGAGGTCGACTCTCTAGAGGAGCAGGATGTTGATGCTGATCCGGCTAAGAGCAGGGAGCAGGGTGTTGATGCTGGTGCTGTTTCTAAGGAGAAGCAGTGATTTATTTTTTCAGTTTGGTATTTTGGCCCATCCAGGGGGGGATGTCCCTGGACAAACAATATTTTTCTTTTCCTTTGTTGGGTCAGGGAGGCTATCCCCGGCTTTTATGAATGTTTTGGCACCTTTGCCCCAAGGGGTAAAGGTTTTTATTAATATAGGCCTGATGGCCTTCTTTTGGCTTATTCTGCTTTTGACATTCCTTTGTGAGTTTCATCCTGTTGGGCCTGTCAAACATTCTGTTTGAATAACCTGCACATTATTTTCATTTTATTTTGTTATTCATGAGTAATTCAACCAAGTATAGATTTTTGCTATAATGGTTCAAGGGGTGGTAAAATCGGCCTGTCAGGAGGGCTTATGTCCTCTGCCTAGCTGGAGGGCTTGGTATTCGGCCTGTCAAGAGGGCATTTTAGACTAAGTGTTTGGGAGAGAACACCCTTACACCTGTCTTGCTGCCTCCAGCCGGTTGTAATCCGTGGCAGTAAACCTAGTCAGGTCATGCAATTATTTCATGCCTGATTGGTCCTGACTGTAACACCCCCATACTTCAAGTGCCTTACCAGGACCACTCAGGTATAAGGATGCTACCATCTCGGTTACCCGAGGCAATGATAATCATCAGACAATAACGAAACAACATTTAAATAGTAATACTTTAGTGAAAGGTTACAATCCAAAACCAAATCCAAAATACGAATACAAGTTCTCAAACCAACTGTCTAATCAGCTAACTGAAATGTTTATTAAACTACTAAGCTACAGCAGAAGACTTCTATCATCAGACAGTGGCACATCCCAGCTATCCCAGTAACTCGACTCATACCTGCTCAATAACTGCTCACCATCCCCGAATGGATCACCACAGTTTTTAAAACATAAAACGGGGTCAGTACTAATCACACTATTTATGTAAACCAACAGCACAGTAAACAATACAGCTCAAACAGTCACACACAATCACCCACTCCAATCAATCTCCGTCACCGACTGTCCACTGGACTAGCCCTGCCAGTGGGGGACTGCAGCCGTACCCATCAAATCCCCACTCATCATACCGAGCGATAACCCTGTCCCATTAATGTGCACATCCCCTCCCGTGGCGGGTTCCACGGAGGGCGAAACTAGGGCGTGAAGCCACTCCCGCAAGTGACTCCACTCAGCCGAGAACGCATCTCGAGAACCAGAGACAAACAATCACAACCATTAAACAGCAATCAAAACCAACAACCGTCACAATACGAATACGATAATATTCAACAATCACAAAATACCAACAATGCATTATGGGACTAATAATGAGTAGGGAAACCCTACCTGGAATGCAATACAGTCAGACGATCTCAACAACTGATATCATAAAGCCTCCTCTACAAATTCTCCGCCTAACACAATATCACATATATCACTAATTACACAAAACTACCACAAATCCCCAATTCCCAAAATTAGGATTTAATGAAACTTAATTAAATATAACAAATTCGGTACGTAGATCTTACCCTCGACGCAAGGATCACAAAGATGTAAAGAATGATGCAATCCGACCTCCGAACTCCGGGATTTGTCAATAATGCGTTTGATGCGAAGAACGTAGTTTGATTTCTCCTTTTGAAAGTAATTAGGTTTTAAAAGTGTTTAAAGAAAAGTGACGGAAGTTATTATATACTTAATCGCATTATTAACAAAACCCGAGAAATCATCCCCCGTAAACCGGCTACTCGATCGAGTAGCTGAGGTACTCGATCGAGTGCCCCCTTACTCGATCGAGTATCTACGTTACTCGATCGAGTACCCAACAGGTCAGAAACTATTTTTAAGATGCCACACATCCTTACTCGACAGAGTAAGGCCTACTCGATAGAGTACCCAGAGACTCATAAATCCGTAGTATTACAGTCTTCCCTCCTTAAAAAGAACTTTGTCCCCGAAGTTCAAGCCACAATTAAACAAAGACACATACTACAACACTCCCGACTCAACAACCAAAACAAAACTCATAAAACATGTTACTAACCCAAACTCAACCCGACTCAACGACAACAACCATACCGACACAACATAAAAAGGGTATAAAAACTATTAAAAACTCTTTGCGATCATCTCCTACCCCCTAAAAGAAACAAGGTTACGTCCCCATAACCATACATACCTGATCAAAAAGGAAAGGGTAACGGTCTCTCATGGCCTCCTCTGCCTCCCATGTAGCTTCCTCAGTGTCGTGGTTAGACCAAAGAATCTTAAGCAAAACCGTCTCACCACTCTTAGTCTTCCTAACCTTCCGGTCAAGAATCTGCTTAGGTACCTCAAGATACGATAAGGACTCATCTAGCTCTAAGCTCTCTGCCTCTAACACATGTGACGGGTCACTCACATACTTCCGCAGCTGCGATACATGAAACACATTATGCACTCTCTCTAACGCAGCAGGTAAAGCCAGACGATAAGCAACTTCCCCAACTCGCTCTAAGATCTCATAGGGCCCGATGAACTTCTGACTCAGATCAGTAGGCGATAATACGGTTAATAGTCAATTATACGTAAACTAATTAAACTAGGTCAAGCGACAACGGAGTTCAGAGACAGAAGTCAACCTGGAACAGGCGCAGCAGGACTGCGCCCTTTGGAAGAGGTGCAGCAGTTGCTGCGTCTGTTCCAAGAGTGAGTTCTGGTTGTGAAGCCGGAACTGCAAATCGTTAATGTAAATTGGTGAATTTAAAGATTAATTATGATATTTACTCGGATGGAAGTTATTTAATACATTAATTACATATGAATGGGTCATAAAAGCGATAAGACATGGATGAGACGGAATTAAATGAATTATTTACAAGATTATTGAGATTAAATATAAACAAATATAAATTAACTAAACAAATTAATTAGTTTAAACATGACGAATTGATGACGAATTAATGACGAACATGTGATGAATATGACAAAAGACAGATGAAAATATATCAAAAGATCGAATTCCAGAAACTCAACATGAACAAATCGAATTTCTACAACCCGGATTGAATTTAATGACGAAAACCCGCAAATATGAGATTATAAGGGATTTAAGTCGGATTTATGATGGATAAAACATGTTAAAGATGATGAATAATATACATGTGAAATTAATATGCTATTATGTCAAAGAATTAACGGAAACAAACGAAAACAAATAAGACGAACGAATTACAGAGGACGAAGGAAGAAGAAAGGAAGCAGGAACTGCGGCAGCCTCACGAAGAGGCGCAGCAGGAACTGCGCTCCTTCGAAGAGGCGCAGCAGTTGCTGCGTCCTTTCTCGACGTCTGTCTACTGGAAATCCGTAAAAAAGGTTTTTTAAACAAGGTTTTATAAATCGGTTTTAAGAGGTATTTTCGACATAAACCTTACAATTGTGATACAATAAGTAAAATACAATAAATAAAAGAGAGATTTACACCCTCAGACTTACATATTGACGAAACGAGATGAACTAAGATATCGATTAGCGATGCTCGACTCGAACTATAATGCAAATATGAAAGTGCCCTCGTAAGAGGAAAACGATTAGATTAATTAAGTTGATTGATGTGGAGTTGGTCAAATTGGGCGGTCATGCAAACGAGGCTGGTACTCAGAAGGATCCGAGCTTACGTGGTCGAATGTTCAAGCACGTAGACGCCAAAAAGTAAGAACAAAGGTCTAGAATGCAAAAGGAGAAGAGAAGGACGGACACTCGCGTGAGAAATATGAGGAGCGAAGGCTCCTATTTATACTAATCACACGACGGAAATATGGTAAGAGTAAGATACGGAAGGAAAGATCCGGAAATAACCGACTTAGGTTAAACACGGAAACTTGGACAAAAAGAAAACCTTGAGGAAGAGGCGCAGCAGGTGCTGCATCCCTTGGAAGAGGCACAGCACTTGCTGCGTCCTTTCCCGGGTAGGTTCCTCTGCGCGTAGAAAACGCGTTTGACAGCCTGTCGTATTTTAGGCATAACTTTCTCTACAAGACTCGGATTAAGGTGATTTTGGTGTAGTTGGAAAGCTAAGAAAGCGATCTAGAACTTTCTGTGAAATAGGCTCGACCCAAAAAAGTCGTTATAACCTCGTAAAATGGGCCTAAAGCTCGGGTTGTCAATTTAACTAAATGAAATGCACATTTTGTAATGTAAACTTTTAGTTTATCCCAAAGAAGTGACATGTGACTCAAAATGAGATATAATCTCAACATTTTGTGACATCCTAACCTTAGGTAGACAAGCCCATTGCTTTGACTCGGGATTTGACGGTTTTAGGAAATGAAGACGGTTTTTGACCTGGACTCCAAATGTACTCTAATTATCAAAACGACGACCGTGCGCGTAGATGACAACTAAGAGGTAGACACAAGTATTTGAGCGATCACTTGACGATAAACTTACGAACTGTCACAAATCGTTCCGCGTACCAAACATGCGGCCCAATCATCACCGGGTGGTTTGCGGGAGGTGCAGAAATGAGGTGTCTACAGAGCCCCCACTTTTACTGAGGCTTGGACAAGGCGAAAGTCAAAGTATAGCCATCAGGTCAATCGAAGATTACAACCTGACGACTATGGCGACGCGAGGCGGCTCAAGGGGTCTTAACCAAGGACCTGTCGTCGGGAACATTTTAGAGTCTGTCGACTATCGGGGAGGGTCGTTAAAGTCCATTAGACTACGTAAGGAAGCTCGCCAGCCATAAGAAGAGACCATACCTGAGACTTGAGATGTTTCCGGAGTTGCGTAGGAGCTAAGGGTAAGCGTAGGAGCTAAGGGTAAGACCTAAAAGATATATAAGGATTGTGCTAGGGTGTGGGACCCTAAAGGAAAGCATCGTCGGGAAGGAGGTCAAATATAAGTTCAACTTAAGGGGTAATCAAGGTTTGAGTGTAGGAACTCTAAGGAAAGGTGATCCTAAAGGAATATGATCCTAAAAGGAAAAGGTGATCCTAAAGGAATATGATCCTAAAGGGAAAAGGTGATCCTAAAGAAATATGATCCTAAAGAGAAAAGGTGATCCTAAAGGAATATGTTCCTAAAGAGAAAAGGTGATCCTAAAGGAATATGATCCTAAAGGAAAAGGTGATCCTAAAGGAATATGATCCTAAAAGGAAAAGGTGATCCTAAAGGAATATGATCCTAAAGGGTATAAGTATGTGAACTCTACGGAGTTTGGAAACTTAAAAGAAGCTAGGTGTGTGAACCTGGGTATATGAACCTAAAAGGACGGCTGGTATGGGAACCTAAAGGCTTATGAACCTAAGAGGATTTTGGATCCTAGGGTTAAGTTTAGGAACATAATGGGTTACTAATTATTGTTTTAAACGCGTGCATTAAGCTTTCTGAGGTATAAGAACTCCAAAAGGATTTATGGGTTTATGAACCTAAGGACGTTGGTGTGGGAGCTTAAAGGTTTATGAACCGATGGGAAGCCATTTTGGGATCTAAGAATCTAGGGGGTAAGAATCCTAACTTTGGGTTTACGAACCTAAGGAAGGAAGCGTTGGTTTGGGAACTTCTGGAGAACGACACCTTTGCCGAACTCCGCGAGGAAACAAAAATGTCGAGGGTAGCAGGACGTAAACGGGAATTGCTGGGGAAGCTGCTTGGGTCGTCTTCAAACAAACTTCGATAAGTCTTGGGATTGATGTTGATCTCCACGTAATGAGAGGGATGATTGTCTGTCCGTGTACTCTCGTTGGGGGAACATAATCGGGAACTGGTCTCCATGTCTCGAGAGGGACGATTGGCTGTCCGTGTACTCTTACTGGGGGAACAGAATATAGGTGTGTCGAAACACCTGTCAAAGAATATTCGCTCATTGTGGCAAGCGAGGTCTTGATAAAGTACAACTTCTGATACTTACCTGCATGGTTAGTAGCCACAAGAATGCAATCTAATATATGCACGTAAGCAATTATCACATGGACCTCGAATGAGGAAACACATAGGCTTGCAGAAGTCGTTTCTTTTTAAAAATCGCTTAAAACTTGTTCAAAGAAATTTGTCGTTTGTAATGCGTTATGCATATTCAATGGGATTTAGACATAGGACTTGACATGACACAGACCTACTAGGACGCGACGCGAAATGTAGACTTAGCTTGGACCGACGCGACACAGGGATGACTCTGACAGATTTTGTTTAAGTATGCGCAACCCCTAGCCAAGTGTGGGTGACAATGCGTATTAATTCCAAAGGTATAAGAACTGCAAGAATGATGAAGGCATATAAAGGCAAGGCATGAGCCATGGATCAGGTGTCTATATGGATATCTTCATCATTTGTTGTAGAAGAGACCCCTCTTGAGGCACGATAACTTGGAGAATTGATCTAAGATCTTTGTCATTGTCCGGACGAGTACTAACTAAACTTAGAGGAATAAATGAAGGGTGGCATCTTGGAAGAGAAGCCCCCAGGATGAGAAGATGACTCTGGACTTTGGTAAAAAAAAAAGGCTGGGCGATAATAAGGAGCCCCCAGTATAGAGGTGTTGGTTGTAGAAGGGATGTTAATTGAGGTTGGAAGCTTATAGTTGATAATTGAGGTTGAAGGTTGGAAGTGGGGATGGTTGTGTCCTTGAGGACTGCCTACGTATTCACGTGAAGTGAAATCAAACCAGATCGTAGTTCTGAGGTTTGATTAATTTTGTTTGGGTGTTGTGGTTATATCCTTCTTGTATAAGAAAGACTGCCAACGTATCCACCTGAAGAGGTGAAATCAAACCATGCTCGTAGTTCTGGTGTGTGCCTAAGCTATGTTGTTAGGGCCTTAAAGTGCAGGGGTCACAAGGGTAATATTCCTTTGGTGACTCGAAGAACTGATTTGAGATAACTCCCTCTGATCATAGACCAAAGAGGTATAACTAATTTTGTAAAAATTTCCTTGTCGCATGAGCACACCTAAAAGATGGACCCTAAGGATGAATTGGGTATGTCCCGTTCTGGGTAGCAAAGTATTTGAAGACTCCGTGTTTAGGTCAAGGTTAAACTGGATTGGATATTTGGAATGTGCAGCTCGGTAATAAGAGGCTTTTATGAACAAATCTTTGGAGTTTTGATTTTGTGGAGTTAAGGCTTGATGGGGTTATGGCTTGTAATATGGCTTGGAAATGGAGTCTCTTGGCTTGATGTAGCCTGAGCTCATAAAGGTAGGTTAAAATGACGTGGGATCAAGTTTCCATGTCTTGGCCCTAAAGGATGGGTATACTTGATGAGCTTGAGAGGATTCTCAAAATTCCTAACTACCTCCCTGTAACGGTCTCGAGAAGGACCTTAGGGTGTGATGTATGAAAGGCTAAGTTAGGTGCTAACCGACCATCTTCGTTGGTGTCTTGATTCTATACTGTAACTTGATTCTATATAGACTTCAGAAGTATTCCGTATAGCATTTGATTCCATGCTTGTTCGTGATTCAGACTCAGATTCTTGGTCTAGAATATATTTCGGATTTTTCCTCAGATTCTTGATTCGGGTTTTTGAGGATGACTTTAACTTTGGATATTGACATTGACATGCTTGATTAAGCCTTGTTCTTTTGACTCTTTTGTCTCGGATTACGGGCATAATTGTGGTCTTGGATATTGACCTCAGTTTCTCTTGATTGAGCCTTTTGTCTTTCATCATGGCTCGTATCGTCTTGGATGGACTTGCAAAACATGGATTTGGGTCCGACTAGCACCTTTGGTGTGAAATGGGTTGGTCTTTTAGTAACACGGGTTGCTTAGTGTGGGGAATGGGCTTGCCTTCCGTCATGGATTGTCCACAAGGGAGACGGTCTGGATTCGTCTTAGAAGCTCTTGACATATGCTCGTCCTAGACTAGGGTTATATTGTGGTTTCTATTGCCAGACATGGAATAGGTAAGAAAAGAACACGGAGTTTCGGGTCCTCTACAATTGGAATGGAACATCATATAAGTGCACTCATATTGACTGTCATGTGTTGTTCGTTTTAAAATGTCTCAAATCAATTCTTGTTGTCACATGAGAAGGATAAAAGATAATATAGGATAGAATATATGGATGAAAAGTGTATTTTTATTGAAATGAGTAATGAATGTACTTAACATAGACTCGAGGAGACACGTGACTATGGGACAGCCCCCATGTTGTCACTAGAAATAGAGATGGACACAAAGAAAGACACTAGACAAATATGGGATAGAAAGCCTAAGACTCGGACTCGGACTTGATTTCAGATCTAGACTCTTAATCATCGGCCCACGCTTGAACGTTTACTCTTCCAGCAACTGGCTTCGGCATCTGACTTTGAGCATTCACCCATTTGAGCACCCCGTCTTCATTATTGGGAACATTGGAAGGATAATAGTCAAGAAAAGTTTCCTGTTAAGTGGTATATCCATGAGGATCGCTTAAGCTACCTTGTGGGTTAAAGGTTGAGAGGGACAACCTCCCGCTTTCGATCATATCCTGAATGACGTTTTTTAATTTGTAACATTTCTCTGTATCATGCCCTTTGCCTCTATGGTACTCGCAGTATGAGTTCTCGTACCAGAACTTGGATTTCCTTTCTGGTTCGAGTGTAGGTCCTATAGGCTTCAACACTCGTTATTCCATGAGTCTCTGAAAGGCATCGGCGTATCTAATACCAATGTTGGTAAATTTCCTAGGAGGTGTGCCCTTATTTTCGGAAGCCTTTGTAAATGACCTTGGAGGGTTGTTAGGTTTCTTTGACGAAGGATCCATGAGGATGCCTTTATTGATTTTGATTCCCGGATGAGAAGAACTAAGAATAGATTGTCCACTTGTTGCTTTCTCCTTAGGACTGTCAAGTTGAGGGTTTGTCTGGATATTTTTCATCTCAAGCTTCTTATCCATTTCAGCAAACTGGTTTTCCATGTTGGAAAGTCGAGAGTTTAGATTATCAATAGCTCCCTCTATTTTGGAAAATTTGTTGTTGAAGGCAATGGAAAGCATGAGCAATCCACTTTGGATATCATCGTCTTCGAGGACATTGATTTCTTCACTACCATGAGGAGCGAGGAGGTGAGAACACTCTAGGGATGATTCTTCGTCATGTTTAATGATATTAGACCCAAGAGGGTCGATTTTCTTGGATTTCCCGAGAGAAGGTGGCTTAGGAAGCTTGCCCTCTTCGATCATATCTTGGATGGTGTGTTTCAAGAGAAAACACTCTTCAATATCATGGCCCCTACCTTGGTGATATAAGCAGTATTTGTTGCCGTTCCAGAGGTTCATCTGTTTCTCTAAAGGTGGATCCGGAGTCGGTCCTATTGGATGCAGCTTGCCTTGGGCATAGAGTCTCTTCAAAGCATCGGCATAAGACATGCCTAAATCAGAAAGCACCCTTTGATGCCTCCCAGGTTTCTTTTCAGCTGTTTTTGACTTTCTAGGACGATGGTTATTGCAAAAGGTAAGCTTTGGACGACCTAGACTAGAGGTTTCTCTAGGTGGTGTGTTCTTCTCCACCATTCTATTCTCAAGGGTGAGGACGCGAATGCTCAAATTTTCCACTGTAGTTTGAACTCCTAGGACCATGGCATAAACGTCTTGGAGAGACACGGTGATTGTGGCTTGATCTGCCTCGTGACTTTGCTGACTAACGGAACTTGCTGGATTCCTACTCGACAGAAATGACACGCATTACAACTTGATTCGACATGGGATCACGCATACTAAGGCAACAAACAAAGGAAGGGGAAAGATGACAAATCTAGGCTTGACTTGTGAATTCATGAAATGTCGTGAGCGACTTCTCGTGTTTGAATTCACGGTGCTTGACTTTAATTTTAGACTCGAGTGTTGACTTTGACGGAGTGACCCTTATATGATTGACCTTATTGACGGGATTGATAACACGTGTTGATTCTAACTTGTATGTTTAAGACAGACTTGACTCGAGGTTTGCTTATAGGTGTTTAAGAAGACTATTGTAGTTTAGACTCAAATATGAGGCTCATTGAGACTCGTGTGTTGAGCCTCGAAATGTGTGACTCGATGTGTCGAAAATGCTTAGATCCTAACTGAATTGGGGTAGGGAGGTCCAAAATGACGGCGTGACGCCTTAGGACTTGACTTGAATTTTGAAAAGACCCAAAATATAAAGGAAGACGGGTTTATGACTCGATAGAGTTCCGACTAGGACATAGTCGCTTTGAACTTTGACTCTAACTTAGCCCAACTGAATTTACATGTTTACATTTACACGGTTTGAAAAATATTTTGGTTTTTTTTTTTTTTTTTTTTTTTTTTTTTTTCGCTTTTTTTTTTTTTTTTTTTTTTTTTTTTTTGTTTTTGACGGGTTTTAGGCCCGAAGTTTGACTCGACATATGGACAGAGTTTGGACTTTGTTTTGCCTTTTCTCGAAAATATTTACGTTTTAAAAAGAGGCTTTAATTTTACAAAAATCGTCATGGTTTCGTTTAGAAAATGGTGATCACATATGATACAAACATTATACAAGCATTATAACGGGATGCTGAGTGCATTTAAAAGGGTTTTGGTTTAAAGGGTGGGTTGCCATACCGAACAATCAAACCCGAAGTCTGTGGAGAGGCTCGTACCAAACAAGAGTAAGGCCGATTCCTAGTCCATTTCCTCAAGTAGTGAAAGCCCTTGATACAAACAAGAGTAAGTACCATGGTATGGATGACGTCAATCGCTATCCATCCTTAGGCCCAAATAAGAATTAGGACCGTTTAGACGGGACGATTGGTCGAATGGGTTGGGTTGGGCCTAGGAAGGCCGAATGAAACGATCTAGGAAGACCGAGTTATGAAAACCGACAATTGTCTTGTACAAACTATTCCCTAACCTTGTTCAAGTTTCACCCTTTTGGCTACACGTAAGTGTATTATCCCCAGCGGAGTCGCCAAACTGTGGACATGGGCCCACGGGGGCGCTTGGGAAACAAGCGTTTGCATTTGTGGAGTCGCCACCACTTTATTGTGGAAAATTTGAAACCGTTCGAATACCTCGTGCCATGTCAAGACACAAAGTAGTGACATGAACACCAAGAACTCGTTACCCTTAGCATTCTATGTCTAGAATGACTCTCGTGGATGCCAATTAGCACGGATGTTCACATAGATCTGGAGTAAGGGGTGAGGGTACGTATTAGGAAGCTCTTTTGATCGAACACCTAATCCCGCCCGCCTCGATAGCAGCCTCTACTAATGATTAGGGACATCATCTATACTCGATATATCGTCGGTTATATGCATGCAATGCTGTTGGGAAATGTGTCCTCAACAATGGTGTAATCACATGATTTAAATATCATTATTAAATCTCATTACAAGAATACGGAAGGGATGATACATTACATATATAGTCAACTGGTCCACACATATCGGTAATGATTGGCTGGCTAGAGTTTGACAATACTGTCGTGCGACGGTGGTGATCAGTTGATCCCTTGAGGTCACACCTAAAGGACGATTCCCTTAATTGAAAAGGTTAATTAATTGTATACCGATACAGATTAATTAATTCCTTAAAATTGAACAATTAAATTTGTGAGAGAGAATATTGATATCTTATTGTAATGGGATTGAATAAGATTTATTTTAGTAAATAAAATGCTTTATTACTAAAATTGTTTATTGTTTGAGAAACAGAAAAAATAAGAATGAATGGTTGATTATAATTACAAGATGTTGTGAATTATAATTATATGACCCATTTTATTTATGTGATCAAGTATCGCTAGTCAATTTGTTGAATGTAATTTAATTAATTTATAAAATGATATTTATGTGATAAATATGCATTTAATTAATTAGTAACATGTATCATACTACATGTGACATATTGTGTGACAAATGACAAATTGACAAAATAAAATGGTAGTCCATTTTATGTATATATGGACCGAAATATGGAAGGAGTTAGTGGGTTTTGGTTGTTTTATTTTATTTAATAAAATGGCATGATGATGCCTACCTACAACTAGCCTTACACCTACTCTTACACATCTATTTTCTTGGAAAGACAAAAGTAAAAAGAAAAGACCATGCATTGGTCTTACTAAGCCCTCCAACCGGTTTTGTGAGGGTTGATGGAGAATTTTATTTCTCTTAATTTACTTATCATTCATTCATACAACACATGCAAAACGTTCATGTACTTTTCTCTCTTCTCTCTCTTTAATCTTCATCAAAAAGATGAGATTTTAATCCAAATTGTTCATGAAAGATTATTAAAATTATTAATGTAATATATGAGTCTTAGTAATCAATTTTAAGGTAAACCACAATATAAATATCTAGTACATATTAGTTTGTGGGTTTGAGGGATAGTCTTGGGTGCAACTAATTGGAGGGCTTCTACTTTGAGGTCATGTATGTTCATCCAATATTGGAAAGCTCAAGAACTAACAAGAAGGAGATCTTGTTGGTGCCCATTTGACCGAAATTCATATGGTGAGAAAATGATTTATTCATTTATCTATTTTAGTTTGCATGCATAAGATTTGTAATTTATTTTATGACTAAATAAATTTGAAACATATAAGAATATGTTAAATAATGAGATATAGATTTCCAACAAATGCAACATCCAAGTTTTAATCCTAGCATGTGAAAATTAACTAAGTCGGTTGACACGTAATTTAATCATACAATTAAGGTCAAAGTAGGATTTAGTGCTCAATTACATGTGAAGACATACAAATGATACGAAATACAATGAATAAAATATAATAAAAATTACAATAATTACATCGGGTTCGTTGATTTATGTCGAAAATACCTTTAAAACAGATGATTTGAGAAAAAGAATAAAAGGAAGAATTAACGAACAGATCAGTAGGCGATAATACGGTTAATAGTCAATTATACGTAAACTAATTAAACTAGGTCAAGCAACAACGGAGTTCGAGAGTAAGTCAACTGGAACACGCGCGTAGCAGATCGCGCCCTTTGGAAGAGGCAGGCAGATTGATTCTTCGCGTCTGTTCCAAGAGTGAGTTATGGCTGTGAAGCCGGAACTGCAAATCATTAATGTAAATTGGTGAATTTAAGGATTAATTATAATATTTACTCGGATGGAAGTGATTTAATACATTAATTACATATGAATGGGTCATAAAAGCAATAAGACATGGATGAGACGGAATTAAACGAATTATTTACAAGATTATTGAGATTAAATATAAACAAATATAAATTAACTAAACAAATTAATTAGTTTAAACATGACGAATGGATGACGAATTAATGACGAACATGTGATGAATATGACAAAAGACAAATGAAAATATATCAAAAGATCGAATTCCAGAAACTCAATATGAACAAATCGAATTTCTACAACCCGGATTGAATTTAATGACGAAAACCCGCAAATATGAGATTATAAGGGATTTAAGTCGGATTTATGATGGATAAAACATGTTAAAGATGATGAATAATATACATGTGAAATTAATATGCTATTATGTCAAAGAATTAACAAGAAACAAACGAAAACAAATAAGAAACGAACGAATTACAGAGGACGAAGGAAGAAGAAAGGAAGCGAGGAATGCTGGCGGCCTCACAAAGAGGCGCAGCAGAGGCTGCGCTCCTTCAAGAGGCGCAGCGATTCTGCGTCCTTTCTCGACGTCCGTCTCACCGGAAACCGTAAAAAGAGGTTTTTTAAACAAGGTTTTATAAATCGGTTTTAAGAGGTATTTTCGACATAAACCTTACAATTGTGATACAATAAGTAAAATACAATAAATAAAAGAGAGATTTACACCCTCAGACTTACATGTTGACGAAACGAGATGAACTAAGATATCGATTAGCGATGCTCGACTCGAACTATAATGCAAATATGAAAGTGCCCTCGTAAGAGGAAAACGATTAGATTAATTAAGTTGATTGATGTGGAGTTGGTCAAATTGGGCGGTCATGCAAACGAAATTTGGTACTCAGAAGGATCCGAGCTTACGTGGTCGAATGTTCAAGCACGTAGACGGCAAAAAGTAAGAACAAAGGTCTAGAATGCAAAGGGAGAAGAGAAGGGCGGACACTCGCGTGAGAAATATGATGAGCGAAGGCTCCTATTTATACTAATCACACGACGGAAATATGGTAAGAGTAGGATACGGAAGGAAAGATCCGGAAATAACCGACTTAGGTTAAACACGGAAACTTGGACAAAAAGAAAACCTTGAGGAAGAGGCGCAGCGGGTGCTGCGTCCCTTGGAAGAGGCGCAGCACTTGCTGCGTCCTTTCCCGGGTAGATTCCTCTGCGCGTAGAAAACGCGTTTGACAGCCTGTCGTATTTTAGGCATAACTTTCTCTACAAGACTCGGATTAAGGTGATTTCGGTGGAGTTGGAAAGCTAAGAAAGAGATCTAGAACTTTCTGTGAAATAGGGCCGACCCAAAAAAGTCGTTATAACCTCTAAAATGGGCCTAAAGCTCGGGTTGTCAATTTAACTAAATGAAATGCACATTTTGTAATGTAAACTTTTAGTTTAGCCCAAAGAAGTGACATGTGACTCAAAATGAGATATAATCTCAACATTTTGTGACATCCTAACCTTAGGTAGACAAGCCCATTGCTTTGACTCGGGATTTGACGGTTTTAGGAAATGAAGACGGTTTTTGACCTGGACTCCAAATGTACTCTAATTATCAAAAACGACCGTACCGGCGCGTAGATGACAATTAAGAGGTAGACACAAGTATTTGAGCGATCACTTGACGATAAACTTATGAACTGTCACAAATCGTTCCGCGTACCAAACATGCGGCCCAATCATCACCAGGTGGTTTGCGGGAGTGCAGAAATGAGGTGTCTACAGTTTTGCATTGCATTCATATGTTTTATTGCATTTCTGTTTCACGTTTATTGCACTTCAGTTTGCATTTGTTTTTTTTCATTTCATATATATATACAAAAATTCATAAAAAAAAAAAAACAAAATTGAAAAATTTCAAAAATTCAAACAATTTCACGTTTATTTTAGCATGTAGGTCGAGTCGGAACGGTAGTTATTAGTAGAATCATATGCATAGTCTACGAGTTTTTGTTATTTCTTGTGAACTTTAAACTTGACTTAGATTTTTGGCAAACTACTTATATTCTAAGGTTTAGAGCTAATAACTGGTGTCATTCGTGACCGGTTTATCTAGGAATGTGAGTAGTTACTCCTTGTGAGACATGTTACATCAATATGCATAAATATGAACTTAATCTGCTTAATACCTGTATGCATTCGGGTTCGTGGTTAGTTGACACATGTGGAAGAGGTCGCCCTTTATTCATTTTGCCCATAAGCTCCACACTGCCAAAAATAACCTTTTTGTCCCGTTACTACATCCTACATTTAGCCTGCCCTTGTCAAGCTAGTAGTTTATGTTCTCGGGATTGTTATTTCGTTTTTGGTAGCTAATGTTCATTTTGAGATGATGTTGGGAAGATGAAAAGGACAAGAAATGAAAAAAAAAAAAAGAAAGAAAAAAATAAAAAGAGATTCGAAATCAAAAAGAAGACTCAGTCGGTCGACCGTCCCACTTGGTCGATCGACTGCTTGCTGCAGTAGCGAAAGAAGAAAAAAAAATCAAAATTGCATAATTCAAGGTCTTGTTATATGGCGATTTTTCCTCCCATGCTATATTTGTATCTTATGGGGAGTTGACTATTTATGGAGTTTGTGAGTTTTGTGCTTACTATTAGCACCGTTTCGATTGAAATCTTGAGCAAGAAATTGGATGTTGTTATAATTTGGTTCCCTTAGTTACTAGCTTGGCTTTTAACTCTGTTTTTATCCAAATTTATCTTAGCCCCTTCCTGCCCATAGCCTCACATATCCATATTTACCTCGACACGTGTCATTGTCATTTGTTTGGTTGGAATGCATATGTATGGTTGTAGAGATTATTTTCATATTAGATTGCAGACATGTTTTTATAGGTCGTAGTTAGGTGAGTGTCACTACAAATCTATCTTTTACATATATTCACCTGTGCTTATGTGTGATATGAGCGACCCGTGAGAGTCCATGATGATAAATCTCTATAGTTGACGGTTCAGCAGTTTTTGACGACTTCATAACTCGTTTGCATGATTCATATTGCTAATTGATTGTTAGTTGTTGCATTAAATTGGTTTAGGCTTTACAGGTTGAATTTCGCTCTGAGATTGGACTCGTTCCATTAAGTTTTAGGATCGAGTCTAGTTCTTGCTTGGGGACAATCAAGGGTTTGGTTTGGGGAAGTTTGATGCGTGTCCTAAATATGTTGTTTTACATCCTATTTTACACGCATTTCAGAGCTCATTTATGTAGTTTAAGCTACTATTTTCCCTATTTCCGTCTAATTTTGTGTTTTTGTATAATATTGCAGAAATGTGAAGAATTTAGCGGAAATCAAGCCGAATCCGTCCCCGAGTACTTGGCATATTAGTTGACATGAAGTATTTACTTGGGAAGCGAACTTGGTGCGCGTATCGAGGCCCGAAAGATGAATTCACGAAGTTTTTGGAGCCAAGTACCTGTTGAAGTGGTCGATAGACTGGTGCTTTCAGTCGATCGACCAGAGCACGACTACCAGAAGTTACTGTTCAGCGCATCTCAATCGACCGACCGCCTACCCTGGTCGATCGACCAAACCGTTAATTTGACGGGAATTAAAAGACGAGAAAGCCCAATGTAATTAGGTTTTAGGAAATAAGAATCACGTTATATTCCTATATAACGTAACCTGATGTTTATAGAATTGGGGGGAAGTCTTTATCATCGAGTTTATTAGGGTTCATCACAAAAGTTGAATTTTAATTAATTCATTAGCTTAGATTATTCTTTCGTTAATAAAGTTTACTTCCGCATCTGGTTTTGATCTTTCCTCTTCAATTCTTTACGGTATTCTTCTGTTCTTTTGTTTAGTTTCGCTGTTTTAATTCGTTCATAGTTAGACTTGCTAGTTTAGATCTCCCAAGGCCGAATTATCGTTTCATGTTAGTTAACTATTTAGTTAATTCAATTATGCATTCAGCAGTTTTATTCGTTAATTTTATTGTTGTTTTTATCGTAGTTTTGAGTAGCTAAACCCTTCGTGCTAAGATGTAGGGCATCTGTAGTGTAGGCGGCGTAAAATAGGAAGGCTGAAATCGCGCCATGGTCGATCGACTGGCTTACTTGGTCGATCGACTGGCTCCCGTGAGGTTAACTTCGTTTTAATTAATTTAATTGTTATATTTGACGAATCGAGTGCACGCGACTAGTTGAATGCTTAGGAATTGACCGACCCGATAAGATCGAAAGATAGGGGAGGGAGATAGACTACTTAATTAAGACGACTAAATTAATAAGATCGAGAGATAAGTTAATTTAGACTTTTAAATCACTTTTCAGGACGAGAGTTAGTATTAGTGATAATAGGGACTCGTAGCTAGATCGAAAGATGCTACCTGTTAAGAATGGACCGAGAGGACTTCTTATTTTTCCGTCTCACGTGATTGACTCAGACTTACCTAGGATACTGCCGCCGAAATTACAGTGAACCGACCATCTTAGCATCCCTTTTAATATTTGACTTCATCTAGTTCTTTTTTCATTCATTTATTTATTTTAGTTATAGAACTATTCAAAACAAACCCCCACTCATTTGTGACTTTAGACTAAAATCAGACAACTATTAATTGCATCGCCTCTCCGTGGTTCGACCCTGACTGCCGCTATCTATAGTAGTAGTTTGGAAATTATAAATTTATCTTTGGTACTCTACGACGGTATCACCTTTGATATTGCCAAATGTTATGATAAGTATTTAATAAAGAAGGAAGGATCTGTTTTAAGGCAGTGGAAATGTGACGTTGGTAAGTATTGGTTGTATGTGGACAAGGAGACGGGGGAGATGCGTAAGAGCCCACCGTCAAACAAGTGTCCCACTATCACTCAGGAACAATGGGATATTATCAAAGCGATTCGAGCTAGTGAGAAGTTTGAGGTTAAGTATCCTCGCCTTTTAATGATTTACCTATATTTTTTAATTAATGAGTTCTCTATAATTTTTTTATTATCTCATCTACTTGCGCTTTTATATAATTTGAAGGCCGTTAGCAAAGGAAATCGTTCTAACATTTCATGCAAGAAGGGGTTATGGTATGGTTCTCGAGGCGGTTACAGATTGATAGAAGACCAACTCGTAAGTAGCATCCCCCTATTTATTTGATTTTTTTTAATCACACTTGGACTTGATAAACATTTATATATATAACTGTTCCATGGTAATGTGTAGGTTTCAAAGGGAGTGACCGGCTTGAATCGGCACGTAACTTATAAATAAGGGCACACGCCTAAAGGATCCCGGCCGTGTGACAAATATGATCAGGAAGTGTTGGCCAACATAGTATGTATTATTTTATTAAGACGAGTTCATTACTAACTTTATTATTTTAGTCACAAATATAATTTGAAGTTTATTTAATATATTATAGGAGAAGGTATTGAAGGAGGTACAAGAAGGGAAATTCACTCCCAATGGTCGTGATGACGTTATTGCTAGAGCGATCGGTCGACCCGAACATCCAGGTCAATTGAGAGGCGTCCCGTTACATGTTGGAGTCACGAAATTTTATGGGACAACTGCCCCGAAAAATAAGAAAAAGAAGGCTAAGGCTGAGAAGCTGACATGGTACCATTTATTCTATTATTTTCATTTAAGTTCACATGTTATTGTTTTAAACAAATTGCTTAAACATTACATTTTTGGCACGCAGGTTCAGTTATTGGCATCTGTGATACTAAAGATGAATTCTGGAGGCAAGCCTTCCGAAGAAGAATTAAAGATGATGGGGGATGTCATTAAAGAGGGTAAGGTACAACAGATTGGTCAAGAGGCCGAGAACACTACTACCTTGGCAATACATGAGGAGGAAGTATCAATCAATGAGATTGGAAAGATCGGTACCTCTCTTCAAGTTTTAACAACTAAAGCCGATAAGGTAAATATATGACTTCCTTATTTTTCTTTTCTTTTTTTTGGGTAAGATCAAGGGGTGTGTTCCCTGCCAGCTCTAATGCTATAACTTCTGACATCGTGTCATTGGTTAATTTTATTAGGTAAAAGAGTTTGAAACGGGGATGCAACTTGAGTTATCTGCCACAGCTGACAATAATCAGGAGATGCAACTTGAGAAGACGGCTGATGAAAAACAGCAGCATACATCCCCTTCAAATCAGTTCCCAGACATGCCAACTATCTCGTCGAAACAACAACTTGATGAGGTATTTAATTAACTTCTCCATTTTTTTAAAAACCTCCCTTTATTTATATTTTTTCTGTATTTCTGAAAAGCATGGAAATTTTGTGTAGGGGACAAAAAAGACGGATAAGCCTAAGTCCCCAGACATGTCTACTACTGCCTCATCATCGAAAGAGCAGGTTGATGAGGTATTTAGTTAAGTACTCTTTTATTTTTATTACTCCAACTAGGATATGTTACCTTTAGATTTTTTATTATTTTATTTATCTACATGTATAGGCTGGTAGTAGCACAAAAAGAGAAAAGCATTATTTCCCCGAACTGAAAGATGTTAGGAGTATAACCTCCACTAATTTTTCTGGGAGCGAATACATGCAAAAAGTAAGAACGCCGACGATGATGGAAGCGTATATGGAGGCTAGCCGTCGCATAGCAAACGAGCAATTGATAATTATTTCGCTCGATGAGGATATTTTAGGGATTGAGCACGAAGCAATTCTGTCATGGAAGTCGCTAGCCATTTGGTGGCCTTCTCGAGATTGATGTCCAACACCTATTTGTTTGGATGAAGTAAGTTTCTTAATAAATCGTTTCATATTCTAATATTCTGACTAGATAGTGTTTTAAATACCGGAAATAATACCATAATAATGTAGGTTCTTGAAATCGTGAGTGATCCCCGAGAATAAGATTCCATGTGATCTATACGGATTTCTGTGCCCCTATATTTTATCTATGCATAAAGTTGATTTCGTACGAAGATCGGGTAGATTATATTGCTCGGGAATTGGCGACAAACAAAAAGCTCATTTTTGCCCCTTATAATGAAATCGGGTAATAAACAAATTAATATTACGATTCCACCTACAATTGCATTTTCATAACTAATATATGTACTTGTTAATAATGATGATGTCTCTTGATGTAGGAGACATTAGGTGCTAGCATCCATCATGCCGACCAAGAAGAAAGTTTTTTGGTTGGACTCTTTGCATAGAGAACCAAGCGAGACCTTTAAGGGCTTGATTATTAAGTAAGTCTATAATACTGATTTATTTATAATAACATTAAGTTTCAATTTTTATTTATAGCAAAAAGCTCATTTTTGCCCCAAAAATATGAGTTTCTGCCTCTTTTTTATTTATAAGAAAAGGGCCTTTGAGAAGAAAAGAGCTAACGAGGATCAACCTACGAAAGTTTCTGATGATGGCCCTACTTTTACTACGATAACAGGGATACGTGTTCAAATACAATACCTTAAGTGCAAAAATCTGTCTTTAATAATAACACGTGCGCAAATACAACACCTAAAGTGCAAGATTCTGATGTGGGCCTTCTCGTCTCTTCGTTTTTTTATGTAATAATAGGTCCCTCGCCAGCCGGATAGCATAAAATGTGGATACTACGTTTGTCGGTTCATGTTGGAGGTTATTACGCGAAGATATATCCTTATTCCAGAAAAGGTTAGTAATTTAATAATGTGTTTATTATTTTTTTTAAATTAGAGCTGATGTTGTCTTGCTTGCTGCTATACCATGATGTTGCTATGCTGAATGATGTATGTTGTTATATTAATGAACAACATTAATGCTGCTGTCAGTCAATAATGTCTTGTCTTTGTTTTCTCCGCAGTATGTAATCAACGCGCCACAAGTACCTGAGTACAAAAGGCACCAAATAGACGAGGTAAGGGACTTGTTGGGCAAATACGTCTCAGAACATTGCAATGAAGACTAAATGCATGATACTTAGAGCTTAGATCAGCTTAGTAAATTTTTTGTTGAAGTTAAGGAATGATCTTTGTAGATAGAGCTAGGGGGATGCACAGTTTTAGGAATCTTAATTCATGTAAAGTGATCAAATTTTTAGTATGAATTAATCTGAAAGTGAAACAAATTGTAAGTATGATGCTGCTGTTGTGGTTGAATTGTATCTATTCAGCTCTGATGAACCCGGCTGTGATTTATGTTGCTGCTGATATATGCGGGATTTTGAATGGCATGAAACAAATTTAATTTTAAAAAAAATTACGAAAAAGTAATAAAAACGGTTACTAAAAAAAACCGTTGTAAATACCTTTCACAAATACCCGCGCATAATATTCAACAACAGGTTTTAAAAGAAGAACCATTGTAAATACATTTCACAAATACCCGCGCATAATATTCAACAACAGGTTTTAAAAGAAGAACCGTTGTTACTAACAATTTCAACAACGGTTATGTTCCGTATACCCGTTGTTAAAAGTCTTCACAATTTTGGTGGAAAAGATACAACAACGGTTTTTTATATTATAACCGTTGTTATATCTTTCCCACCAAAATTTTGTCAAACTTTCCACAACGACTTATTCGCAACAACAACGGATTTTAACCGTTGTGAATAATTTCCACAAGGGTTTTAGTAACTAACCTAACCGTTGTAAATACCTTTTACAACGGTCGCTTTAACAACGTCCGCTTTTTGTTTTAACAACGGTTTTTACCCGTTGTTATAGCCTGTATCTGTAGTAGTGGGTGGGCGCCAAATGTTTTGGTATTTTTTTACCGAATTAGGTTGATTTAGGTCAAATTGGCCTTATGCGTTATTTGAGAGGTTAGTTACGTATGTATGGTTGATATGTAAATAAATAGAGACGTAAATAAGAAATTGACACAAGAGCTTTGGTGACGCGAAAAACCCTACGTGGGAAACGACCGCGGAAAGGGGATGATACTCTTCCAAGGATTGCACTATCTTTGTAATATGAAGGACGAATACAGTAATGGTGGCACGACTATTTTGCTAGTACAATATCTAGGATTTTATATGTGAATGACCGATATTTTTCGCTTTCTTCACCTTATATATAGGACTCAAACCCTAGTAGGGTTTAAGTTGCTTACTTGGTAAGTTAGTCGAATAACACCCTAGTTGGGCTCTTTTTCTGCCGGGTTGTAGGACTTGTATCTTGCTAGTTAAGGCCCAATGCTTCTTGATTTGCCGCCAGCCCATCTGACTCCTTCTTGCTCACGGGCTCCTCAAGGTTGCTGGATTACTTGGTCCAATTCGCCCTTCCTACCTCCTCCAGTGGATCAGTCTTCCCTTGCCCGAATATGCGGATTTTGGTTCAAACACACCCCTTCCGTATCACAAATTCTTATTGAAGACGGACACTATCCGTCACAAGCTGAAGACGGATAGTGTCGCTCTCACAAAATGCAAATGGATAGAGCAAGTTGGGGGAAATGGATACCCCCACTTGCCCTCCCATTTGTATTTTGTGAGAGGGCCACTATCCGTCTTTAGCTTGTGACAGATAGTGGTCGTCTTCAATGAGACGGACTGCTTCCGTATAGCCTCTCGCGAAAAACGTGAGCACGTAGGGGTGTAATCGAGCCGAGCCGAGCTCGAAATTACCTATGATCGAGCTCGGCTCATATTGTAAAAATCGAGTTCGAGCCCGAACCCGAACTCTTGAAATCAACGCTCGGGATCGGCTCATATAATATTTTACAAGCCCGAGCCCGAGCTTTGTTTGTGAACCATTTTTTCGAGCATTATTTTAATTATAACGTAATTTTTGATTTAAAATTCAAATTCAAACGAGAATATTATTCTTTTGTTAGTTTATAATAACAATTATTATGTAATTTTATCTTATAAACTAGTATTTTGATTTATTTATTTTTGAATTGATACAATTTAAGTAAATATATTAAAAACATTAAGTAATTTTAAAAATAACGAGCTCAAACGAGCTCCCGAGTCGAGCCTTAGTGTGCTCGAGCTCGGCTTGGTTTGGGTTCAGCTTAGTTCGAGTCCGAGCTCGAACTCAGTTTGACCGATCTCGAACCGAGTTTTGACCGAGCCGATCCTAAGAGCTTGTCAAATAGGCTCAGTTCATTTACAACCCTAAGACGCTCTCGACCAAACCAGAACACCAACTTACCCAACAACAATCCAACGAATTTTGTCTTTTACCCTGTTTTGTCAGCAAAATGTTCAAAACAAAACAAACGGGGAAGCCTATGTATTATTTAATTATTTTAGGGATACTGACCAAACCAGAACACCAACTTACCAAACAATAATCCAACGAATTTTGTCTTTTACCCTGTTTTGTAGCAAAATGTTCAAAACAAAACTAACGGGGAAGCCTGTGTATTATTTTAGGGACACTACAAGATTGTGGGAGGAATAATTGGTTTAATGAGTATAAACATACAATGATAAATTCCTATATTAACACACACATTTTTTTAAAAACTAATATTATACTCAGTTAGACTATTAATCCTGGGTTATATCGGGCTAATTTTCAATTTTTCAATCAAATTAGTCTTTTTTTTCCGCAAATATTAATTATACATAAGGCGTTAATATTACATGAAAACGTCTCATAAAGTATTACATGGAAAATCGTCTCATACATGAAAGTAAGGTAAGAGGTAAGAAAGGGATAGAAGAGACCTGATGACAAAGGAAATGCCAAGAAAACTCTTTCTTCGGAGAATCCAATTTCTGTAAGAAATGCCAATAATTCATAAATCTAAAGATCATTAGAATGAGCATCATTACAGCTCCCAGTAATCACAAATCCATCATAAATTTCAATTTCTTTTTCATCCGGGAAATCATTTTCAACTACTCTAAATACACTCCATACTCTCAACAACGAACAACCAGAGTATGTGAAGAAGTTTTGGGGTTTTGGAGTAGTTGGGAATGATTTCCCGGGTGAAAAGAAATTGCAACTTATGGTGGATCTGTGATTATTGTGAGTTGTAATAATGCTCATTCCAATGATCTTTGGATTTGTAAATTATTGGCTATTCATAAGAATTTGGATTCTTTGAATTAAAAAGTTAGTTATGTGTACCATTGTAACCTGTAACTTGTAAGTGACTAATAAATCTGCTTTCCTATTCAATTTTTGTGCTTTATTTTTTATAATTTTTTCATTAATTGCATTTGAGTAGCAAAAATCCGATTTCTTTATAAATTTGGTTTTGCTTGGGGTAGTGGTTGCTACCTACTGATTTTGCCTCTAGTTGTAGGGGTTGACATCAAAGATAGATGGGAAGAGCGGCATATGATGGATCAAGGTGGTTGACAAAAAGTGTATGTGGTGAAGGGCATGTCAAGAGGTTGTATAGAGAAGCGAATAGGGCCGTAGATTACTTGGCTAATCAAGGGGTTTACTCGAGTACTATTATTAATTATTTAGATGATCCGAACTATGAATTTCGATCCATCCTTCGGGAGATATTTTTGGGGTTCTTTATTAAAAAAGTGTAATAGCTAGTAGTTAGTTTTCGGGGTTTTGCCCCTCATTCATACCAAAAAAAAAAAAAAAAAAGAGGGTTGTTGGGAACCAATTTCTAGTCAAATTCGAGGAAGCACACTTGGAAGCAATATGGCCCAGATGCGTAAAGGGGCGAGGAAGATCCCGAATATGGGTTGATGTCTTGGCAGGCCTAAGTATGGAATAAGAGAGTCATGAGCATCGCCGAATCCAGAGTCTTGTACTCTTGTGGAGCAAGCAAAGGAACCCTAGCTGAGGTCTAGTGTAACACCCGTATTTTTACCACTCTTTTATCATTTTTTTTCATTTTAAGTTACATTTTGCTGGATTTTAAAAACAACCAGACCCCCTCTCGAAGGTTGGTCAAATTTTCACATTTTTATTTTTTTCTAAAAATCACTCCGTTCTAACCCTCTTCTCTAAAAATTTCATCTTATTTAAATTAATTTTAGTAGCCGTGTTAAACATTTTCATCTCAACTTAGACGGGCATAATTCTTTTGTTATTTAACTTATTATCGTGCGTTTTATATACGTTTTGAAGATAAGAATGAGAGGCAATGTAACAGAAGGAGCCGGAGCCAAAATTTGACATCAAGTGGACTAGATTTAGCGACAAAGCCAAGTGTCACGTGAGACTCTGTATATCTGAACTGACGTTAGTGCGCTAATAATAAATTGAACTATTTTCAAAAGATATAGTCTTCGTAAAAGTTATAATTTCATATTGTTTAATTAAACATTATTTTCTCAAGTTAAGAGTAGCTAATATGCAAAATTTTAAAATATGTTATTAATAAGTCTTTTATTAACTCGAGTTTAATGTACGTACTTTAATACTATGTTTTATGCTAGTGTATGTCTTTTCCTCAGAGAATACGATAATATATTAAACGTTGATATTGTTTCTATAACGAGATTATCATCGACTTGCGACCAGGCTTAGTTAATTAAATAGTCATGTCTTGTTTGTACAATTACACCATTAGTAGTAAGAAAATTATTTTAACTTAAAATTTTTGTTTAAATATTTTTAATATTTTCAGTTTTTCGAATATAGTTATCGCATATTATTTCATACAAATCTTATAAATTACAAATTGAGTCGATATTAAAACGAATTGCAAACCCGAAAAATTGTGACCCGAATGGACCTTACTCGTCCATTCTCTCCTTTCCTTATAAACACCCAGTTCAACCAAAATTGGTTTCATTTTTTTTCACTCACTCATTATATACCTTACACTCTCATCCTATGTCTAACCCAAAACTAAAAACTCATGCCTCCCATTCCCCTTTTGTTTTCCAATTTCGAGTATACCCATAAAACTTAAAATCAATACAATCTCCATCTTTTTCTTTGTGATTTGCATGAAACAAAACTTGAAGAAAGAAAAATAAATGTCAAAGGCTAAGTTATCATACATCTCGTTCAAACCGAGATCTCCAAGTTTTCACCCAACCATTCATCTTTTAATTTCCTGTTCTTTTCATCTAGTAAGATATTAGGCCCATTAAGGCCGCCTATTATCTAGAGTTAGGGTTTATCCTAATAGGGTTTATTATATATATTTGCCCATGTATTGAATCACAATCATACAACTCAATAATACAAATCATTTATGCAATTCTCTCCCCTTCTATAAACTTAACATGGTATCAGAGCCTCTTTCTTGAGGTCTCTAATATTCGCTTCCGCTTTCTTACCGGTGAGTGAAAAATTATGACACCCACCGGTGGGATTTCAAAAAAAAACTTTTAATAATTTCTTTAATGAATCCAATTTAAAAAAAAAACAAAAAAAAAAAGTAGAAACAAAATTTCTTCATAAAATTGCTCTTTCTTTCATTCAGCCGTCATGCATCCCTCACTCTTGGCCTTAGACTTATAGGGGGTGTTTGGTTGGGGAAGTTGGAATGGAATGGATTTAATCCATTCTAGTGTTTGGTTGAGTCATTTAAGAATGAAGTTAGAATCCGGATGGATTCTAAATCCATTCCAACCCCCTCTAATCTCATACCCAACCTTTAACCCAAGATTCTAACTTCATTCCATAATGTTTAACATTTCATTCTATTCCAAAGTTCAACCAAACAATATAAACCAAGTATAGGACTTAGAATCCATACCACAATGGTATGAGATTCCAATCCATTCCATTCCTTCCCTTCGAACCAAACGCCCCCATAGTGGAGTATTTTTTGGCAACCGGCTAGATTTAAAGATGTGTACTCATATTAAAAATAATTTGATCTATTTTATCTTTTTTGAAATTTGATTTAAATTCTCCTAAGGTGGTATTTAAATTAATATATTTGGAGTTCGAAAAACTCAACGTTCTCCAAATCTTGAAATTAACGGATAATTTTCCGTCTTATTGATATTTGTCAGGTTCGATTAGGGTTCCTGCAAATTAAATCATTTTCGACAAGTCCGAAAAACTTAACGTTCTTGTTCAAAGAAATTTCTATCGAGTCTTAATACTCGTTTATCTTACCAACCTTGCGAAGAAATTAATGAAGATGGAGAAGAGATAAGATTTTGATTTTCTTG
This sequence comes from Silene latifolia, assembly GCF_048544455.1. Lineage (NCBI taxonomy): Eukaryota > Viridiplantae > Streptophyta > Magnoliopsida > Caryophyllales > Caryophyllaceae > Silene > Silene latifolia. Next base: position 13,204,578 of record NC_133533.1, on the reverse strand, counting down.
TCACGAAGATGAAGAATGGATGACGGGTTTCTTTTTATATATTTCTTTGTATTTCTCCAATTGTAAAGTTCTAACTAGGTACTGCCTTTACGATTGTGGGAGGGTATAAGGATATTATGCCCATTAAGGCCGCATATTATCTAGGGTTAGGGTTTATCCTAATAGGGTATATATATATATATATATATATATATATATATATATATATATATATATATATATATATATATATATATATATATATATATGTAACACCCCCATACTCCAAGTGCCTTACCAGGACCACCCAGGTATAAGGACGTTACCATCTCGGTTACCCGAGGCAATGATAATCAAATAAACAATGAAGAAACAACATTTAAATAGAATTACTTAGTAAAAGGTTACAATCTCGAAACCAAAACCAAAAGTACAATTACATGTTCTCAAACCGATCATTCATCGATCTAATCGAAATGTTATGGAAATACTAAGCTACAGCGGAAGACTTCTATCATCATATCGTGGCCATCCCGGCTATCCCGTACTCATCTCATACCGCTCAATATCTCGCTCACCATCCCGAATGGATCACCACAGGTTTTAAAAACATTAAACCGGTCAAGATTATTTACACAAGTGATATAATTGACAAGATGACTACAAAACATCTCAATCAATCATACACAATCGGCACTCCACTCCATCTCCGTCACCGATCGTCCACTTTGGACCACCCGATGGGGGACCGCGGCCGTTCCCACCTAAGCCCCGCTCATCATACCGAGCGATAACCCTGTCCCATTAATGTGCACATCCCCTTCCGTGGCGGGTTCCACGAAGGGCAAAACTAGGGCGTGAAGCCACTCCCGCAAGTGACTCCACTCAGCCGAGAACGCATCTCGAGAACCACAGACAAACAATCACAATCACAATATCAACAACCGTCTGAGTCAACCAATTACACTAACTACAGCACAATCACCACACATTATGTAAGTAATACCGAGTAGGGAAACCCTACCTGGAAAGCACAATACTCAGACGATCTCACAGCTGATATCAGAAAGCTTCCTCTACGAATCCTCCTCCTAATTATACAAACACATAATCACTACTATGCACATGACACAACAAAATCCCCAATTCCCAATATTAGGGTTTAACTAACTTTGGAGAAATATAATAAAAATGGTATAAAGGTCTTACCCTCGACGCAAGGATCACAACGATGTAAAGAAAGGTGAAATCCGACCTTCCAAGCTCCGGGATTTGCTAATAATGCGATTAAGGTGATGAACGTAGTTTGCTTTCTCTTCTCACAGTGATTAGGTTTTGAAAAGTGATTTAGAAACAATGACGGAAGTGTTTTATACTTTAATCGCATTATTAACAAAACCCGACAAACAGCCCCCCGTCAGAATGGCTACTCGATCGAGTAGCTAAGGTACTCGATCGAGTGCCCCCTTACTCGATCGAGTACCCATGTTACTCGATCGAGTACCCAACAGGTCAGAAACTATTTTATTTCGCAAAACTCCCTTACTCGACAGAGTAAGGCCTACTCGATAGAGTACCCCAAGACTCATAAATACGGAGTATTACAGTCTTCCCTCCTTAAAAAGAACTTCGTCCCCGAAGTTCAAACCACAACAAGACAAAGACTCCCACTACGCACTCCCGACTCAGCAACCAAAACAAAACTCAACATAAAACATGTTACTAATTCGAACTCAACCCGACTCAAACGACAACAACCATACCGACACAACATAAAAAAGGTATAAAACTTCTTAAAAACTCTTTGCGATCATCTCCTACCCCCTAAAAGAAACAAAGTTACGTCCTCGTAACCAAACATACCTGATCGAAAAAGAAAGGGTAGCGCTCTCTCATGATATCCTCTGCCTCCCATGTAGCTTCCTCAGTCTCGTGGTTAGACCAAAGGATCTTAAGCAAAACTGTCTCACCACTCCTAGTCTTCCTAACCTTCCGGTCAAGAATCTGTTTAGGTACCTCATGATATGATAAAGACGCATCTATCTCTAAGCTCTCTGCCTCTAACACATGTGACGGGTCACTCACATACTTCCGCAGTTGTGATACATGAAACACATTATGCACTCTCTCTAACGCAGCAGGTAAAGCCAGATGGTAAGCAACCTCCCCAACACGCTCTAAGATCTCATAAGGACCGATGAACTTCTGACTCAGCTTGCCTTTCTTCCCAAATCTCATAACCCCACGCATAGGAGACACTTTCAGAAGAACTTTATCCCCAACCTGAAACTCTATATCTCGGCGATGTAGATCTGCATAACTCTTTTGTCGATCCTGAGCTGCTCTCATCCGTTCCCTGATCATCTTAATCTGTTCAACCATCTCATGTACCATCTCTGGTCCTAGAACCACTGCCTCAGCACTGTCGTCCCAACAAATCGGACTCCTGCATCTCCTCCCATATAGAGCCTCAAACGGTGCCATGCCAATACTAGTGTGATAGCTGTTGTTGTAAGAAAACTCTATCAAATCCAATCTCTGTTCCCAGCTACCACCAAAGTCCATCACACAAGCTCGTAACATATCTTCAAGAGTTTTGATTATTCTCTCAGTCTGACCGTCTGTCGCAGGATGAAAAGCTGTACTCATCTTCAAAGTTGTTCCCAAAGATTCCTGCAACTCTTTCCAAAACCGTGATATAAACCTCGCATCTCTGTCAGACACTATGTCCTTAGGGACTCCATGTAACTTAAGCACATTCTTTCGATAAGCCATAGCCAATTGTGCTTTAGTCCATGTATCTTTCATTGGAACAAAGTGAGCTGACTTGGTCAGTCGGTCCACTATCACCCATATCATGTTATTACCCTGTTGACTCTTTGGTAACCCACGATAAAATCCATAGAAATGGACTCCCACTTCCACTCAGGTACCTCTAACGACTGAATCTTACCTTGTGGTCGTCGCTGTTCCCCTTTAACTCTCTGACATGTCAAACAACGGGCCACGAACTCAGCTGTTTCTTTCTTCATCCCAGGCCACCAAAACGTGTTCTTCAAGTCCTTGTACAGCTTGTCTCCGCCTGGATGTACTGAATATGGTGTACAATGTGCCTCTGTCATGATTGTCTTTTTCAGCTCCTCATCATTAGGGACACACCACCTACCATCAAACCTCAAACTACCATCTGTGTGAATAGAAAATCGGGACACTGTCCCTTTCTCTACTCCAGCTCTCCACTCAACCATCTTAGGATCTAAAGCCTGTTTACCTCGAATATCATCATAAAGATCAGGCTGCACAGTCAAATCTCCCACAGCATCTCCTCTCTGAATCATATGTATCCCAAACTTCCCCACCTCGTCTCTCAACCTCATCAAAGATAGAGCTGTACACAGGGAGTGTACACTCTTCCTACTCAAAGCATCTGCAACGACATTGGCTTTTCCTTCATGGTAGATAATATCCATGTCATAATCGCCAATCAACTCCATCCACCTCCTCTGTCTCATGTTCAACTCCTTTTGAGTGAAGATGTACTTGAGACTCTTGTGATCCGAAAATACCTTAAAGGTCGCCCCATAAAGGTAGTGTCTCCAAATCTTGAGAGTAAACACCACCACACCCAACTCTAGATCATGTGTAGGGTAGTTCTCCTCATACGGCTTCAATTGCCTAGAAGCCTAGGCAATCACCTTACCGTTCTGCATCAACACACATCCCAACCCATTTTTTGAGGCATCTGTATAAACCTCAAAGTTCTCAATCTCTTCAGGCAATGCTAAGATAGGAGCTGTGGTCAAACGCTCCTTTAATGTCTGGAACGCTCTCTCACAACTCTCATCCCAACGGAACCTGTTCTCTTTCCTCATCAACGGTGTCATAGGTCTAGCTATCTTGGAGAAATCTTTCACGAACCGTCTGTAGTATCCAGCTAAACCCAAGAAACTCCTGATCTCAGCGACATTCTTTGGTGCTTCCCACTTTGTCACTGCCTCAATCTTTGTCGGATCCACAGCTACTCCCTCCTTAGAGATCACATGCCCTAGAAAAGAAACTTTCTCCAACCAGAATTCACACTTGGACAGCTTAGCATACAACTCATGCTCCCTCAAAGTCTGCAACACGATCCTCAGATGCTCCTCATGCTCCTCCTTAGTCTTAGAGTAGACTAAGATGTCATCGATAAACACCACCACGAACCTGTCCAAAAACTGTCTGAAGATTCTGTTCATCAAATCCATAAACACTGCCGGTGCGTTAGACAACCCAAACGGCATCACCACATACTCATAGTGACCATACCGCGACGTGAAAGCTGTCTTTGGTATGTCCACCTCTCTAATCTTCACCTGATGGTACCCCGACGTCAAATAAATCTTGGAAAAGACTGATGCACCACTCAACTGATCAAACAGGTCATCTATCCTTGGCAAAGGATACTTATTCTTCACCGTCACTCGGTTCAGCTCCCTGTAATCTATGCATAACCTCAGACTCCCATCTTTCTTCTTCACGAAAAGGACTGGTGCTCCCCACGGCGATACACTAGGTATAATGTATCCCTTCTCCATCAGATCATCTAACTGCTTCCTGAGTTCCTCCATCTCTTTAGGACCCATCCGGTACGGTGCCTTAGAGATTGGCCCCGTCCCCGGTTTCAGCTCAACGGTGAAATCTATCTCCCTCTTCGGTGGCAACCCCGGAATCTCGTCAGGAAAAACATCGGCAAACTCTCCCACCACTGGTATCTCATCAACTGTCGGACTCTCTATCCGGTCATCTCTCACATGGCACAAGATCAAAGGACATCCCTTCCTCAGATAAGACTTCAAAGTGACGGCTGCAATCAACTTAACTTTGGGTTTGACTAAAAACCCACGATAAGACACACTAACACCCTTAGGCCCTCTCAAAGACACTTTCTTTTGATGACAGTCTATCTTAGCTTTATACCTTCCCAGCCAATCCATCCCGACTATCATCTCAAAACCGTTAAGAGGAAACTCTAGCAAGTCTACAGGTAGATCAACTTGCCCAACTATCATAGACACATCTCTAAACAACCTCCCACAAGATACAGACTCTCCCGAAGGTATAAAAACTTTCTCACTCACAGACTCATATACTCTCAAACCCAAACTTTTAACATGACTCGACGATACAAACGACTGGGAAGCCCCCGAATCAAACAAAACAAAGGTATGAATACCATTAACAAGAAAGGTACCAGTGATAACATGTGCATCCTCCTCAGCTGCTTTCTTGTCCATCATGAACAGCTTTCCGCTGGTCTTCTGTCCACCTCCCTGGACAGTACTGGCTGAAGTGGCCGGCTTAGCACCCGGCCCCTGATTGTTGTTGTTGTTCGTAGCTGGTTTCTGATAAGAATTACCGCCTTTGCGGTTACCTCCACCCTGATAGCTCTGACTTCCCCGGTTAGACCATGACCCACTTGGTCTGTTGCTCGCATAACTCTGTGTAGGTCCCTGAGAATAGCTTTCCCGAGCCGTTCCCTGAAAAGCTCCAGGCACACTCGTACACTCATGTCTCTTGTGGCCCACACCGCCACAGCCAAAACAAGTCATACCCCAACTACCACTGCTACCCACACGGCCACGCCTGAAGGAAGCCCCAGCATTAAACCCTGACCCAGCAGAAAACCCCTTAGCTTGGTTGTGGTTGCCTTTCTTGTGACTAGATTGGCCACCACCCTCACTCTCAGCCTTTCTTTTCTCACCGCCTGCCCTCTCCTGAGCCATCTCTACTAACCTCAGCTCTCTCATAGGCTTCCTTAACATCAGTAAGGACTCCTACAGGTAGCTTATCCATGATCTTAGGGGTCAATCCCCTCTCAAACCTCAGCGACAGGTTCTCCTCACTCAAACCCATATCCTCAGCATACCTAGACTTCTCATTGAACTGCTTATAGTACTCAGCCACAGACATGTCAGATGTCATCTTAAACCAATCAAACTCCTCTCTCAGCTTACTTCTCACTTGATCTGGCACAAACTCTTTCCTTATGGCCCTACGGAACTCATCCCAAGGTATAGCAGGTAAGCCTTGGTTGGCATATATCTCTCTGGCACTCACCTTCACCTTATCCCACCACTCACCTGCTGCCTCCCTCAGGTAGAACGCAGCTTGCTCTACTCTCATCTCATCAGGACAATGAACCAGGTCTAGTATATTCTCCATCTCACGATGCCAGTTGTCAAGAAGGTTTGGTTCCCCGGTCCCTTTGTACTCCTTTGGGTTGAACCTAGCTATGTAAAGGCTGATCTTAGAGTGATCAACCTCCTTATCCTTATTCACTTTCTTTAAGGCCTCAGTAAGAGCATCTTGGTGCTCCAACATCTTAACAATATCATCCGTATTCATGGTCTCAGCTCTCGCATAGTAAGCGTTTCTCTTAGGCGGCATCTTGAAGCTATATATAAGAAAGAGTAGACATAAACACGTGCACTAAACCTCAAAACACGAAAACAGGTTGCCCAGGTGACACTCGATCGAGTGCCCCAACCTACTCGATCGAGTAAGAGGCTACTCGATCGAGTGCCCAACATACTCGATCGAGTACCTCGACTTCAGAACACAAACAGACCTTCTGACTTCTAACATACTCGACCGAGTAGCCAGGCTACTCGATCGAGTGACCCCCCTACTCGATCGAGTACCCCTAGTTACTCGATCGAGTACCCAAAAACACGATTCTGGACTCAAAATCGTCAAAAACCCAACCGATCGAGTCAGTCCCACTCGATCGAGTCATGCTAACTCGAATATGCTACCCGCATGCTATAACATATTCTAACATGTAAAACAACTTATAAACACGATATCATTTCATAGCTAAGCATACTATGCTACTTAACTGCTCATGCGATTAACAAACAATTATATCATGTTATCAATGCCACATAGTAATCACCCAACATGCTTCTCATTCCAACACAATTCTATATATTTATATATATTTCATCACTCTTTCATCCATATTCTCAACTTCTACTTCAAACATCCAACATTTACAGCACACCTCATCACATCCACACACAAGCGAACAAACAACACATACAACTTAACAGATATTCCCCCCATGTGACCGGTTCAAAATTGTAGGGCGAGTTCGCGACTTTAGGACGTCTCCCAAGCCTTTGCATTAGCTCCTACAACCTTTACCCCGGTTTCATTTTAATTGACTCCCTATATTCATTGGATTCATTGGTTACAGGTTTCAGGATCGTCGCTCTGATACCATTTTGTAACACCCCCATACTCCAAGTACCTTACCAGGACCACCCAGGTATAAGGACGTTACCATCTCGGTTACCCGAGGCAATGATAATCAAATAAACAATGAAGAAACAACATTTAAATAGAATTACTTAGTAAAAGGTTACAATCTCGAAACCAAAACCAAAAGTACAATTACATGTTCTCAAACTGACTGTTACTGATCTAACTGAAATGTTATGGAAATACTAAGCTACAGCGGAAGACTTCTATCATCATATCGTGGACATCCCAGCTATCCCAGTACTCATCTCATACCTGCTCAATACCTGCTCACCATCCCCTAATGGATCACCACAGGTTTTAAAAACATTAAACCGGGGTCAGTACTATTTACACAAGTGATATAATTGACAGTACAGCTACAAAACATCTCAATCAATCATACACAATCAGGCACTCCACTCCATCTCCGTCACCGACTGTCCACTGGACCAGCCCTGCCAGTGGGGGACCGCAGCCGTTCCCACCTAAGCCCCGCTCATCATACCGAGCGATAACCCTGTCCCATTAATGTGCACATCCCCTTCCGTGGCGGGTTCCACGAAGGGCGAAACTAGGGCGTGAAGCCACTCCCGCAAGTGACTCCACTCAGCCGAGAACGCATCTCGAGAACCACAGACAAACCATCACAATCACAATATCAACAACCATCTGAGTCAACCAATTACACTAACTACAGCACAATCACCACACATTATGTAAGTAATACCGAGTAGGGAAACCCTACCTGGAAAGCACAATACTCAGACGATCTCACAGCTGATATCAGAAAGCTTCCTCTACGAATCCTCCTCCTAATTATACAAACACATAATCACTACTATGCACATGACACAACAAAATCCCCAATTCCCAATATTAGGGTTTAACTAACTTTGGAGAAATATAATAAAAATGGTATAAAGGTCTTACCCTCGACGCAAGGATCACAACGATGTAAAGAAAGGTGAAATCCGACCTTCCAAGCTCCGGGATTTGCTAATAATGCGATTAAGGTGATGAACGTAGTTTGCTTTCTCTTCTCACAGTGATTAGGTTTTGAAAAGTGATTTAGAAACAATGACGGAAGTGTTTTATACTTTAATCGCATTATTAACAAAACCCGACAAAACAGCCCCCGTAAACCGGCTACTCGATCGAGTAGCTAAGCTAAGGTACTCGATCGAGTGCCCCCCTTACTCGATCGAGTACCCATGTTACTCGATCGAGTACCCAACAGGTCAGAAACTATTTTATTTCGCAAAACTCCCTTACTCGACAGAGTAAGGCCTACTCGATAGAGTACCCCAAGACTCATAAATACGGAGTATTACAAATATATATATATATATATATATATATATATATATATATATATATATATATATATATATATATATATAGAGAGAGAGAGAGAGAGAGAGAGAGAGAGATTGGATTTGGTGTTTTTGGTTCTTATGGTGAGTTGTGAGTTGGGTGAATCTCAGCCATTAGTTTAAATTAGAGATGAGTGGCCAAGATTAATCTTAGTTGTCATATAAAAGCATTGTTATTTAGTTTTTTTTTTTTTTTTTTTTTTCTCTCTCTCTCTTCTTTCCCTCATTTACTCTCTAACGATTTCTCTCTCTAATTAATTACCCACATTACTGCAAATGGTTTATATAATCATCACAACTGCAAAGCGTTCCTCTATCTGCTATTATTATTGTGTTATTCTTCTTCAACTGTTCGTCTCCTTCGCTTTTTTCTCCCGTTTTCTCTTCGCCGTTCATCATCTTCCTTCCTATTGAAGGTAATTTCATGTCATTTTCCTCTTTTATTTTGTTATTTTGTTTTATTTCATGCTTTTGTATGATTTTTTATTCGTTTTTCAGTGTAATTATCGCTAGGTTTACTTAATCGAGTACTTTTGTAACACCCCCATACTCCAAGCGCCTTACCAGGACCACTCAGGTATGAAGACATTACCATCTCGGTCGCCCGAGGTATGATAATCAAATAGACAAAACAGAAACAACGTTTAATTATAAATGTTTTAGCGAAGAGTTACAATCCTCAAACCAAACTGAAAGTACAATACATTATTCCAAACTATCTGTTCTCAACTGAAATAATAATAAATGCTAAACTACAGCGGAAGACTCTATCATCATGTCGTGGCCATCCCAGCTATCCCAGTACTCATCTCTATACCTGTTCAATATCTGCTCACCATCCCCGAATGGATCACCGCAGGTTTACAAAACAACACCGGGGTCAGTACTAATCACACAATCAATATAGATAACAATAATAAGACAAACAGACAAATTTGAACCGCACACACACACACACACACCACCAACTCCCATCATCTCAATATCGACCGTCCACCTTTGGACCATTACGCCAGTGGGGGACCGCAGCCGTTCCCACCTAAGCCCCGCTCATCATACGAGCGACAACCCTGTCCCATTAATGTGCACATCCCCTTCCGTGGCGGGTTCCACGAAGGGCGAAACTAGGGCGTGAGATCACTCCCGCAAGTGACCCCACTTAGCCGAGAACGCATCTCGAGAACCATCAACAAACACAACCACAATCACAACACAGGCATTATATCAAACAACCAAATACAACACATCACCAATATCCCATTATGGGACTAATACTGAGTAGGGAAATCCTACCTGGAAGCACAACAAGCAGACGGTATCTACAGCTGTATCAAAACGCCTCTTCTACGAATCCTCCTCCTAACACATAACACATAAAGACTACCAATCACTTACTACTCATAAAACCCCCAATCTCTAAATTAGGGTTTAATCAATCCCAACAAAACATTATAAAAATTATGTTAAAAGCTTACCCTCGACGCAAGGAATCCAACGACCCGAAAAACAACAAAAACCGACCGTCGAACTCCGGAATTGCTAAGAATGCGATTAGGAAGATGAACTGGTCGCTTTCTCTCTTAAACAGGGTTTTAGGTTTTGTAAAAGTGAATTAAAACAATGACGAATATGTTTAAATACCTTAATCGCATAATTAACAAAACCCGAGAAAACTCCCCGTAAAACCGGACACTCGATCGAGTACCCAAGGTACTCGATCGAGTACCCCCTTACTCGATCGAGTACCCTGCCTACTCGATCGAGTACCCAACAGTCGAAACTATTTTATTTCGCAACTTGCCCATACTGACAGAGTAAGGGCTACTCGATAGAGTACCCCAAGACATATAAATACGGAGTATTACAGTCTTCCCTCCTTAAAAGGAACTTCGTTCCCGAAGTTCAAACCACTACTAAACAAAGGTACTCCCATAAGCCTCCCGACTCGAAGGTCAAACAAAACACAACGTAAAACATGATACTAACCCAACTTATCCCGACAAACATACCGACACAACATATAAAAGGTGTATAAAACCCTTAAAAACTCTCGCGATCATCTCCTACCCCCCTAAAAGAAACAAGGTTACGTCCCCGTAACCATACGTACCTGATCAAAAAGGAAAGGGTAACGCTCTTTCATGATATCCTCTGCCTCCCATGTAGCTTCCTCAGTCTCGTGGTTAGACCAAAGGATCTTAAGCAAAACTGTCTCACCACTCCTAGTCTTTCTAACCTTTCGGTCTAGGATCTGCTTAGGCACCTCAAGATATGATAAGGACTCATCTAGCTCTAAGCTCTCTGCCTCCAACACATGTGACGGGTCACTCACATACTTCCGCAGCTGCGATACATGAAACACATTATGCACTCTCTCTAACGCAGCTGGTAATGCCAGACGATAAGCAACTTCCCCAACTCGCTCTAAGATCTCATAAGGCCCTATAAACTTCTGACTTAGCTTGCCTTTCTTCCCAAATCTCATAACTCCACGCATTGGAGACACTTTCAGAAGAACCTTGTCCCCAACCTGAAACTCTATGTCCCGACGATGTAGATCTGCATAACTCTTCTGTCGATCCTGGGCTGCTCTCATCCGTTCCCTGATCATCTTAATCTGTTCCACCATCTCATGCACCATCTCTGGTCCCAAAACCACTGCCTCAGCATGTCGTAGTCGCCAATCAACTCCATCCACCTCCTCTGTCTCATGTTCAACTCCTTCTACGTGAAGATGTACTTGAGACTCTTGTGATCAGAAAATACCTTAAAGATTGCTCCATAAAGGTAATGTCTCCAAATCTTGAGAGCAAACACCACTGCACCCAACTCCAGATCATGAGTAGGGTAGTTCTCCTCATAAGGCTTCAACTGCCTAGAAGCATAGGCAATCACTTTACCATTCTGCATCAACACACATCCCAACCCATTCTTCGAGGCATCTGTATAAACCTCGAAATTCTCGCTCCCTTCAGGCAATGCTAGGACAAAAGCTGTGGTCAAACGCTCCTTTAATGTTTGGAACGCCGTCTCACAACTCTCATCCCAACGAAACCTATTCTCTTTCCTCATCAACGTTGTCATCGGTCTAGCTATCTTGGAGAAATCTTTCACGAACCGTCTGTAGTATCCAGCTAAACCCAAGAAACTTCTAACCTCAGCAACATTCTTTGGTGCTTCCCACTTTGTCACTGCCTCAATCTTCGCCGGATCCACTGACTACCCCATCTTTAGAGATTACATGCCCTTAAAAGCAACTTTCTCTAACCGTAACTCACACTTGGACAGCTTAGCATACAACTCATGATCCCTCAAAGTCTGCAACACGATCCTCAGATGCTCCTCATGCTCCTCCTTAGTCTTAGAGTAGACTAAGATATCATCGATAAACACCACTACAAACTGGTCCAAGAACTGTCTGAAGATCCTATTCATCAAATCCATAAACACTGCCGGCGCATTAGACAACCCAAACGGCATCACCACGTACTCATAATGGCCATACCTTGACGTGAAAGCTGTCTTTGGTATGTCCACCTCTCTAATATTTACCTGATGGTACCCCGACCTCAAATCAATCTTAGAAAAGACTGTTGCACCGCTCAACTGATCAAACAGGTCATCTATCCTTGGCAAAGGATACTTGTTCTTTATCGTCACACGGTTCAGCTCCCGGTAATCTATGCACAGCCTCAAGCTCCCATCTTTCTTCTTCACGAAAAGAACCGGTGCTCCCCAAGGCGATACACTTGGTCTAATGTATCCCTTCTCTATCAAATCATCCAACTGCTTCCTAAGCTCCTCCATCTCCTTAGGACCCATACGGTACGGTGCCTTAGAGATTGGCCCCGTCCCTGGCTTCAACTCAACGGTGAAATCTATCTCCCTCTTCGGTGGCAACCCCGGAATCTCCTCCGGGAAAACATCTGCAAACTCTCCCACCACTGGTATCTCATCAATCTTTGGACTTTCTATCCGGTCATCTCTCACATGACATAAGATCAAAGGACATCCCTTCCTCGAATACGACTTCAAAGTAACAAATTTGCAATCAACTTAACTTTGGGTTTGACTAGAAACCCACGATAAGACACACTAACACCCTTAGGACCTCTTAGGGACACTTTCTTTTGATGACAGTCTATCTTAGCCTTATACTTTCCTAACCAATCCATCCCAACTATCATCTCAAAACCATTAAAAGGAAACTCTAGCAAGTCTACAGGAAAATCGACTTGCCCAACTATCAAAGATACATCTCTAAACAACCTCCCACACGATACAGACTCACCCGAAGGTATGAAAACTTGCTCACTAACAGACTCATATACTCTCAAACCCAACTGTTTTACATGACTCGAAGACACAAACGATCGAGAAGCCCCGAATCAAACAAAACAAACGTAGGAATACCATTAACAAGGAATGTACCGGTGATAACGTGCGCATCTTCCTCAGCTGCCTTCTTCTCCATCATGAACAACTTGCCACTAGTCTTCTGCCTACCTCCCTGGACAGTACTGGCTGATGCGGTCGGCTTAGCACCCGACCCTTGATTGTTGTTGTTGTTGTTCATCGGTGTCTTCTGATAAGAATTACCGCCGTTGCGGTTGCCTCCACTCGGTAACTCGACTTCCCGGTTTGGCCACGATCCAGCCGGTCGTTGCTCATGAAGCTCACGCGCAGTCTCGAAAAGATCCCGGTGCACTCGTGCACTCATGTCTCTTGTGGCCTACGCCACCACAACCAAAGCAGGTCACTCCCCAGCTATTGCTCACACTCCCACGGCCACGCCCAAAGGAAGCCCCAGTACTAAACCCAGACCCAGAGGAAAACCCCTTTGACTGATTGTGGTTGCCTTTCTTGTAATTAGATTGGCCACCACCCTCGCTCTCAGACTTCCTCTTCTCACCTCCTGACCTCTCCTGAGCCATCTCCACCAACCTCTCCGCTCTCCCAGCTCTCTCATAAGCTTCCTTAACATCGGTAAGGATTCCCACGGGTAACTTATCCATAATCGTGGTAGTCAACCCTCTCTCAAACCTCAACGCCAGGTTCTCCTCACTCAAACCCATATCCTTAGCATACCCTGGACTTCTCATTGAACTGCCGTAGTAGTACTCGGCTACGAGACATCCCGTGGTCATCTTAAACTTATCAAACTCTTCTCTCAACTTACTCCTCACATGCTCCCGCATTACGAACTCCTTCCTCACGACCCTATGAAACTCCTCCCAAGGTATAGCGGGTAAGCCTTGGTTGGTATATATCTCCTTAGCACTCACCTTCACTGAATCCCACCACTTGCCTCTTTGCCTCCCTCGGATAGAACGCAGCCTGTTCCACTCTCATCTCATCAGGGCAATGAACCAAGTCTAAGATGTTCTCCATCTCTCTCAGCCAACTATCCAGCAGATTAGGCTCCCCAACTCCCTTGTATTCCTTCGGGTTAAACCTCGCAATGTAAAGGCTGATTTTCGAATGATCAACCTCCTTCTCCTTACTCTTATCCTTGTCCTCATTCACTCTCTTGGGGTCTCAAGAAGAGCATCCTGGTGCTCTAACATCTTAACGATGTCATCCGTGGTCATAAGCTCAGCTCTCGCGTACAAAGCAGTTCTCTTGGGCGGCATCTTGAAGCTATATAAGAAAGGTAAACATAAACACACGTACTAAACCTCAAAACACGAACACACGATGCCCAGAACCCACTCGATCGAGTTCCCAAACACACTCGATCGAGTAACGGGCTACTCGATCGAGTGCCCCACGTACTCGATCGAGTACCCAAACTCCAGAACCAAACAGACCTTCGATCTCCTACCTACTCGATCGAGTATCTAGGCTACTCGATCGAGTGATTTTCTACTCGATCGAGTACCCCTAGTTACTCGATCGAGTGCCCCAAAACTCGATTCGGACTCAAAATCGCCAAAAACCCACCCGATCGAGTCAGTCCCACTCGATCGAGTACCACTAATACGTAAGAGCTACCCGCATATTACGTCATATACTAACATGCTAACTTTATAAATCACATTATATCATAACAATCATGCTATTAATTGCCACGTTGTAAAACATTCCATCATGCTATCATTTCATCAACAATGTCTATATATATAACATCACTTTTCTTTCATCTCATCAACTTCCAATTCGAACATCCAATAATCAACACATTCCATCACATTTGTACACAAGTTAACCAAACACACATACGACTCGACACACACTTCCCCCATGTGACCGGTTCAAAGTTGTAGGGCGATCCCCGCGACTTTAGGACGTCTCCCAAGCCTTTGCACTAGCTCCTACAACTTTTACCCCGGGTTCATTTTAATTGACTCCCTATGTTCATTAAGTTCATTGGTTACAGGTTTCAGGATCGTCGCTCTGATACCATTTGTAACACCCCCATACTCCAAGCGCCTTACCAGGACCACTCAGGTATGAAGACATTACCATCTCGGTCGCCCGAGGTATGATAATCAAATAGACAAAACAGAAACAACGTTTAATTATAAATGTTTTAGCGAAGAGTTACAATCCTCAAACCAAACTGAAAGTACAATACATTATTCCAAACTATCTGTTCTCAACTGAAATAATAATAAATGCTAAACTACAAGGGAAGACTCTATCATCATGTCGTGGCCATCCCGGCTATCCAGACTCATCTCTATATCTGTTCAATATCGCTCACCATCCGAATGGATCACCGCAGTTTACAAAACAACACCGGGGTCATTACTAATCACACAATCAATATAGATAACAATAATAAGACAAACAGACAATTTGAACCGTCACACACACACACACACACCACCAACTCCCATCATCTCAATATCGACCGTCCACTTTGGACCCTACCGCGATGGGGGACCGGCCGTTCCCACCTAAGCCCCGCTCATCATACGAGCGACAACCCCGTCCCATTAATGTGCACATCCCCTTCCGTGGCGGGTTCCACGAAGGGCGAAACTAGGGCGTGAGATCACTCCCGCAAGTGACCCCACTCAACCGAGAACGCATCTCGAGAACCATCAACAAACACAACCACAATCACAACACAGGCATTATATCAAACAACCAAATACAACACATCACCAATATCCCATTATGGGACTAATACCGAGTAGGGAAATCCTACCCGGAAGCACAACAAAAGGACGGTATCTACAATTTGTATCAAAACGCCTCTTCTACGAATCCTCCTCCTAACACATAACACATAAAGACTACCAATCACTTACTACTCATAAAACCCCCAATCTCTAAATTAGGGTTTAATCAATCCCAACAAAACATTATAAAAATTATGTTAAAAGCTTACCCTCGACGCAAGGAATCCAACGACCCGAAAAACAACAAAACCGACCGTCCGAACTCCGGAATTGCTAAGAATGCGATTAGGAAGATGAACTGGTCGCTTTCTCTCTTAAACAGGGTTTTAGGTTTTGTAAAAGTGAATTAAAACAATGACGAATATGTTTAAATACCTTAATCGCATAATTAACAAAACCCGAGAAAACTCCCCGTA
Organism: Silene latifolia; assembly: GCF_048544455.1. NCBI lineage: Eukaryota > Viridiplantae > Streptophyta > Magnoliopsida > Caryophyllales > Caryophyllaceae > Silene > Silene latifolia. Next base: position 13,188,396 of record NC_133533.1, on the reverse strand, counting down.
AAACCGGACACTCGATCGAGTACCCAAGGTACTCGATCGAGTACCCCCTTACTCGATCGAGTACCCCAGCTACTCGATCGAGTACCCAACAGGTCAGAAACTATTTTATTTCGCAACTTGCCCATACTCGACAGAGTAAGGGCTACTCGATAGAGTACCCCAAGACATATAAATACGGAGTATTACAACTTTAATGTCGTTATTGCGTTTATGCAGTTTTTTCATTGTAATATTATGCTGCATTTTTGAGTTCTGATTTTTTCCTGAACTGATTTGTATGTTCTTAGTCGTTTCTGCAGTTTTCTATAGTTTTGAAGTGATTCGCATGTTCTATGTGACGCGTTGTGTTGAGAATTTTACTATTGTTGTCTACAGACTTTAGTTTTTGTGTTACTCCGCTGTTATTCTATCGCTTAGTTTGTTGTCAAGTTATTTGTCATGTTTTAATTGTTTAATGTGTTTTTCTAGGGTTTTTGTGTTTGTTCGTGTTGTCTTCACTTTTCAAGATTGTTATTCCATTTATATCTTGGTCCTATGGTGTCATTGCAAAGACTACTCTTCTTTGTCTTTGTAGTGTTTTTCCTGTGTTTAATTTTCTGTTATTCTTTTCCTGTTATTCTGCTGTTATTCTAGTGGTTTTGTTTGTTTGGCTTTGTTTTGTTTGTAGGTTTCAGCATCACTAATGGACTTAGTTTGTGAGAGATGGGCAATAAATATAGTGAATGCAGATAAATTGTTATTTGCTAGAGAGTTCGCTACTGAAAAGAAAAAAAAATTGGGATGGTTATTGGACGATAAGACTGATAAGTGCTTTGAAGTTAATGTACGAGTTCGTCGTCGTAATCAATCAATGTCGGCAGTTTTAAATAGCCAGGACCTAATGGAAAGAGTTTTCGATTATTTAGAGACTACTTTGGTCAAGAGCAATATGTCTCTTGTTTGTAAGAAATGGTCACAAATGTTCCTATTTCATAAAAGTGCGCCCGGTGTTCACGCCGAATATATGAAAGTTCTAACAACAAGTCACAGTCAAGGTTTTAAGATTTTGTCAAGGGGCTCGACAGTAGTTTCCAAACGATGCAAGTGCTATATGCTTGCAAGTGAGCCATCAAAGGCGGTGTTGCATGCTTGCCAGTATATATACGATCATGACAAGATGCTTGATGCACCTGTATCTGAACGGATCAGTCTAATTCACGAGTACTTTGACGCACTCAGGGACTTTCCTTTTGCTTATGATCTTGCTCACCAATTGTATTATAAGTCAGTCGATGTTGTTGACGTTGACTGACTTTTTATGTTATGTCCTGTATTTTCGGAAGTACATTTTGGTTCTTTGTGGGAAAGAATGTATTTTGGGTTTTATGTAATTCGAAACCGTTTCTGGCTGTAATTTAGTACGCTATTTTGTTTTTATGAAGGCTTATGTAGGCCGTATGTAATTTTGAAACTGTCTTTGACTCTTTATTCAAAGAGGCTTTTCTTTTGATTCTCTTTCGTGTTTTAGTTTACACATCCATCATGTTCTTTTTGTGTTTTTTTTTTGTTATTTGTTTTACTAATTGTTAGTGTTCTGTTATTCTCTTTGTTACGGTACTCTCATTCTGGCGTCATTATTAAAAAAGTCTAGCTGAATACCTATTTATCATTGAAAGTGATCCTTATCTTTATTTTCTGGATAGTAAAGCAGAAAATGAAGTTAAGAATCAAATCCACCGCTTCATCAAAGTCTACTCAACCGTCATCATCAAATTCTCCGGGTCCGTCTCCATCCAAATCCCGTGTCACATCTCCATCAAAGAGCACTGCTTCTCAGAGAAGGAGTACTCGTAGTCAAGAAATATGTACAACCGAACCACCCACGAAAAAAACCAAACGAAAGGCCGAGACCCAACTTGCGAAATTGTCGTCTAGTCCACCCAAGACTAGTAGTAAGTTGGCTGGCAAAGTTAAGCATGAGAAGGGAATTGTGGTAAGTAGCAAGCAACCTCGGTGGAGTTCTTTGCAGGAAATATCCCATCGTATGTACTCTTTGTTATTCTACTTTTATTTTGCTGTTATTTAGCTATTAATATGTTACTTTTCGTGTTATTTTTTGATGCTCTCCTGTTATTTTGCTATTATTCTGCTGCTTTTGCTTATGTTATCTTAAATGTTTTAATGCATTGTATATTTTTTTCCCCTTTTGTGTGCACAGTGCCGATCCATTTACTAGCTGCTGTCGGCCTGCTTTTCTTTTCAAAGTTATTGAAGCCCTCACCGAGGAGCAGAAGGAGGCTGTTAGGGAAATGGGATTCGGGGGTTTACTTGAGTTGAAGCTTTCTTCCCTCCCCCATACCATGTTCCGGGAGTTTATATATGCTTTTAGGAGTGGGAAGTATTTTGAAATATCTGAAACGGAGAAGTTCGAGTTGACTGCAGATGATGTGCACGATGTGTTTGGTTTACCAAATTCTGGTGCGAAAGTGGATTTGGTTATTCTTGGGTTTCCGGTTCTCGACAGACGAAGGAGAAGCTTTGAAGCGTGCTTGGCGTGAGAAATATGGTATCGCCAATAACAAAAGTGGGATACCACTTAACAAAGTTCAGGAGACCCTGCTAGAGTCTCTGGTTGCGGACGATGAGTTTAAGAAGACTTTTGTTCTGCTTGCCATGTCGTGTTTCCTTGCTCCCGTGTCGGGTTATGTGCTTGATCTTAGACTTCTAAGCGCTGTGGAAGATGTTTCTAGGATCAAGGAACTTAATTGGTGTCAGTTTGTCTTCTCAGACTTGGTGACTTCTGTGCGTGAAGCCCTTATCGGGAGGAAAAATATTCGTTGTAGTGTAGTGTTGTTGGCTATCACCTATTTTCACCGTTACTTCTTTAGCGGTGATCAGGTGAATAATGAGCTGCCGCTCATTAAACATTGGGATTTTAAGTCTTTCAATGAGAGGTTGCAGCGTGAGTCACCGTCTTTGGTGCTCGGGCTCTGGGCGGGGAGCGTTCAGACGTTGCTTTCCCATTGTCTCGCCCAAACATCGTTGGCTCTGGTCAACGTACTCAACGTCGATGTCTTGTTCTGGATCTACCTGATGATATTCTTTCGGATGAGCAAGTACAGTCCGCAGCGGTCGACGTAAGCACCTGTTTGATTGTTTTAAAACGAATCATTCTAAAATGTTATTCTGTTATTGTCCTCAAGCATTAGTTGTCATACTGCTATTATTTTACCATTATTCCACTGTTATTCCTCAGTTTTCCTACTGTCATTCCACTGTTATTCTAATTTTCATTCCAAGTGTTACTCCACTGTTATTCTACTGTTATTCTACTACTACTTCACTGTTATTTATTCACATTGTTAGTGTCTTTGTTATTCCTTTGTTATTTTATTCCGCACCTTTGTCATTCTACTATTAATCCACCGTTATGTATTCTGCTGTTAGTGTAATATTATTCCTCGTTATTCTACTATTATTGTACTATTTTAAGTAAAATTTTGGGATTTTATGTTGTGGGGATGTTCATCAACTTATCTTTGCTTAATGAGAGGGACTCTCGATTTTATCCGCCGATACTTGGAACAGGCGAGAACTTATAAAGTCGAAGATGATGAAGAAGACCAAAGAAAGCTATGGGTCAAGCACCTTCGCTAAGTTGCCCAACCAAGTAACCCGACGAGTCTGCTAAAGAAAGCACAAACAAACAAATCGAGAAAAAGTTGGTTGTGAAGGGTCGAGAATTTGGTTGCCACCCTATCTTTCTTCACGGATCAAGTTATCCGTGAGTCGGACGAACTGGTAAAGCATGTATTGGCTATGAAAGCGGCCAATAAATCGCGATCAACTGTTCTCAAGAACGAGCTTCCAAAAAAGCTAGACATGAAGATGTCATCATTGAACCCCATCATTTAACCTGTTTTCTCAATTCTATGAGGAGTGTGTCGGGTCGTTCGGATGTGCGGCCGACTATATATCGAAAAGAAGGGTGTAGCTGAAAAGAAGGGTGTTGAACATAGTCCCGTCATTCAACAAAGTGCAAAGGTGGGGACTCCACAATTGTCACCACTCGGTTTAGATTCTATTACGACGGATATCCTGGCGACATTCGGTTTTGTTATGGAGAGCCGGTGATGTCGGTGAGAAAGTAGTTGATGTTGGGGATATTACCATTGACGTGGAGGATGTTAACAATGATGTGGAGGACGTTAACATTCAAGTTGAAGACTATCTTGTTGATAATCCGCCGCAGGAGGTGGCTAATCTTGTTGAGTGTACACCGGTAGAGGTTCAAGCAATCGAAATTCCAAAGACCGATGCTTGTTTGCCTCGAGACGGAGGTGACGGTACCAGTGCGATATTCTATTGCGTAATGACACTCAAAGCATTCCGGTCAAATTGGCGTGAAGCATTCGTGGATCGAGAAGAGGAAGTAGCGGATGTGGTGATGTCTTGTCATGCAGACTTGTTGCTTGGGGCTGCGTCTCGAGATAGAAAAATCGATAAACAGGATTCGAGGTTGTGTCGGAGGCCGGCATCTTTGTTGTTGGTGAGGCTGTCCCAGAGGACAATAGCGTTTCTGGGTTGAATGCTCCTACTATCTGTACAAGTTATTTGCTGCACTCTACTGCACATGAGGAGCTACTGTTGTCTGTTGTGCCTCAGAATTTCGGATGCGGCTATGATTGTGGTCCTGTGGCTCCGAGCTAGTTGTCTGTCAAAATCAATGATAACGATGGGACATGTTTTCAACCCAATGCTATTGAAGCGGAAAGAGGTTGCGGACTCATCGCTTCTTGAATGATCATAACATTTCGCAAGGGTAAGAGCTTGTTTTTATTGTAAAAATTTTCGCTTTGTTTAATATATTATATTGCTTTTTCTTCTTCAAAAATATATTCATGTGACTCTTATTTTGCCTGTTTATTCGGTTTTGAAGGGAGAATATTGTCACTTGGGGTGTGGACAGTTACCTTAATCGTGAGGATATGGAATCGATGGTTCCAGATACAATGATAATGCTTGGTGTTGTCAACTGGTGGTCCCTCTTTCTGAATGATACTTGTATAAGAGGAAGCCCAAGTCGACTTTTCTTTGGGATGAGTGCAACGGTTAGTTATTCTATCTTATCGTTTCTTTTACTTTATTTTTCATTTTTGCATCACGTTTCAACTCTTGTTCTCCACTTCTTGTTTAGTATCCATTGCGGCGACTTTGTACGCCGTCGAAAGATGATAAGGCTTCCAGGAGTGATTTATGTGCGGAAGTCAAATTGTCATTTTCTTGTGTTTGTCAATAACAACAAGAGAGAGCGTGATCTTACTTCTGATATGGTATGTTTTTCGTACTTTGTGTGTTTTCTACTACTCTTCTTCTCGTTAGTCTACTATTACTCTCTGTTATTCGATGTGTTTTCGCTTTTTTAAAAGAACCACATAATTAGTAACAATTTTTTTGGCCAAATATTTTCCCAGATTTTCATCCCAATTCTTTTGCATGAGCACTTTAGTTGTTTGTGCATCAATTTCATTTCGAAGAGGGTTGAATATCTTGATAATGTATTTCAAGAGGCGATGTTTTGCCGATGATCAAAAGCGTCTGTACGTTTGGTGTATTGTCAAACCGCCGTAAGTCATTTATTGTGTTTTAATTTTCTCTTGGTGTTTAGCCTAGTCTGTTTAAGTATTGTTAGTAATTATGTTTTCTTTTTCCTTAAAAAAAAGGTGAATTTGATGTCCGATTTCTGGTCCACAAAGGAGTTGCCCGAGGTGGGGAAGTTAAAGATTATAAAATTGTCAACGTCCCTTTTACCTGGCAAACTGCTGCGATTGAAAATTTGAACTGCGGTGTATATACGATGTTGCACATGCTCTTTTACCGTGGAACTGTTTTTGATTGTGACTTGGGTAATTATGATTCAAGAAACCTCTACCGCTACTGAGATCGTTGCCTTGTTGGTCTTTGTCGATATGAACGAGTCCGGGGAGATGTGTTGAAAAGTTTGGAGGAGTTGAACAAGACAAGAAAGGAAACCCTGAGTGTGCTTGAAGAGAGACGGCGTATTGAGGATGCGGAAAAGAGGGCTTCCCAAAGCGGTAAGAAACGTCGTGGTTCCGTAGGTGAAAATGTTGGTAAGAAGGTTAAGATGTCGCGACTGTTATCGAGCCCGTCGCTTCTCCTCTGTCATTGACAACACTAAATTCTCTAGAAAGACCCCTACCCCGGCCGTCAAGTGGGAAGCGGGGGTGTGGATAGCCCCGTGAGTCCAAAGTCACTTTGGGTAGTCGTAAAAGGGGTAAGGCGGACGACGGGCTGGGTTGCTCTATGGATTGCGGGCGGAGGAGGAGAGGTTTGTTGCGGTGTCGGATTTGTTTCGGAAGAACAAAAAACAGTTCTCTAAGATGCTGAAGGTGCGGAAGCAAGTGGTGGACTTTGTTCTTCGTGAAGACGCTCAGTTGAAAGAAGAGTATGTGTCGATTTTCATTTCTTTGATTGTGGTGTTCTGTTCGATTAGTCTTTTGTTTCCCCTTTGTTAGTCCGCATTGTTAACTTTGTTATTATCTTGTTATTTTTGTCAACCTAGCGAGTCGTCTAATTTCACCTTTGTTAGGTCCCTTTCCATACCATGGGCTTCAATAATGATCTTCGATTCTGTTCAAATTCGTGTGGCTCGAGGTCGACATCTCCCACACAACGGCATTTATGTCGGTCATAAATTCCGTATCATTGCAGATTGCCCTTCCCACTTTCTCGGGCATTTTTCGCATTATATGCCACATGCAGATTACTTGTGGACAGAATGGTTGAAGACATTTGGGCGTGCTTTTTTAATTCCGGGCACCGGTCCGTAATTACACATTGAGGTTTCGCTTTGCCCCATTGCTTCGAGGAATTTTTAAAAATCCACTCAAATGAATGCCGACTCTCGAAGTCAAGTAACCCAGCTGCAAAAGTCACCGTCTTCTTGTTGTGGTCTACTCCGGTGAAGGGAGTAAACACCATGAAATATTTGTTTGTCCCATAAGTAGGGTCAAACGAGATCGTGTCTCCATATAACTTGTAGTTGTTTATCCCTTCCTTATCAGCCCAAATAACCTTCGTCAAGCATTTGTTCTCATCCTGATCATAAGCAAAATAGAACCCCTTTGTTTCACCAAACATTTTGAAATGCCCAATGAACATTTTGCATCGTTATCCCCAATGTAACACTTGATATTTCGTTTGAAGTTTTTGAAGTCTAGCAAAGAGGCACCGATGTTCTGATAACCATTTGAGTATTCCTTGAGAATTATGAAGCTCAATGTTGGACCTATGTTGAGCTTAGTATGATCAATAATGGTCCTCTTAATGTAGTCATGGACGTCCCTTGAGAGCTTCGGAACTCCTGTTTTTTGACAGAGTAAAGAGAGTGATTGTGAACGTCTACAAAGACATCCACAATATACCCAGCCGGTCTGTCGTCTATTTTTTCACAGGTTCTCAACCTCATGTGCGCCTTGCAGCCCACACCTTGTCGAGCATGCTTCTTTGTCTGTCTAATTCGGCGGTCTTTGTTCTCTCTCGTACTCAAATTACAAGCTTCATGATTTGTTGCTTCAAGTCGCAGTTTTCTTTTCATATCCCTATACCCCCGTCTCCATTCTGGACCGGTGATTTGACGACGACACCCCCTTATATTGCGCATTTGTGTACCTTCTCACATCAAATCCACAAGCCGTGCATATATCTTTGTAGAATCGCATCGCATCCTCCAAGGTAAGAAAGAACATGCCACGTTTAGGCGTAAAATCACTCTCAACAGTCCTTACCCCTTTGCTCGGTCCCCGGGTGTCCCGGGTGTCTTGTAATGAAGAGTTGAAACAAACTCATCGTTTTCTTCGTCCGAACAGGTTGGGCTGGTGTATATATTGTTATTAGAAGAATCCCCAATAGGTAAGACGGCATTGTCTTCAACAATAGACACAGAGAAAGATCTCATGACAAGTAAATTAATATAATGAGTACGGTCATTGGACAACAAAATCACAATAACATCACAATAACAAAGAGCACGGGGGAGAGATCAACATTGCAAAGTAATGTGACAATAATAAAGATGATAACAAAGTGTGAAACAGACGACAATCAATAACATCACAATAACACTAAATGTGTTTATCTTATGCTACTCTCTTATCAGTCGTATATTTTCACGCTACAAAGACAATAATATCACAACAATAAAAGATAATATCGAATAACAAGACAATAATATCAACATGTTTCTCTACTTTTTTACAATAATAGTACAAAGAATATCGAATAACGATTGCTTTGATTCTACTTTATTACATACGAGATAATATCGTATTTATTATGTTACTCTTTTGCAAGGCATATATTTTCATGTTCTTGCACAATAATAGCACAATAATATTACAATAATATCACAATAACAATCGAATAATATAATCATGTTTCTTTATGCATTTACAATAATAGTACATTAATATTAGAATAATAGATTCTCTTTTTTGTCGTAATACAAGCCGATAAAGATAATAATATCGAATAACAATTTGAGAAACACATAGAAATCAATTATTGATTTATAAACACTCAAGCTAATAATAGTACATTAATATCGAATAATGAGTTCTCTTTTTCTACTCTAATACAAGCCAGACAAGATACAATAATATCGAATAACGGGCGAGAAACACATAGAAATCAATTATTGATTTATAAACACTCAGGCTAATAATAGTACATTAATATCAGAATAACAGTTCTCTTGTTCTACTCTAATACAAGCCAGACAGTACAATAATATCAGAATAACAGCTGAGAAACACGTAGAAATCAATAATTTATTTATAAACAACGGCGGATGAAGAGATAAGAATCAATAGCAGTATTATCTGTTTCCATATTCACTGTCGAGTTGATTTCTTCGCTAACATTGTTATTGATCTCGTTGTCCATCTTTTATACCTGAAAACAGTAAAATCAAGTATTGAATTCAATTAAAATCAACGAATTTACACTAAAAATCAACGATTTTTACATTAATTAGGTTTTTTACATTAATTTCGAAAATACGATTGAATATACTAAAAATCAACCAATTTACATTACCTGTAATTCGATTGCAGCTAAAAATCAACGATTTTGTGTAGTTTTATTAGGTTTTTTATGAATTTTCTATAGCCGGCGTTCTGATTTTTTAGTTTTCTCTGTTTTTGATTTTTAGAGAGATGTAGAGAGAGAGAGAATATCGTTAGAATGAGGTTTCTGTTTTCATGTTTCAGCGCTTTTGTATTTTTCGATTTTTCCTTTTTTTTTTCTAATTTATCTTTTAATCTCAGCCCTTGATTTCTTTTAATCTCAGCCCTTGATTTCCCCAACTCACAACTCACCATAAAACCCAACTCACGAGATCCCGCCTCTCTCTCTCTCTCTCTCTCTCTCTCTCTCTCTCTCTCTCTCTCTCTCTCTCTCTCTCTCTCTCTCTCTCTCTATATATATATATATATATATATATATATATATATATATATATATATATATATATATATATATATATATATATATATATATATATATATATATATATATATATATATATATATATGTATTGAATCACAATCATACAACTCAATAATACAAATCATTTATGCAATTCTCTCCCCTTTTATAAACTTAACATCATCTTAAGGTAACTTTATAAGATAATACCAGTTCTTTTTTTATTTAATTTGCTATTAATTTTAATCATAAGTAAACTTACATGCATGGGAATTTTTATAAAATCAGACTCTTTAAGTTTTAAAATCATCAAGTATATAAAATTTACATGTATGTCTTTACATAACAAGATATTAGTATAAAAAAAGCGAGTTCCTAAAAAGTTAAGAATTATTATTATTATTTTCACATGCATGTCAATTTTTAATTAGATCTTGCCTTAAAAACAAATTCTACTTTAAATAAAAAAAGGGGTTTATTAAGATTATTATCATGGTGTAATCGCAAGTTTTGATTGTTGTTGTTGATGGTCTTCTGCCGTGAAGGTCTCAAGTCCGACCTTTGATCAACGGACTTTAAATAAAAAAAAAGGGTTTATTAAAATTATTTTAGTACCTGGCGGACAGAATCGGACCCGACTTTCCCGACTCAACGAAATCATCTCAAGTCCGACCTTTGATCAAGATTGAAAATCCCTTTATAAGGGTGGGTAAATTAACAAGTTTATTTTATTTTATTTTATATTTTTGCATGTCAAAATTAGTTGTTGCATGTGGATGATTTGAGTTTATGCTTGATAGTATGTGGTAGGTTATGCATTATAGAAACTTTGTCATAAATATCATGGGTTAAAATTAAAAAAAAAAAAAAAATTGAGAATAGTGAGAAGAGTGAAGACTGAATGGTGTTCAGTTAAGGAGAGGTTGATTTTTAAAAATTTTAGCTTATTTTGATTTACATATAATTATTTTGATTTCCAAAACAACCTTATAATTAATAGTGGTATATTTTGAGAAGGGTGAGGCCAAGACCATTGGTCAAACATGGGGACTTTTTGTACAAATACTATAGTATATATATAAATAATTATATACCTATACCATATTAATTTTATAAAATAGGGACTACTACATTTTTCGTTACATCGACTGTTTTATGGGGCGAATTTGGTAAATAAAAATTTAATATAGACTAAATTTACTTTGGTTGTGATGACAACATTGACTCGGGGACCTATTCAAAACTTATTTTAGTATCTGACGCGAATTTTATAAAATGACTGATAAGGTTACTTTTAGTGTTTCCTTCTCAAATGTTATGATAGTGTGTTATTAATTGTTTTTTTTATGTGATTTTCTTTTAACTATGTATAATTTATGAAACCTATGTAATATTATTTCCATTTATTATTTTGTTTATTCAAAGGCAATGTAATTTAATTATTGGATGCGAGACTTAACCATCGACACCCCCAAAAATGTAATAATTAAATACCTAGTTTATATATTTACGAGTAAGTAAGAGTAATTTTAGCACCTCAGCAATCGCTTAGGCCAGACACACAATATCGTTAGTCCAGTTTTAAGTTTTAAGATTGTATCGACGTAGAGGAAATTTATTATTTGATAATAACTACTACTACATCGGTTTAAGGAGGATTTGGAGTAAAAATTACATTTATCTATGTTAAAAAGATTTGGCTAAAATAATCCCTTTCGAAATTTCTCAATCAACGCATTTTTATTCAAATTGTGATTTAGAGGCAAATTTTCAAAGACTTGAATTTTTACTCAAAGTTTTAGATAAACTCAATTTCTCTTCGCCTCCTTATCGTTGGCCAATTATGGAGGTACTAAATCGGAATTTTGAAACAAAGGTCTCTTAACATTTTGATCAAGTTTACTTAACCAGGATTGTTCAAATTTATGGGATCAGTCAAGTGAGTAACCTGATGGAACTAGGAGCGGTTTTTAATCAATTAATTACCAAGGGTCTAAGACCGTCCCTTAGTTAATTGATTCAACTTGGTTTGATAGTCTTGTGAATCACTCACAATATTAACCAAGTCGATGGCCAATCCCCGCCTTATAAATAGGGACAACCCCAATAAGGAGACTATTGTTTGATTATCTGCTACATGGTTCCGGCCAAAGGTTTATAAAACAAAAGGAACTTAGTTGGAAATGGAAATTTTAACACATAACGTTTTCAAAATGAATTTTGGAAATATTCAATTTTTCTTGGGCATTTTTAGGGCTGAATTCGAAAGCTCATTGAGCGGGAAAGCATGTTATTACTATTGTGTACGTAATGACATGAAAGAATAGCAATTAGCTTAACCGTATAAAACTCTCCTCTTTTTCTTTTTTTTTTCCGATAAAAAGTAAGTATATTAATAAGATTGTAACCATACATCGAGTTGCACGGGATTCCCCATGACCTCGTACATAACTTAAAAGGCCCAAAAGAACTGTCTCAAATCGGCCCAACTACAACTCCAAATAAACAGCCAAAAACCAATATAACCCAGATCAAACGACATCTTCTATCATCTTCATTCTTCACTGATTTTCGTTGATCTCATCTGCTGCATCCTTCAATCGCCAATAAAAATCCTAATTTTCCCCAATTCATCTCCTCCTTCTTCACCATCATCTTCATCACCTTCAACTACAACTACTTCTTCTTGCTCCACCACCACCACCGCAACAACCACCTAAAAAACCATCTTCATCACCTTCAACTACAATCATCTTATTTTCTATGTAATCATTTTTTATGGCAACAACGCAAGTATCATAAATTAAAGTAATTAGCAGTTGGGTTGGTCAAATTGAATGAGGCAAGAGCAAAAAACGCTAGATTCAATTTGGGAAAAAGTGGAAAGCCAAACCTCTCAACTGCCTTAAGGGAGTGGACGGCGGCGAGATTGAGGGTGGAGGTCGTCTGGGTGGTAGATTTGTCGGAGGTCTGTCGGTCGTCGGCCGTCTGTATGGTCGAAGAGGAGCTTGGAACTTGAAAGAATGCAATGTCGTGAATGAGGGAGTTAAAATTTTGTTTTGAGAATTTCCAACTAGCCGTGTTCAACTTGACACGGACCGTGTCCGTCGTGTCTTGGCCGTGTCCAAGACGTGTCGTAATTAAATTTAAACCAAGGACACGGTCCAACGCGTGTCGGAATCGTTTTGAGGCGTGTCCTATGACAGGGCTGTCGTATACCTATCAAAATAACCAACAGGACTAACTAATATAGCTAGGGAAGTCGGGTCGATCTCCACAGGGAGGCAAGGGAGGCAAGATATCTGTAAAGAGTCCGTCTATTCGGTCACAATACGGGGGGTTTTGATTTGGTTTTCAAAACTAAAGGCTCGAAGGAAAAAAGGAATAAATAAGAGCAATAAAAGTGTAGGAAATAAGAATAAAAGTGATCAATAAAGAGAGAACATGTCGGGGTTTCGGTTTACTACGGTAGTCTAATGACTCAGCTGCAAATAGTCTAAATAACTTCCTGTGAGACGGATGTTGAAAGGTCCTTCTGGTCCACTTTCTATCCTAGATTTCCACTAACTTAACTTTCGTCCTCATTACGGTAGTCTACTGTAAGGGTGTTAATGAGACGAGACAACTCGTGAGTAACTCAAGATCGGCTCGATCAAAGCTCGGTAAAAGCTCGGCTCGTGCGAGATCGGCTGGAGCTCGGGCTCGACTCCAGAGCTTAACGAGTCAAGCCGAGCAAACGCTAGCTCGGCTCGAAACGCTCGTGAGCGGCTCGAACTTGTGTGATTATATAAGATATTGCTCATATTTTATAAAAATATTTTATCTTGATTATATCTTTGTATCACATATATCAAATGGCTCACCGATTTGCAAAATATTTTAAATTTAACCTTCAAGCCTTGTTAATGAAAATATCGGAAGCAAAAAAAATATAAAACTTAACCATTATATATAGGCTCGATTTGAGCTCGGGTTTGGCTTGAGCTCGTCTTAAAGTTCGCAAGCTTGATAGCGAGCACACTTTTTACAAGCTCGGGTAAGCTCGAGATCGGCTCGAGATCGAGTTTTGGTTCTTGAGCACAAGCCGAGCAAGGCCAAGCTCGGGCTCGGTTCGGCTCGTTAGCACCCCTAGTCTACTGTTCATAGTAGGTCTATTTAGTCCAATCTTCCGCTCCAGGATTAAATTTAACCAGATTAAAGGGTAACTTAGAAGCGTGCACTCAACTAAGTCGGTGATACAGTTAAATTGCCAAAGAAACAGAGTCTCATAAATAATTCATCTAACCTATTCGCTACATCGTCACAATTCTACCGTAGATCCCCTATTCCCAACATGAATTAAATTAGCTACTCATACTATCAATATTGTCAAGATTAATAATAATGAATGAACTAACAATAAACATGTTGAAATTATAATAAAATTGCATAAACAAAGATTAGGGCAGAAATTAAGGAATAGAGAAACAAGTAATTAAAGCAACTAATAATGAAATTAAGATTAAAAGAGGAAAAGGATTACAATCGTGAGAATTCCGGCGTAGAGAACAACGAGATCCAAGCAAAATAACCCGAAAGCAAAAGTTACAGTGAAAGTTTAGGGAAAGGAGAAAGCAGCGTGATTAAGAGTGCTAAACAGTGAAAGATAGATAAAAGATGATAAAAGATGTCTAATAACCTAATTACTAAGTGCTTAAATAGAAAATAGCGAAGTCCATTAACGAAAATAAGTCATCACGGATTAATTAAAGCCCGTGAACCATCAAACCTCTCGATCGAGTAGTTTGAGACTACTCGATCGAGGACTTCAGTGAATAAACCACTCGATCGAGTAGAAATATTACTCGATCGAGGAACCTTGAATTTCAGCAATTCGATCGAGCACAGCAGATTACTCGATCGACCTCCTCAGCTAATAAAGTACTCGATCGACCAACAAATGCACTCGATCGAGTGTTATTCCTCTAATACAGCTCCAACTCGTTGTCGACTGCTTCGTAGACCTTTCCTTCACGCATCCCAATGCAGTATCTTGCTCTGAAAATCCCGTCTCCTCAAAATGTATGCAAAACAAGACGAAAATGGTACGATTCCACTACTTTCACGTTCATTCTTGTAAAATAGATAAGACGAACCAAAGTAGCCATTTCTGGGCATAATGCAATATAAACAGTACAAAAGTACATAGAAATACGTGCAAAAATAGGCTAAAAATACTATACAAAATGCACGTATCAAATCTCCCCAAACCGAACCTTTACTCATCCTCGAGTAAACTAAATGCAAACTAATCTAATGGAACGGAATGAAAACTCAGAGCTAGCTATAACTTGTCTACTTGAACCAGTTTAATGCAACAAAAACTAACGGTTACAACTGTAGCAGTCAATACACAAACGAGTTATAAGTTTTCCAGAAATAAAGCTGACCTATCGACCTTGCAAGACCAACAAAATCGGACTCTCACGTGGTCACTCTTCTCTCATGAAGCAAAAGGTAAATTATATGTAAAAGAGAGAAAGAGAAAACAGTCACTCACCTAAACTGCGACTTACATAGCATGCATGCAACAAAAATGAAAGACGATTCAAGTACAAATGCACACATTCCAACCAACAAATGTCCGTCACAACCGAGGGTTTACAAATAGTGTGGGAATAATGAGGTTCAGGTGAGAAAAGGCAAAACAAATTATGGAAATGTGGAGGTAAAAGCGTCAAGTTAGTTCCTAAACAGGACCATATAAGACCGTCCGAATCTCAACTGTCTGAAAAATAAACACAAGTGCCCTTCATTTGTCACACAACTCTATCCAAAATACACTATCTCCTCAAAAAATGTAGAATAAGACGGAAGAGTGAGACCGTCACAACATAAAAGTGAACATACACGGTCTCAATGAACTACCAGACAACAAATTTTGAATTTTTTTTTCTTCTGGTTTTTCACGTGAATTTGATTTTTTTCATTTTTTTTTCTTTTTTCGTTTTTCTTTTTTTTTTCCTTTATTCACGTTTTTCCTTTTTTTTTTCATTTTTCAAACTTCTTTCCTTCATCCTCCACCAACTCCAATCAAAATAGACAAGAGCCAAACCGCAGACAGAAAAACATACCACAAAAGACATACTAAACTAGCTTGACTAGGCAGACTCGGTTTTGGATGTAGCTAATGGGTCAAAAAGGCTAGATTTGGCTAAGTGGAGCTAAATGGGTGAAAAATGTAAAAAAAAAGGGAAATTTGCAAGCACCTCCCTGCATGTGACACCGACCACAAACCCGAATGTATGCATTTTAACAAGAAATCGATTGTCATAATTGTGCAAAAATAATGAACATGCTATGCAAGGAGTACTACTCTCAATTCCTATGTAAACCGGTCATGAATGTCACCAGTTATAAGGCTCTAAATCTCAGAAATTGTAAGTAGATTATGCGCAAGACTTAGCTAATAACCGTCAGCTAAATTTGAACAAAAACTCGTAGATTATGCGCAAGACTTAGCTAATAACCGTCAATGAAAATGCAAGGCTCAAGTAAAATGACAAGTTAAAGTGCAATATCATCACGGAAATCAACCGTTCCGACTAAAAAAACCGTTGTAAATACCTTTCACAAATACCCGCACATAATATTCAACAACAGGTTTTAAAAGAAGAACCGTTGTAAATACATTTCACAAATACCCGCGCATAATATTCAACAACAGGTTTTAAAAGAAGAACCGTTGTTACTAACAATTTCAACAATGGTTATGTTCCGTATACCCGTGTTAAAAGTCTTCACAATTTTGGTGGGAAAGATAACAACGGTTTTTTATATTATAACCGTTGTTATATCTTTCCCACCAAAAATTTGTCAAACTTTCCACAACGACTTACTCGCAACAACAACGGCTTTTAACCGTTGTGAATAATTTCCACAACGGTTTTAGTAAATAACCTAACCGTTGTAAATACCTTTTACAACGGCCGCTTTAACAACGTCCGCTTTTTGTTTTAACAACGTTTTTTACCCGTTGTTATAGCCTGTATCTGTAGTAGTGGGTGGGCGCCAAATGTTTTGGTATTTTTTTTACCGAATTAGGTTTATTTAGGTCAAATTGGTCTTATGCGTTATTTGAGAGGTTAGTTACGTATGTATGGTTGATACGTAAATAAATAGAGACGTAAATAAGAGATTGACATAAGAGCTTTGGTGACGCGAAAAACCCTACGTGGAAACGACCGCGGAAAGGGGACGATACCCTTCCAAGGATTGCACTATCTTTGTAATATGAAGGACGAATACAGTAATGGTGCCACGGCTATTTTGCTAGTACAATATCTAGGATTTTATATGTGAATGACCGACCTTTTTCGCTTTCTTCACCTTATATATAGGACTCAAACCCTAGTAGGGTTTAAGTTGCTTACTTGGTATGTTAGTCGAATAACACCCTAGTTGGGCTCTTTTTCTACCGGGTTGTAGGACTTGTATCTTGCTAGTTGAGGCCCAATGCTTCTTGATCTGCCGCCAGCCCATCTGACTCCTTCTTGCTCACGGGCTCCTCAAGGTTGCTGGATTACTTGGTCCAATTCGTCCTTCCTACCTCCTCCAGTGGATCAGTCTTCCCTTGCCCGAATATGCGGATTTTGGTTCAAACACACCCCTTCCGTATCACAAATTCTTATTGAAGACGGACACTATCCGTCACAAGCTGAAGACGGATAGTGTCGCTCTCACAAAATGCAAATGGATAGAGCAAGTTGGGGGAAATGGATACCCCCACTTGCCCTCCCATTTGTATTTTGTGAGAGGGCCACTATCCGTCTTTAGCTTGTGACAGATAGTGGTCGTCTTCAATGAGACGGACTGCTTCCGTATAGCCTCTCGCGAAAAACGTGAGCACGTAGGGGTGTAATCGAGCCGAGCCGAGCTCGAAATTACCTATGATCGAGCTCGGCTCATATTGTAAAAATCGAGTTCGAGCCCGAACCCGAACTCTTGAAATCAACGCTCGGGATCGGCTCATATAATATTTTACAAGCCCGAGCCCGAGCTTTGTTTGTGAACCATTTTTTCGAGCATTATTTTAATTATAACGTAATTTTTGATTTAAAATTCAAATTCAAACGAGAATATTATTCTTTTGTTAGTTTATAATAATTATTATGTAATTTTATCTTATAAACTAGTATTTTGATTTATTTATTTTAGAATTGATACAATTTAAGTAAATATATTAAAAACATTAAGTAATTTTAAAAATAACGAGCTCAAACGAGCTCCCGAGTCGAGCCTTAGTGTGCTCGAGCTCGGCTTGGTTTGGGTTCAGCTTAGTTCGAGTCCGAGCTCGAACTCAGTTTGACCGATCTCGAACCGAGTTTTGACCGAGCCGATCCTAAGAGCTTGTCAAATAGGCTCAGTTCATTTACAACCCTAAGCACGCTCTCTGACCAAACCAGAACACCAACTTACCCAACAACAATCCAACGAATTTTGTCTTTTACCCTGTTTTGTCAGCAAAATGTTCAAAACAAAACAAACGGGGAAGCCTATGTATTATTTAATTATTTTAGGGATACTGACCAAACCAGAACACCAACTTACCAAACAATAATCCAACGAATTTTGTCTTTTACCCTGTTTTGTAGCAAAATGTTCAAAACAAAACTAACGGGGAAGCCTGTGTATTATTTTAGGGACACTACAAGATTGTGGGAGGAATAATTGGTTTAATGAGTATAAACATACAATGATAAATTCCTATATTAACACACACATTTTTTTAAAAACTAATATTATACTCAGTTAGACTATTAATCCTGGGTTATATCGGGCTAATTTTCAATTTTTCAATCAAATTAGTCTTTTTTTTCCGCAAATATTAATTATACATAAGGCGTTAATATTACATGAAAACGTCTCATAAAGTATTACATGGAAAATCGTCTCATACATGAAAGTAAGGTAAGAGGTAAGAAAGGGATAGAAGAGACCTGATGACAAAGGAAATGCCAAGAAAACTCTTTCTTCGGAGAATCCAATTTCTGTAAGAAATGCCAATAATTCATAAATCTAAAGATCATTAGAATGAGCATCATTACAGCTCCCAGTAATCACAAATCCATCATAAATTTCAATTTCTTTTTCATCCGGGAAATCATTTTCAACTACTCTAAATACACTCCATACTCTCAACAACGAACAACCAGAGTATGTGAAGAAGTTTTGGGGTTTTGGAGTAGTTGGGAATGATTTCCCGGGTGAAAAGAAATTGCAACTTATGGTGGATCTGTGATTATTGTGAGTTGTAATAATGCTCATTCCAATGATCTTTGGATTTGTAAATTATTGGCTATTCATAAGAACTTGGATTCTTTGAATTAAAAAGTTAGTTATGTGTACCATTGTAACCTGTAACTTGTAAGTGACTAATAAATCTGCTTTCCTATTCAATTTTTGTGCTTTATTTTTTATAATTTTTTCATTAATTGCATTTGAGTAGCAAAAATCCGATTTCTTTATAAATTTGGTTTTGCTTGGGGTAGTGGTTGCTACCTACTGATTTTGCCTCTAGTTGTAGGGGTTGACATCAAAGATAGATGGGAAGAGCGGCATATGATGGATCAAGGTGGTTGACAAAAAGTGTATGTGGTGAAGGGCATGTCAAGAGGTTGTATAGAGAAGCGAATAGGGCCGTAGATTACTTGGCTAATCAAGGGGTTTACTCGAGTACTATTATTAATTATTTAGATGATCCGAACTATGAATTTCGATCCATCCTTCGGGAGATATTTTTGGGGTTGCTATTCCCCGTGTAATAGCTAGTAGTTAGTTTTCGGGGTTTTGCCCCACATTCATACCAAAAAAAAAAAAAAAGAGGGTTGTTGGGAACCAATTTCTAGTCAAATTCGAGGAAGCACACTTGGAAGCAATATGGCCCAGATGCGTAAAGGGGCGAGGAAGATCCCGAATATGGGTTGATGTCTTGGCAGGCCTAAGTATGGAATAAGAGAGTCATGAGCATCGCCGAATCCAGAGTCTTGTACTCTTGTGGAGCAAGCAAAGGAACCCTAGCTGAGGTCTAGTGTAACACCCGTATTTTTACCACTCTTTTATCATTTTTTTTCATTTTAAGTTACATTTTGCTGGATTTTAAAAACAACCAGACCCCCTCTCGAAGGTTGGTCAAATTTTCACATTTTTATTTTTTTCTAAAAATCACTCCGTTCTAACCCTCTTCTCTAAAAATTTCATCTTATTTAAATTAATTTTAGTAGCCGTGTTAAACATTTTCATCTCAACTTAGACGGGCATAATTCTTTTGTTATTTAACTTATTATCGTGCGTTTTATATACGTTTTGAAGATAAGAATGAGAGGCAATGTAACAGAAGGAGACGGAGCCAAAATTTGACATCAAGTGGACTAGATTTAGCGACAAAGCCAAGTGTCACGTGAGACTCTGTATATCTGAACTGACGTTAGTGCGCTAATAATAAATTGAACTATTTTCAAAAGATATAGTCTTCGTAAAAGTTATAATTTCATATCTATATAATAATATAAAAAGGCATCTTGAGTATCCTTTGAAGTGACACGTGGCACTCCTTAAGCTTATGCCACCTATCATTTCCGATTTATACCGGCCGTATCTATTAACTTACGTTAGTTAGTAACTGAGTCAGGTGACTGTTGTCCTGTCCTATATCTCTGTAAACGCACAAAACCGGCAACTCAAATTCAATGATGCAATTCATTATCCCATAATTAAGTCTCAGAGATGAATTAAATCGTCATTATCTAATTACGTACCAACCCAGCCGTTCATCTTCCACCATAATTGTCGCCCCGTATAAGGATCTTATGCATAAATTGAATGTTCATTAAGATGTCTTTGTCTCTTCATTTTCTTTCATGCATAGCAGCATAGTGCTCTTCCATTTGATAAATTGAAAAGGTTTGCCATTAATTAAGATATATTTTTTTCCTTACTATAGTTATTTAGTCCTTTAAATATGAAGCGTCTATGAGACTATGATTAAGGAACAAACCACCCCATCATCGCCCACGTCGGCTCCATCATCATGATACACGGTAACACGACTACAAACTTCTTTATTCTTGGCCTTCCGATGTTGAAAGATAATTTCCAAGTTGTTATTTTAGGGGGTTTCTTTATAAGAGTACTATTTTTTATTTTTATTTTTAAATTTTGGGTAATTTATAGTCGTAGATAAAATGTGTTGTATTTAGTACTGCCATTTCTAAACTTCTACTGCCGTTTCTTAACCTATATTTTTTCAGGTTTCACATATATAATTGCAGCTTTAATATCTTATATGTATATTGCAAGATTAATGTTTTGCAATTTATCCACTTATTGTTTTCCCATTCCCCCTTTATACGTTGACTAATGATTTTTCTGATTTTGAACGTATGACTATCCCCTTCTAGAGTTCTAGGGAAGAAGTAAGTGACGGGTTGGTAATATACTTGTATCAAGTACGGATATTTAGGCTATTGATTTGGCTCCATTTGCATATTTTTCATTAATAATTTTATTTTAGATCTCTAGGTACCTTATCTTCTACAAGTTCTATCCTATGTAATTTAACAAAGTTAACTGGCTATTGCAGGAAGAGGCATGGTAAAGGGAAGCGAAAAGTCAGAATCCCTGTTTCCTAAAATGGGGCTAAATTTTCGAGTGGGTAAAGTTGTCACCTGAAGGAGTCTTGGCTTGGCATCTCCGGTTTACTTCTCTCCCATCGTCGAATACTGTACTGTTTCTGCATTAGAATGATGAAGAGCTATGTAAGCTCATAGGGCCAGTCATCGTTATTGCCAGTGGCTGAGGTGAGATTGTTAACGCTTCTATTGAGTTCTGGGGTTATATGTTCGATATAGAATTGGATACTGACTGCTTTTGGCTAAATTTAGTGTGTGGTCATCAGGTCATGTTAGGAGTTAGGAGTGTTTTGCAAGTTGATAACTTGACATTGGTGTAATTTTTTGTGGAATCATGTTACTCTAATTGATTATTAAAAGAAATTAATTTAGTCTTCATTTTGACTATAATAGAATGGTCCAACGCAGGCTCCGCAACCACATTTTGCACCCATTATTGGCCTTCACATGTTTTGGTCTATTGTAACCGCTAATAGATAGGGGAAGCCAACAAAGAATTACGCCGTCTTACTGGAGCCATGTCAATTAGTTTTAGGTATTTATAGTTCTTGCATGCAAACAACTGGGTCGGTCATTAACGAATTAATAAAACGAGGTGCACAAAATTACAAGTTTTAGCGGAAGTAAGTGGACAACACAATTATTTGGGGAGACTCGAGCTTATTGTTGATTCAACCTAGATTATAAATATTATCACTTCATTAACCCACCACATAAGCCCCCTTACAAGAGATTTAAAAGTATAGCATTTGAATCACTAACCAAATAAGTGAAATAAGACACAAGTCAAAATCAGATGGGAGCCTAAAACATACTCCCTCCAATTCATCATAATGTTCCCATTTGGGAATGGCACAATACTTAAGAAAGTTGATTATAAAATAATAAAGGACAAATGTGGGGTTGGTGTTAGGAGAGAGAGATGAATTAATAGGAGTTAAATAAGGAGTTGTGGGGCCAAAACATTAAGAAAAGTAATAAAATAGGAGTAAAAGAGTTGTGTGGGGTTTGATTATAGGAGAGAGAAATGAATAAAATAAGAGAAAAAGTTACCAAAAAAGGAAAGGGGAACATTACTTGAATAATCCGTTTTGGGAAATAGGGAACATTATAGCGAATTGGAGGGAGTATAAATTAGTAGTTATTGCGTGCCACCGTCGGATGAATATTGATTATTTTATGCTAAAAAGTTATCACTTTAAAAATATCTAGGTCATTTTATAATACCAATAAGTGGTCAATTTTTTTTACTATAAATGGTCACTTTTTCCAATAAAACGGTTACTTTTTTAGTGATCGAATAGTACGACGGTCTTAATGTATAATTTATAATTCTACATAGTGTACTAATCTATCAATCTAATGCACTTAAAAGAGCTATGCAGATTCCGAATGGCTAGATTTAGATGGGTTGCTTTACGATCCTTGAAACAAGAGCAAAAAGACTACACATCACAATCAAACTGTCTGAAATACTATCGATCATAACAGTCCCGTGAATTTCACGGGCAATAGAACTAGTTGTTTAATTAAACATTATTTTCTCAAGTTAAGAGTAGCTAATATGCAAAATTTTAAAATATGTTATTAATAAGTCTTTTATTAACTCGAGTTTAATGTACGTACTTTAATACTATGTTTTATGCTAGTGTATGTCTTTTCCACATGAGAATACGATAATATATTAAACGTTGATATTGTTTCTATAACGAGATTATCATCGACTTGCGACCAGGCTTAGTTAATTAAATAGTCATGTCTTGTTTGTACAATTACACCATTAGTAGTAAGAAAATTATTTTAACTTAAAATTTTTGTTTAAATATTTTTAATATTTTCAGTTTTTCGAATATAGTTATCGCATATTATTTCATACAAATCTTATAAATTACAAATTGAGTCGATATTAAAACGAATTGCAAACCCGAAAAATTGTGACCCGAATGGACCTTACTCGTCCATTCTCTCCTTTCCTTATAAACACCCAGTTCAACCAAAATTGGTTTCATTTTTTTTCACTCACTCATTATATACCTTACATTCTCATCCTATGTCTAACCCAAAACTAAAAACACATGCCTCCCATTCCCCTTTTGTTTTCCAATTTCGAGTATACCCATAAAACTTAAAATCAATACAATCTCCATCTTTTTCTTTGTGATTTGCATGAAACAAAACTTGAAGAAAGAAAAATAAATGTCAAAGGCTAAGTTATCATACATCTCGTTCAAACCGAGATCTCCAAGTTTTCACCCAACCATTCATCTTTTAATTTCCTGTTCTTTTCATCTATTAAGATATTAGGCCCATTAAGGCCGCCTATTATCTAGAGTTAGGGTTTATCCTAATAGGGTTTATTATATATATTTGCCCATGTATTGAATCACAATCATACAACTCAATAATACAAATCATTTATGCAATTCTCTCCCCTTCTATAAACTTAACATGGTATCAGAGCCTCTTTCTTGAGGTCTCTAATATTCTCTTCCGCTTTCTTACCGGTGAGTGAAAAATTATGACACCAACCGGTGGGATTTCAAAAAAAAACTTTTAATAATTTCTTTAATGAATCCAATTTAAAAAAAAAAACAAAAAAAAAAGTAGAAACAAAATTTCTTCATAAAATTGCTCTTTCTTTCATTCAGCCGTCATGCATCCCTCACTCTTGGCCTTAGACTTATAGGGGGTGTTTGGTTGGGGAAGTTGGAATGGAATGGATTTAATCCATTCTAGTGTTTGGTTGAGTCATTTAAGAATGAAGTTAGAATCCGGATGGATTCTAAATCCATTCCAACCCCCTCTAATCTCATACCCAACCTTTAACCCAAGATTCTAACTTCATTCCATAATGTTTAACATTTCATTCTATTCCAAGGTTCAACCAAACAATATAAACCAAGTATGGGATTTAGAATCCATACCACAATGGTATGAGATTCCAATCCATTCCATTCCTGCCCTTCGAACCAAACGCCCCCATAGTGGAGTATTTTTTGGCAACCGGCTAGATTTAAAGATGTGTACTCATATTAAAAATAATTTGATCTATTTTATCTTTTTTGAAATTTGATTTAAATTCTCCTAAGGTGGTATTTAAATTAATATATTTGGAGTTCGAAAAACTCAACGTTCTCCAAATCTTGAAATTAACGGATAATTTTCCGTCTTATTGATATTTGTCAGGTTCGATTAGGGTTCCTGCAAATTAAATCATTTTCGACAAGTCCGAAAAACTTAACGTTCTTGTTCAAAGAAATTTCTATCGAGTCTTAATACTCGTTTATCTTACCAACCTTGCGAAGAAATTAATGAAGATGGAGAAGAGATAAGATTTTGATTTTCTTGTCACGAAGATGAAGAATGGATGACGGATTTCTTTTTATATATTTCTTTGTATTTCTCCAATTGTAAAGTTCTAACTAGGTACTGCCTTTACGATTGTGGGAGGGTATAAGGATATTAGGCTCATTAAGGCCGCATATTATCTAGGGTTAGGGTTTATCCTAATAGGGTATATATATATATATATATATATATATATATATATATATATATATATATATATATATATATATATATATATATTTATATATATATGTATATATATAGAAATAGGATCCTGTACGAACCTAATGTTCGGTGCGAACTTACGAACTCCCTTTTAGCCATTAGATCAAATCAGATCAAAAGGGCTCATATTAAACGCCTTAAACAGTTACCTCTTCTCTTCTTTCCCGTAAACCCCAACTCCATCACTCCAACACTTTAAACTTTCTCATCGTCATGTCGCCGGAGCTCTGACATCAAACTCACCGGTGCGCCATCCAACTTTACTGTCATCGGTGAATTACCCATTCCTATCTTCATCCATTTATTTCTTCTCTTTGTTCTATCTTCGTCGCCGACCACCACCGTCACAAATGGAGTCGGTTTCCGCTGTAATCGACTCTTATGGACTATAAATTGTCCGATTAGGTTCTAAGGATAACAATTATTTTTGAAGTTCTTCTCCATTTTATAGATCTATGATTAAATTTGAAAAAAAAATATGAGTAAATCTCGATGGTCACTGTGCTCATGAAGGTGCGTCAAACTACTCACGGTGGATCGATGGTGTGAATCTGAGGCAGAATATGGTTGCACGGTGGTCTGAAAGAAAGAGATAGAGTTATGGGGGTACGAGTAGTACAATGACGATGTTGGAAGATGGACGAAGTGATGGTAGTAGGCGACGACTGGTTATAAGGTTGTAGATGGTTTTAGATGGTCAATTAGGATTGAATGCATCCCGGTCATGGAGGTTGATGGATTAGGCGGTGGTACTTGGGTGGCGTGGGTGGTGGTGACTCATGGGTTGAGTGATTTGCTCGGATACAGATAATATTACACTAGGTACACGTAATATTACTCCACATACACAAATCGATTTGTGTATTTGGGGGTATAAACCTGTGTATATGGATAGTTCATGGTGGTGGTGGGTTGTGGTGTGGGGATAGGCATGGTGATCATGGTGGAGCGGTGGATACACAAGATACCAGCTCGAATACACACGGTATTAATGTTGGATAAACAAATCTATTTGTGTATGTAGTAGTAAGACAATGTGTATCTTGTAGTAATACCATGTGTATCTGAGGGTAGTAATATGGGGTATTTTGGTAGTTCATATGGTGCCAGGGACTGTTCATCGGCAGAGCACGGGGGGTGATGTCGGCTGCGGAGAAAGAAGGGTTGGGTAGATCAAGAAAGATGATGTGGTGGTGGTGGTCATGAAAATGGCTGGGCCTGACCGGCGATGCTCAATAATGTCGCCATTCTAATCACTTTCCATGTGAATTATCATCACTTTTCATGCCAATTAAATGTAATCAAGGACTGCATTTAATTCAAACTCGAATAGTCAGGACATTTTCAACTGTATAACATTGTAATCAGATAATTCATTCAATATTTTATTTGTATGTTTTCATGTCTTCCTTTCTAACTGGTTTTTGTGATCTGATGTTTCCTTAATTGAATGCTGAAACAATGTTGTTTATAATGTGACATGAAAATATATTTGCGCTCATACCCTGATTAATATTCTGATGGTCTATAGGCATTAAAAAAAATTAGTAAATTATTATGATTGTTAATATACTAAGACAAAAGCTAGTTAAAAGTAGTTGCAGGCCGTCACAAGTTGTTTGCACAAGGATGACATTAATCTGCAGGAAAACAGCAATTACGCCGAGTTAATTAGGAAAGTACTCCGTAACTTTTATATAACTATATCTGTTGTGTAATTCTTAACGCGATTTGTTAATAAATCGTTAAGCTTGGATCAAACTTTCGGCTCTAATAGTTTGCTCCACATCACTAATGATACAAGATACAATCCCAATTTAAATTCAGAATCACTGAACTCGAAGGAAAATTCGCTTTTTACTTTCTCTAGTGCAAATAATTATAAAATCATAGCAATTACATATATGTAGTTATAAGTAACCCAGTATCCCCAGTTATATCATCAACATTTAGCCATTCATAACATGTAACTATGATAAAATATCAAAATACACATCTCTAGCAGGCTAGATACACTCATCTACTTTGCTAGATACATACCTCTAACTTACTAGATACATGTCTTTAACAAGTTAGATACACTTATTTATCTTACTAGATACACATCTCTAGCAAGCTAGATACACTTCTTTACCTTGCTAGAGATGTGTTTAACTTCATGAGCTATGACTTTGATTTGAATTGATGGCAATGTGTCCTATGATCCTAATGAATTTTGCTGCAAATTGATAAAATAGAATTTTATGATAAAGCAGTTTCTCGACGACAATGAACTTGACTTGGTGGTGAGATCTCATGAGGTGAAAGAAGAGGGGTATGATATTGAGCATGATGGGAAACTCGTCACAGTATTTTCAGCACCAAATTATCTTGATCAGTTAGGCAACAAAGGGGCAGTGATTCGATTTGAAGCTCCGGAATTGAAGTATGAGATTGTCCAGTTTATGGTTGTGGCGCACCCGGAGGTGATGGCGCCAGGGACCAATGGTACACCAATGGTACTGGACTCCCATTTATGTTAAACAGATCATTCCTAATCCCCTCCACAATCTTCTTAGCAGCAAGCTCAATATCCAGCTTTTCGATACTATCAGCAATGTGAGTTGATACGCCTTCCGTCATAATTAGCATTCTGCAAGACAGTCTCACGTTAATAAAAATGATACTAACCGATAAACAATAGATTACTCATGTACCTGTTAAGCCTCTACCTAAGTAAATAATTTGTCTTATTAATGTCTTATATTCTCCAAGTCAAAATCAGTAAACTGGTCTGCTTTCTTATGCAACAATTGGACCATGGTGCAAAGATCAAGAGCAGTTCAAAAGCCAAGCTTGGTCAATCATGTCAAACATGATTGACCAGCATTGATGTGCTTATCCGAATTCCAAACCTCGTAATCAACAAAAGACATACACCAGCAGACCGACTTCATTAAAATGACAGCAAACAAAGGGTATTTGACACAACAAATCACATAAGCATAAACATTTTGTTAAACTCAGATGCGAGGGGAGCATCGCTTTTTTATGAGTTTGTTCAGCAGTAACAAAAAGAGCACATTACATATCAGTTAAATGTTTACTTGATGAATCAGGAACAATTTATGTTATCTCTGAAACCTGATGGGTCTTACTAACCAAGGACAAAGGCCTAAAATAGAGCATAACAAGCCAAATAAACACCAATTTGAATGAACATACCTTTTGTATTAGTAATTCGCGCCTAGCTCGGTAATTCATCACTCATCAGTGCTAAGGTTTCAGTTGCTACCATAAGACAAAGCTCTTAGATTACCGAAAACTATTACAATATGTGAAAGCAAACTTTTGATTATAACCTAATTTTTCGCTTACACATGGTATTTCTGCCTAGGTTTGAAATTGATTTACAAAAATCAATTACACACCTGATGAAAATATAAATTTCAGATTTTATAAATCCTAAATTTTTCAATTATAACCTAATTTTTCGCTTACAACACCATGATTTATCACAAAATTACATTAAGATTTGATAAAAACTAAACAGATCTAAAAATTGTAATTGAATCCTAACCTAATTTTGATTATAACCTGACTTTATAATTGTTTAAAGAATAAGAATTGAAGCTAACCTTTTTTCTATAATAATAGACTGAAATCCGTTCTTGGGAACGGTGGTAGAAGCGGCGCTGTAAGTGGTGGCTGAAGGTGGAAGTAGCGGTCGGCGGTGGAAGTGGCGCCTACTGTGGAAGTTGAACGTTTGTGGTGGAGGGTGTCGAATTGTTTTAGTTGGCCAGAGAAATAAGAAGGGGAACCTAGAACGACTTTAGTTAGTTCGCACGGTTCGCATTTTACTTTACTTTAGTTAGACTGACTCCTATATATATATATATATATATATATATATATATATATATATATATATATATATATATATATATATATATATACGCCCATGTTTTGAATCACAATCATACAACTCAATAATACAAATCATGTATGCAATTCTCTCCCCTTTTATAAACTTAACATCATCTTAAGGTAACTTTATAAGATAATACCAGTTCTTTTTTTATTTAATTTGCTATTAATTTTAATCATAAGTAAACTTACATGCATGGGAATTTTTATAAAATCAGACTCTTTAAGTTTTAAAATCATCAAGTATATAAAATTTACATGTATGTCTTTACATAACAAGATATTAGTATAAAAAAGCGAGTTCCTAAAAAGTTAAGAATTATTATTATTATTTTCACATGCATGTCAATTTTTAATTAGATCTTGCCTTAAAAACAAATTCTACTTTAAATAAAAAAAAGGGGTTTATTAAGATTATTATCATGGTGTAATCGCAAGTTTTGATTGTTGTTGATGGTCTTCTGCCGTGAAGGTCTCAAGTCCGACCTTTGATCAATGGACTTTAAATAAAAAAAAAGGGTTTATTAAAATTATTTTAGTACCTGGCGGACAGAATCGGACCCGACTTTCCCGACTCAACGGAATCATCTCAAGTCCGACCTTTGATCAAGATTGAAAATCCCTTTATAAGGGTGGGTAAATTAACAAGTTTATTTTATTTTATTTTATATTTTTGCATGTCAAAATTAGTTGTTGCATGTGGATGATTTGAGTTTATGCTTGATAGTATGTGGTAGGTTATGCATTATAGAAACTTTGTCATAAATATCATGGGTTAAAATTAAAAAAAAAAAAAAAATTGAGAATAGTGAGAAGAGTGAAGACTGAATGGTGTTCAGTTGAGGAGAGGTTGATTTTTACAAATTTTAGCTTATTTTGATTTACATATACTCCCTCCAATTCGTTATATTGTTCCCATTTGCTTTTGGCACGATACTTAAGAAATACTATTAAAAATGAATAAAGGACATTGGTGGGGTTGATGTTAGGAGAGAGAGATGAATTAATAGGAGTTAAATAATGAGTTGTGGGGCCAAAATAGTAAGAAAAGTAATAAAATAGGAGTAAAAAAGTTATGTGGGGTTTGATTATAGGAGAGAGAAATGAATAAAATAAGAGAAAAAAGTTACTAAAAAAGGAAAGGGGAACATTACCTGAATAATCCGTTTTGGGAAACAGGGAACATTATAGCGAATTGGAGGGAGTAATTATTTTGATTTCCAAAACAACCTTATAATTAATAGTGGTATATTTTGAGAAGGGTGAGGCCAAGACCATTGGTCAAACATGGGGACTTTTTGTACAAATACTATAGTATATATATAAATAATTATATACCTATACCATATTAATTTTATAAAATAGGGACTACTACATTTTTCGTTACATAGACTGTTTTATGGGGCGAATTTGGTAAATAAAAATTTAATATAGACTAAATTTACTTTGGTTGTGATGACAAACTCGGGGACCTATTCAAAACTTATTTTAGTATCTGACGCGAATTTTATAAAATGACTGATAAGGTTACTTTTAGTGTTTCCTTCTCAAATGTTATGATAGTGTGTTATTAATTGTTTTTTTATGTGATTTTCTTTTAACTATGTATAATTTATGAAACCTATGTAATATTATTTCCATTTATTATTTTGTTTATTCAAAGGCAATGTAATTTAATTATTGGATGCGAGACTTAACCATCGACACCCCCAAAAATGTAATAATTAAAGACCTAGTTTATATATTTACGAGTAAGTAAGAGTAATTTTAGCACCTCAGCAATCGCTTAGGCCAGACACACAATATCGTTAGTCCAGTTTTAAATTTTAAGATTGTATCGACGTAGAGGAAATTTATTATTTGATAATAACTACTACTACATCGGTTTAAGGAGGATTTGGAGTAAAAATTACATTTATCTATGTTAAAAAGATTTGGCTAAAATAATCCCTTTCGAAATTTCTCAATCAACGCATTTTTATTCAAATTGTGATTTAGAGGCAAATTTTCAAAGACTTGAATTTTTACTCAGTTTTAGATAAACTCAATTTCTCTTCGCCTCCTTATCGTTGGCCAATTATGGAGGTACTAAATCGGAATTTTGAAACAAAGGTCTCTTAACATTTTGATCAAGTTTACTTAACCAGGATTGTTCAAATTTATGGGATCAGTCAAGTGAGTAACCTGATGGAACTAGGAGCGGTTTTTAATCAATTAATTACCAAGGGTCTAAGACCGTCCCTTAGTTAATTGATTCAACTTGGTTTGATAGTCTTGTGAATCACTCGCAATATTAACCAAGTCGATGGCCAATCCCCGCCTTATAAATAGGGACAACCCCAATAAGGAGACTATTGTTTGATTATCTGCTACATGGTTCCGGCCAAAGGTTTATAAAACAAAAGGAACTCAGTTGGAAATGGAAATTTTAACACATAACGTTTTCAAAATGAATTTTGGAAATATTCGATTTTTCTTGGGCATTTTTAGGGCTGAATTCGAAAGCTCATTGAGCGGGAAAGCATGTTATTACTATTGTGTACGTAATGACATGAAAGAATAGCAATTAGCTTAACCGTATAAAACTCTCCTCTTTTTCTTTTTTTTTTTCGATAAAAAGTAAGTATATTAATAAGATTGTAACCATACATCGAGTTGCACGGGATTCCCCATGACCTCGTACATAACTTAAAAGGCCCAAAAGAACTGTCTCAAACCGGCCCAACTACAACTCCAAATAAACAGCCAGAAACAAATATAACCAGATCAAACGACATCTTCTATCATCTTCATTCTTCACTGATTTTCGTTGATCTCATCTGCTGCATCCTTCAATCGCCAATAAAAATCCTAATTTTCCCCAATTCATCTCCTCCTTCTTCACCATCATCTTCATCACCTTCAACTACAACTACTTCTTCTTGCTCCTCCACCACCACCACCGCAACAACCACCTAAAAAACCATCTTCATCACCTTCAACTACAATCATCTTATTTTCTATGTAATCATTTTTTATGGCAACAACGCAAGTATCATAAATTAAAGTAATTAGCAGTTGGGTTGGTCAAATTGAATGAGGCAAGAGCAAAAAACGCTAGATTCAATTTGGGAAAAAGTGGAAAACCAAACCTCTCAACTGCCTTAAGGGAGTGGACGGCGGCGAGATCGAGGGTGGAGGTCGTCTGGGTGGTAGATTTGTCGGAGGTCTGTCGGTCGTCGGCCGTCTGTATGGTCGAAGAGGAGCTTGGAACTTGAAAGAATGGAATGTCGTGAATGAGGGAGTTAAAATTTTGTTTTGAGAATTTCCAACTAGCCGTGTTCAACTTGACACGGACCGTGTCCGTCGTGTCTTGGCCGTGTCCAAGACGTGTCGTAATTAAATTTAAACCAAGGACACGGTCCAACACGTGTCGGAATCGTTTTGAGGCGTGTCCTATGACAGGGTTGTCGTATACCTATCAAAATAACCAACAGGACTAACTAATATAGCTAGGGAAGTCGGGTCGATCTCCACAGGGAGGCAAGGGAGGCAAGATATCTGTAAAGAGTCCGTCTATTCGGTCACAATACGGGGGTTTTGATTTGGTTTTCTAAACTAAAGGCTCGAAGGAAAAAAGGAATAAATAAGAGCAATAAAAGTGTAGGAAATAAGAATAAAAGTGATCAATAAAGAGAGAACATGTCGGGGTTTCGGTTTACTACGGTAGTCTAATGACTCAGCTGCAAATAGTCTAAATAACTTCCCGTGCGACGGATGTTGAAAGGTCCTTCCGGTCCACTTTCTATCCTAGATTTCCACTAACTTAACTTTCGTCCTCATTACGGTAGTCTACACTCTACTGTTCATAGTAGGTCTATTTAGTCCAATCTTCCGATCCAGGATTAAATTTAACCAGATTAAAGGGTAACTTAGAAGCGTGCACTCAACTAAGTCGGTGATACAGTTAAATTGCCAAAGAAACAGAGTCTCATAAATAATTCATCTAACCTATTCGCTACATCGTCACAATTCTACCGTAGATCCCCTATTCCCAACATGAATTAAATTAGCTACTCATACTATCAATATTGTCAAGATTAATAATAATGAATGAACTAACAATAAACATGTTGAAATTATAATAAAATTGCATAAACAAAGATTAGGGCAGAAATTAAGGAATAGAGAAACAAGTAATTAAAGCAACTAATAATGAAATTAAGATTAAAAGAGGAAAAGGATTACAATCGTGAGAATTCCGGCGTAGA
Source organism: Silene latifolia (assembly GCF_048544455.1). Lineage (NCBI taxonomy): Eukaryota > Viridiplantae > Streptophyta > Magnoliopsida > Caryophyllales > Caryophyllaceae > Silene > Silene latifolia. The sequence continues at coordinate 13,155,512 of NC_133533.1, read as the reverse complement.
GAACAACGAGATCCAAGCAAAATAACCCGAAAGCAAAAGTTACAGTGAAAGTTTAGGGAAAGGAGAAAGCAGCGTGATTAAGAGTGCTAAACAGTGAAAGATAGATAAAAGATGATAAAAGATGTCTAATAACCTAATTACTAAGTGCTTAAATAGAAAATAGCGAAGTCTATTAACGAAAATAAGTCATCACGGATTAATTAAAGCCCGTGAACCATCAAACCTCTCGATCGAGTAGTTTGAGACTACTCGATCGAGAACTTCAGTGAATAAACCACTCGATCGAGTAGAAATATTACTCGATCGAGGAACCTTGAATTTCAGCAATTCGATCGAGCACAGCAGATTACTCGATCGACCTCCTCAGCTAATAAAGTACTCGATCGACCAACAAATGCACTCGATCGAGTGTTATTCCTCTAAGACAGCTCCAACTCGTTGTCGACTGCTTCGTAGACCTTTCCTTCACGCATCCCAATGCAGTATCTTGCTCTGAAAATCCCGTCTCCTCAAAATGTATGCAAAACAAGACGAAAATGGTACGATTCCACTACTTTCACGTTCATTCTTGTAAAATAGATAAGACGAACCAAAGTAGCCATTTCTGGGCATAATGCAATATAAACAGTACAAAAGTACATAGAAATACGTGCAAAAATAGGCTAAAAATACTATACAAAATGCACGTATCAAATCTCCCCAAACCGAACCTTTACTCGTCCTCGAGTAAACTAAATGCAAACTAATCTAATGGAACGGAATGAAAACTCAGAGCTAGCTATAACTTGTCTACTTGAACCAGTTTAATGCAACAAAAACTAACGGTTACAACTGTAGCAGTCAATACACAAACGAGTTATAAGTTGTCCAGAAATAAAGCTGACCTATCGACCTTGCAAGACCAACAAAATCGGACTCTCACGTGGTCACTCTTCTCTCATGAAGCAAAGGGTAAATTATATGTAAAAGAGAGAAAGAGAAAACAGTCACTCACCTAAACTGCGACTTACATAGCATGCATGCAACAAAAATGAAAGACGATTCAAGTACAAATGCACACATTCCAACCAACAAATGTCCGTCACAACCGAGGGCTTACAAATAGTGTGGGAATAATGAGGTTCAGGTGAGAAAAGGCAAAACAAATTATGGAAATGTGGAGGTAAAAGCGTCAAGTTAGTTCCTAAACAGGACTATATAAGACCGTCCGAATCTCAACTGTCTGAAAAATAAACACAAGTGCCCTTCATTTGTCACACAACTCTATCCAAAATACACTATCTCCTCAAAAAAATGTAAAATAAGACGGAAGAGTGAGACCGTCACAACATAAAAGTGAACATACACGGTCTCAATGAACTACCAGACAACAAATTTTGAATTTTTTTTTCTTCTGGTTTTTCACGTGAATTTGATTTTTTTCATTTTTTTTTCTTTTTTCGTTTTTCTTTTTTTTTTTTTCCTTTATTCACGTTTTTCCTTTTTTTTTTTTCATTTTTCAAACTTCTTTCCTTCATCCTCCACCAACTCCAATCAAAATAGACACGAGCCAAACCGCAGACAGAAAAACATACCACAAAAGACATACTAAACTAGCTTGATTAGGCAGACTCGGTTTTGGATGTAGCTAATGGGTCAAAAAGGCTAGATTTGGCTAAGTGGAGCTAAATGGGTGAAAAATGTAAAAAAAAGGGAAATTTGCAAGCACCTCCCTGCATGTGACACCGACCACAAACCCGAATGTATGCATTTTAACAAGAAATCGATTGTCATAATTGTGCAAAAATAATGAACATGCTATGCAAGGAGTACTACTCTCAATTCCTATGTAAACCGGTCATGAATGTCACCAGTTATAAGGCTCTAAATCTCAGAAATTGTAAGTAGGTACCCAATTTATCAGGTCAAGTCTAAACTGTCAGCTAAATTTGAACAAAAACTCGTAAATTATGCGCAAGACTTAGCTAATAACCGTCAATGAAAATGCAAGGCTCAAGTAAAATGACAAGTTAAAGTGCAATATCATCACGGAAATCAACCGTTCCGACTCAACCTATATGCAAAAATAAACGTGAATATTTTTGGATTTTTTTTTTGGATTTTATGAAATAAATAAATACAATGCAAGCTGAAAATAGAAACATGAATGCAAAACCAATGCAAATGCAGACTCAAAGGATGCATTACCCTCCCCAAACCAAAACGGACAACGCCCTCATTGTCCTCTAGCATACACCAGCATATATATATACAGAGGAACGGGAAAATACAACCAATAAAGGGAAAAATAAAGAAAATAAAAAAAGAGACGAAAGAAAATAAAAGAGAAAGAATAGACATACAAAACACGAACTTCCCCAAACCAGCCAGAAAATTGGGGAAGTGAGTAGACCAGTAGCTACTCGTCAGCCTCCTCGTCCCGCACATCCTCCACCGTCACAGTGTAGTCCGGGTCCACCTCCCGCTCTCTCCTCCTCCTCTGCTCCTCCTGAGCTCTCGCCGCCGCCGCTACTGGGTCCTCGTCCTCCTCCTCCTTACTAGCAGACTCCGGGTACCCCTCAGCTGGGTATCGGTAGAAGAAAGGGTGTGGCCAACCCTCTGGGATCGGACGATGTCGCCTCATGTGATACTCGTGTTGGAATATGTGTCCTCTGACAATAATGCGATCACAACTGTCGATCAAGATGATCTCATGTTTAAATCTCATTTTAAGAATACATGTGGGATGTAATATTTTACAGTCAACTGGTCCACACATATCGGTAATGATTGGCTGACTAGAGTTTTACATTACTGTCGTGCGACGGTGGTGATCAGTTGATCCCCTTAGGTCATAACCTAAAGGGTAACACTCTTAATTGATTATTTAATTGATCGTATGTCAATACGGATTAATTAAATTGCTTAAAATTGACGGACGATTTTGTGAGTATTATTGACTTATCTTATTGTAATTCGATTAAATAAGATACGGTCTAAGTAATCAAATTGTTTTATTACTTAGATAAAATTATTGTTTACGAAACAATTGAAACTGAATGAATAATTTATTATAAATACAAGACGTTGTGATTTATAATTGGTAAACCGTTTTGGCACAAGTAATTATGAATTACTAAGTCGATTTTGTACATGACGTATTTTTATTAATACGTTGATTTTTAATATGTTAAAAATACATAACAATTTCACATGACTAGTAACATGTGACAATTGACAAATGACAAATATAAAATGGACCTCCCATTTTATGTAAGTGCCGAAAATTGGAGGGATTATTAGGTTTAAATTGTGTTAATTATTTTTAAGTGGAAAACATGATGATTGCAACCTAATATAGCCATGCATACCTATGATTTCTTGGGTAGAAAAACTTGCCCATGCATTGGCTCTCCTTTACCCTCCCCACCGGTTTTCAAAGGGAATAATAGAGAGTTTTTCTCTCAAATTATTCATTCACAACTTTACATATTATTTCTAGTGTAAGAAATATAAAAACTCTCTCTACATCTTATGAAAAATTAGAGAGATAAAATCTCCAAAAATCCTTCCTCTTGGCCGAAATTACAAGAGACAAAACAAATATTTTGGGTCAATTTTAGTAAGATTAATATTGTTCTAGTTCTAATAATATTAGTCTTTTAAGAGGTTACCTTGGGTATTCACTTTTGGGAGGGATTCTTTTTTGGATCCTTTGTTCATCCATATAAGGAAAGCTCAAGAACAAGTGAGAAGGAGAACTCATTTGTGCCCAAAATCCGAAACTCCCATAGTAAGAAAGACGATTTCTTCTCTATTCTTATTCAAGTTTGCATGCATAAGATCTAGTTTTAGTTTTCTGACTAAATTAAAATGTCACATATATGAATATGTTAAATAATGAGATTAATAATTTAACAACTCGCATAAAGGGAACATAGCAAGAGCCATGTCCATCTCCATACGAGCATGTCTCTCTACAAGCTCAATCAACAAACCGGCACGACGTCCTTGGTCCATGACCACGGACGCCTCAAAAGGTGGAAGACGTACAAAATTAGTCGGGAAAACCGGCTGAGCCTGTGTCTGTGTCTGGTCTGGCGCAGTAGTGGAAGTAGGGGTCGGGGTAGGAGTAGCCGTGGAAGGCTGGCCACTCTTAGAGGGTGTAGACCCCTCTCCGGTCTCAAGTCTACGCCGCTTCTTAGAAGCGGCTAAGGTAGGAGGTGGTAGGATCGGCAGGTGGTACTCAGGTAAGCGAGGTGGTCGGACGCCCTGTGCAACAGTGGGCAAAGGGACAAGATGAGGTAGGGTGGTACAAGGAAGGTCCACGGACAAGGAACTACCTATCTTCCATGTCCGGAAGTCTGAAGTCAGCCAGGTCTGAGAGAACATAGAAGTTAGGCCCAGGTACCTATCTCCAGCTATATACGGTAGGTCGCGAGGCAAGGCAGGGAGGAGAGAATGGGAAAGAAAGGTGGCTATGCCACCGCAGACGATAGTGCCCGTGGTCTTCTCTCCCTGGGTCTGAAAGTACTGGGCGCTCAAGTAGGCAATGTTGAAGGCAAAGGGGCCTTCGCTGTCAATGTTCAGGTAACCGCCCAAAATGGAAAGCTCGGTGTTAGTGATGTTGTTTGGCTCCTTTCGGCCAAAAATGGTACTTCCCATCAGTCGGAGGAAGTAACGGGCAGGGGGAAGGTGGACCTGAGCGAGCTTCCACTCGGGAAAGTTGGTCTGGGCCAAGGTCCGCCAAAGCAGAAGGAGGACCTTACTAGGGGCGGTAGTGACGCCCCTAGAGGAAAGGTCAAGTCTAGTCCCAAACTCCTCCTAAGTCAAATCAAAAGTCCGGTTGAACAACCGGAAAGACACAAAAGTACTAGTGGGGGCAGCATCGTGTGCCCCGGAGGAGAAGGTAAAGGAGCTGGAGAACTCAAGGCGCAGCTCCCTAAAGGTACGGCCACTCATAGTGATAAGTCCGGTCATCCTCGTGTCCCTCAAAAGCTCACACACCGGCTCGTAGAAACCAAGCCTCTCAAGTGACGTACGACAAAGGAAACGGGTAGGGAGAAACTCACATTCAAATAAACGGTAAAATCTAGAGCTATGAATAATGTTAACAAAAATTACTTGGGGGAACTCGGGGTGCGAGTCGAGGGTGTCGTCTCCTCGAATAGTAACCGTGCCAGCAGAACCGCTAGCAGCAGGTGTGGAACGACCACGGCCCCGGCCTCTAGAAACTGAAGTAGAAGACCGTCCACCGCCGGTACGAGGTACTAGGGCCGCCCTGAAAGCAGCTGTGGCTGCAGGTGAACACGCATCATATGTGCTCATCGTAGCTGAAGTAGAAGCTGTAGCTGCAGCTGCCACAGAGGAAGCAGCAGAAACCACCATAGAGGAAGTAGAGCTAGCAGCAGTGCTAGCAACAGCAGCTGTGACGGAGGTAGTAGCTGAAACAGAGCTAGCAGCAGCAAAGACGGTACCAGCAGCAGTAACCAGAAAAACAGAAGTAGAAGCTGTGGTACTAGCAGGTGCGGAGACGGTAGTAGCAGCAGGGACTACCGTCTTAGTCGAGGATGGACTGACAGTGGAACTGGAAGAAGGCATAGAGCTACTGTCCATCCTAATCAAACAAGGTAGAGGAAACGATAATTAATTGACAAGTAAACAGCTACAAATTTCCCCAAACAGTCGAAATGGTTGACTGAACAAGCCCTAGTTTCAAATTTTTACCTCAAAAATTCGAATTAAGCAGATAACAGAGACGGGGTAAAGGGGAATGATCATCAAATTAAGCATTAACAGTAGAAAAATCCCAATTTTAGTCGAAAATATCGACTGTCATGAACCCTAATCACAAATTATCGCGAAAAATTCGAGACAAACATGTAAACAGCGGTGAGGTAAGGGCAATAATCATCAAGTGCAGCAATGTAGACAGGAAATCACAAAAACAATCGAAAATTTCGACCAAAATCGTCTACCCGAAACCCTAATTCCAAAATTACTTCATAAAAGGCAAAAATTAATGCAATTAATTAACAATGAAGTGAAGGAATTACTTACTTGATGAAAGATACCTACAAAGAAGCAATTAATCGACAAACAACAAGGCAAATTAGACGATTTATCGAGCAAAAACCGCAAACCCTAATTCCTCCAATTGACCGCAAAAACGAATGAAAATCAAGGGGGAAATATGGGGGAAATGTCGGATTAAAAGCAAGGAACAATTTGTAGGTGTTGGATTTGGTAATGGAAAAAAGGATTATGGAGGATTTGGGGATTTTGTTATTGCAAATAAGGTGAATGAAGAATAATAAACGAAATAAGAAAAAGAAGGGAGATTAAGGGACACTTCCTGCGTGTGATAACCATTTTCACTCGATCGAGTGATTTTAAATCACTCGATCGAGGAGCTCTAGCTTCCATCCACTCGATCGAGTAAAATTAAACTCGATCGAGAACTCCCTTATTTTGCCAACTCGATCGAACATATGCAAAACCCTCGATCGAACCATTTTTCTGCAATATCCTCTCGATCGAGTACAAAAAGTACTCGATCGAGTGCTTTACCTCGTGTAAATCCTCGAGATGCGTTAAAGTTTCCCCAAACCAGCATAAAAACAATCGCAAGCATATCCCAATATACCAAATACAAAAAGTAACAGTCTATAGTCTCTCTACCTATGCTAAAAATGTCTAAATTCTAATTGTCCTAATAAACGCAAAAAAAACAAATCCAACGGAAATTAAAATTAGTTTTTACAAATTGTTACACGGGGCATTCCCCGCTCACTTCTCAAAACAATTCAGTAGCCCCTCGGAGGGCTTCTGACTGGAGGACGTCCCTTCAGCATTATCGACCGTCCTCTTCATTCTCCAAGAGCTTGAACTTGAAATATTAGGAGGAGAATAGTTGACGTCCACATACGCACGAACTTTTCTCGTCCTTATTCCTTTCTCACAAGCTTTAACATTATCATTCCCACTTTGACTGATCTTAATTGCACAACGACCATTGACATCTCCTATATTTTCATCTGTACCTGCAGCAAGGAAAACAGACGAACTTTCCTCCTTTTTGCTCTCAATCTGAGGCGGAGGGGTCACCATAGCAGCACAAAATTCCAAATTTTCATCTGGAATGTCAATATGAGGGTCAGTAGAGGTAAGGGCATTGCAAGGCTGAGCTTGCATGGGAGCCCTTCGAGACTGAGACTGATGGAAAATCAATTCCTCGTCCCCAACCTGAAAAGTCAATGTCTTGCCCCCGACATCTATCACTGCACGAGCAGTGAATAGGAACGGTCTCCCTAAAATAATAGGGGTGTGAGTATCTTCGGGGATGTAATGTTGGAATATGTGTCCTCCGACAATAATGCGATCACGACTATTGATCATGATGATCACATGTTTAAATCTCATTATAAAGAATACAATTGGGAAGTAATATTGTTACTGTCAACTGGTCAACATATATCGGTAATGATTGGTCGACTAGAGTTTGACATTCGTCGTGTGACGGTGGTGATCGAGTTGACCCCTAGGTCATACCTAAAGGGCAATACTCTTAATTGATTATTTAATTAATCGTATAATGTTGCGAGTTAATTAAATTACTTGAAAATTGACGGACGATTTTGGAAGTAAAATTTACGTATCAAATTGAAATGTGATTAAATGAGATACGGTCTGAGTAATTGAATTGTATCATTACTCGGATGAAATAATTGTTTAATGTAACAATTAAATTTGAATGAATTGTTATAAATACAATCGGTTGTAATTTATAAATGGTAAAATATTTTGGCACAAGTAATTATGAAATTACTAAGTCGATTTTTGTATATGACGTATTTTTATTAATACGTTGATTTTTAATATGTTAAAAATACATAACAAATTTATGTCACATATGACATGTGACATATTGACAATTGACAAAAAATAAAATGGATTCCATTTTATCATTAGTGGACCGAAATATGGGAGTGATTAACAAATTGTATTGTGTTAATTAAGATTAGTGGGTTTCATCATTATTTCCCATATAGGCTTGCATGCCTAGAGTCTTTTGTGTAAGAGCACAAAGGCCATGCATAGGCCAATTCTTACCACCCTACCCGGTTCTCCCTTGGATAGAACAAGGGATTCTTTTGCTTATTATTATTATTCACCATATGAAGGGTGGATAACAAGAAAATTATTCATTCTTTTACAAGATAAGTTTTAGAAAGAGAAAACAAAATAATCTTCCATCTCCTCTTCTCCTACACGGTTTTAAGAGCAAGACCAAAATGTTTTGGGTCATTTTTCTACTACATTAATATTATACTAGTTCATGTAATGTTAATTAAATTAAGAGAAAGCCTTGGGTATAAAGCTTAGGGAGAGATCCTATACTTGGATCTTGTTCTTCCATTTGGAGAGCTCAAGAACAAGTGAGTAGATGAACTCACTTGTGCCCATAAGAACCGAAATTACAATGTAAGGGTGATTTCTTCTCTATTTTATTATATTGTTTGCATGCATAAAATCCGTATTTAATTTTATGACAAATTAATTTTGACATATAAGAGTATGTTAGTATGTATATGAATCTACATTTCCTTCAATCGGTATCAGAGCGCCACGGTTGTTTGCATGCAAATTGGTTAAAAGTTTTTCCGAGTTATATGAATAACAAATAAAACTTGTAAAATTTGTGTTATTATGATATATCACGAAATTATTACATGCATGTTAATATTTATGGTCCTAAAATGTTTTAGGATATTTTGGTTAATTTTTCGGATTTTTATTGTTCATATTTTACAATAATGGCATTTAAATGTGATTTTATGAGTAAAAATGTCATTTTTGGTCGAAAATTAGCTATACTTCGAATTTTAAGTTGATTTTTGATTATGTTGTCACATATATTATTTTGAGATAACCTGTAAATTTTCATAATTTCTGGACTTGTTATGCTCGAAAAATGAATTTCTCATTATTAAATTCGGATTTAAGTGAAAAATAGGTTAATATGAGTTAAATTTCGAATCTGGTCATAGAAAATTAATATGTTGTCACATGCAATTTTACAAGATGTGTGTAAAATAATTGGCTATAAAGAAGTCTTTTTGCATGATTTATGAATTTTTGAAGAAAAATGGCATAAATAGTGACATTATTAGTGAAAATTAATAAAAACATAATCTATGACTTAAGAAAAACGTCTAATGTTGCATTTTATTATATTTTTCAGATCTAAAATTGAAAAGTTAATGAAAATAATTTTTCCATGTTTTTATGATTATTTTAGTTAAAATCGATAAACCGCAACATTGTTTTTCCGGAAAATTTTCGAAATTTTTAACCTAAGATTTTGAACATTATGAGTGTCATGGAATTTTTCCAGAATGTTCATGAATTTAAATTTCAAATTTTGAATTTATTTGAAATTTTTGGATTTATTTGAAGTCTAATAGCTTATTTTTGTAATTTTTGGTCCATTTATGAACAATTTTGTAAATGAAAGTTAATTATGGTCAAATTATTAGTGAAGACTATATTTTGAGTCCTAAGAGGTTAGGGTAATTAACTTATGCATAAATATGAGTTTATGTATTTTTGTGATTATAAAATGTTGAAATCACGCAAATCCGTAAAAACCGAGTAATATACGATATTGGCTAGTTAAAGGCGATTTAGCATAAAATGGAGCATGTTCATACATATTATAATGCTGCATTTTTCTTTATGATTGTCATAATTTTAATTATGTAATTTTACTTAGTATGGCCTTAGATTTTAATTGGTATTTCCCGAAATGTATGGGAATATCGATTCGGTTGTAATTTTTATTGTGATCTCGTATCACCGTTTTGTAATTTAATAGATTTATTTTATTTTAGTTACAAATGTATAATAGGAAATTATTTAATTTATTATGTAATTTTATTCATTCCGGAGTTCCCAAAGACGGATTTCTTCAAGAATGGCGATACATAAAGACGGTGTTACCTCGAGATACGTGCTACAACCGAAGTTCAAGGGACCAATGGAGTTGGTTTCCGAATATGTAATAGTTAAAGAGTTTTTCTATTTTAGGAAAGGCCATACTAGGATTTATTTACTTTTATGCTTGCATTTTATTTTATGTCACATGCATTGCTAAATCGCCATAACTAAACATGCATCATCTTTTAATCGAGTATATCGACCGTGTCAATTATAATTATCGTAGTTCACTGCTTTAGTTCACTTAAAACGTGATAGATAATAAATTGACATGACCTCTCGCTAAAATAAACAATTGAGACTTAGCCTTACCAAAAATTAGAAACCCATGAAGTACCGGGGCGCAAGAGGAGTTGAGCGGCTTTACCGTAAGACAAATCTTGTTACGTTGGTGAAGTGGGGTGATAAATGTCTATCCACCGAATTTATGTTAATGAAGGGTATTTCGGCACACCGTGCCCTAAGTTGATATAAGTTTGGATCATGGACACATTTATTCGAAATTTGGGTTGAACTCAACGAAAGTATTCACGACGTATTTCCGGATGTGTTTCGGGCTAAAGATAAGTATTAATGTAATTTTATCGACCAAGAGTTCTAAAAGTAGAATCGATTAAAGAGTTAATCCACCGAGTTATATTGATGAGGGGTATTTCGGCACACCGTGCCCCAAGTTAATATGAATTTGGATCTTGGAATCATTTATTATAGTTGGGTAGAGGTCACTATGTAAATGCTATACTTGTCTTTTCAAGTATTAATAAAACGATAAATGTTAAGTTTTTCCACTATTCCGTTGTTATATTGTTCTATTTCTTTACCACAATTCATATACGATATCATTTCGATTCAAAACTCCATTAAAACATCGTATCTAAAGACAAAATTTGAATTTTCTTCTAAAGACCTCAGATGAACCATTGCTAAGGATCTCTTGTAAAGAGTATAGATTAAAGTTATTCATTATCAAACAGGTTTTTGATTCTTGACTAACACTTCTACTTACTATGGATTATGTTTCATATACTTAATTGACTTAAGTACCTTGAAACGATAAATTATTTTGGTAATTAGTTTTGTCAGAATTCGTAATTGACCAAAATAACGCAACCACTTCAATGAAAGTTTTAAGACTAAAACGATTGAATTGAAGAGTAATATTTATAAGATTCACCTTTGCTTCTCTAAGTAAAGACTCATTGAAATGAGTGGGAGCATTCTCTTAAACCGTTAAGATGAGGACGAGGTTAAAGAAGTAAAATTAGTATGGAATTGATACAAGGTTATATTAAAGGTAAAGTTGTTGAGAATGACGATACTAAACCTATCAATCCCGACCGATAAAGTTTCCATTGTCTTAAATGTTGGACACGAGAAAGGAAACTACCCCAAATTATTGAAGAATCAACAAGTTAGTTGTGGGACATCTAATGGGATCTTCTTCTATAAATGTTTATATGATTGACATAAATTTTGCTAGTACTACTTCGTCAATATTAGAAACCGGTGGTGGTTTTCATCATTATGTTTGATACATGGGATGATAAGAATATGACGACTAGCAACAACAATATCGAGAGATAGAGTAATTGTGTACTCAATCTAGTTTTTGGGTTTGGAGTTGTACTTAATTGTGACTATTAAGTACATAAACTCTAAATAAGAATATAAACTTGTTAAGATACAAAAGAGGTTTTCACTTTTGTGACCCTATACACCACGATTTGATGTATGGCTAGCCCATTATCAAGGTGATTATATTCTAAACCAAACTAGAATGATATATCATGTAGATGATGTAAAGATTCAAATTGGTAACCCAAGATTAAACCTTAAATTTTGGAATGATAAACGCAAGGAGTTATCGAGTACTCTTGAAACCATTAGATTGTTAATGGTATATGCGTATCTTGTATTCAAAGCAAGATGTCTCGTGCCTTTTGGTTGAAAAGGAGATCGAGGTTGTAAATCATTGATCCATAATAGGTTGATCATTTTCTTTTACCAACGATTTAAGTTGACGCTTATGTGTTCACTTAATAAGGTAAATAAAAAAAAAAAAAAAAAAAAACTTTGAAGAAGTTTAAAGAGTTCAAGGAATCACGATTTAGTCGTGATGGGATTATCAAAGTGAAGACTTTGATATAAGCCAAAAGAAATGTGATATAGTAACACAAGTTAATCTCTCTTAACACGCATTATGGAATAATGTGTGATTGGATAAGAATTTAAACGCTATTCAATATGGTTTGAACTTCGATCAAGTTACTTTGAGTCACTTGATCCTTTTGGGGATTTTATCATTTTTGTCTAAATTATTTTTTCCACTAAATCGAATCATATGAGATATGAAATGGTAAGGGTACCATGTTTGTAAGTTTTCACAAGAAACAAATGCTCATTTTTCCCTTTCAATTATCACGAGTACGACGGATTTGCGGCTCGTAAAGCTGTCTTTCTAAAATACAAGTTTATTTCTAGAAGACAGAGTGGGAGAAATTATTCAAGAGCCACAAAGGATGTTATATCGCAAAAAACTGGTCTTTCTTGGCTACATGAGACGTTTTGTGTAAGACGTTGTTTCTTCAAAACCTAGGAGGTTAAATTCGTCACTTGTTAAAAATGATGAATTCATGCTACTTTTAAAAAAGTAAAAGAGCTTATAACTTACAAAAGAAATTGTTTGATTCAAGTTGATTACTTCTAGAAAGTAATGAACATATGACTTACATAAGAGTGTTTAAGTCACAACTCAATACAAGGCTTAGAGCCATGAAAATCCGAAACGAAAGAGCTTGATTAGTGACAAAGGGTTTTGCACTAATAAAGAGATATTTCAGAGCAAGATTGGTTGCAAAGGGTTTTGCACTAATTGAAATGATTAAGTCTATTTGGATCTTCTTAGGGATTGTGTTTCATTATTATGAAATACATAGCGAGTGAATCTAAAACCCACTTCTTCAATAGAAGGAATGTATTCAATACATGTCATAAGTTTTATAGATTCTTGCAATCCTAAGATAATGTGAAACTTAAGAGAGAATCTTAAGTAGGACATCAATGAGTTGGAATCAACATTTTGATCATGTGATAAAACATTTCTCGATAAGTCGAGAAGTTGTGTTTATACATGGAGTTTAGTGGGAGTTACGGAATTTTTTAATTAGTCCGATATGTGGATGACATATTGATCATTGAGAATGATTTAAGACTTTTGGAGTATTATAATACATCTTGAATATCCGGATTTATGAAGATAAATCCACATGATATTAGCATCAGTAAGAAGTCTTATGTTGACAAGATTCATGACTAGTTCAATTAAATTGAATATATTTGATTGATTTCATTTGCTTCCGCTGCCGAAATCAATTAAAAAGAAATGATGTATAACACTTCATATGCTTTGAGTATGATGAATTGTTTTTCAAAATCGAATTTAAGTAATCTTTGCCAAGTAAGCCATAAAGATTACCCTTAAGTGCATGCAGAAGCATTAAGGAAGTAAAACAAAGTGTTTATGATGCAATTTTGTGTAAGGGTGTTACACAAGTGACAATTGAAAATTGAGGTTGCGCATGGTTTCCGACAAAACCATAATCAAAACACATCAGAATGGTTAAGATACCATTGTGGCAATGTTAATAAAGAAATAGATTTTCTAGAATCGTTCTAGGCAATAAAGAACAATGAGAGATATTTATAACGGAAATTGAGTACACTTGCAATCATGAGATGTGCAAGAAGGATGAGTCCCGCACACTGTGAAAACAGTGGGAGCTATTCTTAGGCTAGAGGACCTATGTCTTGATTGGATCTCGACACGTACTCAGGAAGTTTTGTGATGCAAATGTATACATTACAAAGGAAAACGAATATGTAGTAAGGTTGAGTAAGGTACAAGAAGTTGATAAAACCTACTAACCAAAGCCTTCTCATAGGCTTAACATGATGAGTCATGTCATTTCAATTGAATTGAAATGAGCAACTACATACAAGATCAAATTAGATTATAGAACATGAAATAGTAATCAGGCATTGACTATTCATATGTGATAATCGCATTTGTCGTTCGAGTTTTTACTTTAAAACTCTTTTATTATACTTTGTTACATCCAAACGGGTTGTAAAGACAATTGAACCCCGTTAAAGTGAACACGGATTAGCATGGTATTCGCCCATAGTCACTTGTATGAGGTGACGTCTCGAAGTGACTAGAGTGTGATGCGATTGATGGCAAGTTCAAGTGCCATAGAGTCATGTGAGATGACTAGTCGATCACATAGGCAGACTGTTAGGAACGTTTTGTCGGGCCTTATGACCGCTTATAGAGTTCTGGCAAATTTATATAGCCTGGTCGTGGCGAGAGCTGCTATAGTATTCAAATGAGTCGATTCTTTTGACTAAAGACTATTCACCTAAGATGGCTCAGTTTCAGATTAACTTTGATTTGTGTTACTACGACCTTCGTAAATGGGGTCAAATGGGCATATTTTGGGTTATGATGGCTGTGGCTAGTCGAAGGGAATGAGTGCGATAGGAATTGTCCATCCCCTTGTCAGGGTTAAAACAATATCTCAGGGCCACTCGAGGAGTAATGAGCGGAAATGCGTGGCCACGCTCGGAAGGTATCCGAGTGGATAAATCCGGTCAATCGATTATTCTCCGGATCGAGAAAACCACTCTCGATATGATCACTTGCAAGTACGACCGAAAGACACCTTGCATTGAGTGGGAGATAGTAATAGGACAAGAGAATTGGTGACGCACACTTGTCGAGGACAAGTGGGAGATTGTTGGAATATGTGTCCTCCGACAATAATGCGATCACGACTATTGATCATGATGATCACATGTTTAAATCTCATTATAAAGAATACAATTGGGAAGTAATATTGTTACTGTCAACTGGTCAACATATATCGGTAATGATTGGCTGACTAGAGTTTGACATTACTGTCGTGTGACGGTGGTGATCAGTTGACCCCCTAGGTCATACCTAAAGGGCAATACTCTTAATTGATTATTTAATTAATCGTATAATGTTGCGAGTTAATTAAATTACTTGAAAATTGACGGACGATTTTGGAAGTAAAATTTACGTATCAAATTGAAATGTGATTAAATGAGATACGGTCTGAGTAATTGAATTGTATCATTACTCGGATGAAATAATTGTTTAATGTAACAATTAAATTTGAATGAATTGTTATAAATACAATCGGTTGTAATTTATAAATGGTAAAATATTTTGGCACAAGTAATTATGAAATTACTAAGTCGATTTTTGTATATGACGTATTTTTATTAATACGTTGATTTTTAATATGTTAAAAATACATAACAAATTTATGTCACATATGACATGTGACATATTGACAATTGACAAAAAATAAAATGGATTCCATTTTATCATTAGTGGACCGAAATATGGGAGTGATTAACAAATTGTATTGTGTTAATTAAGATTAGTGGGTTTCATCATTATTTCCCATATAGGCTTGCATGCCTAGAGTCTTTTGTGTAAGAGCACAAAGGCCATGCATAGGCCAATTCTTACCACCCTACCCGGTTCTCCCTTGGATAGAACAAGGGATTCTTTTGCTTATTATTATTATTCACCATATGAAGGGTGGATAACAAGAAAATTATTCATTCTTTTACAAGATAAGTTTTAGAAAGAGAAAACAAAATAATCTTCCATTTCCTCTTCTCCTACACGGTTTTAAGAGCAAGACCAAAATGTTTTGGGTCATTTTTCTACTACATTAATATTATACTAGTTCATGTAATGTTAATTAAATTAAGAGAAAGCCTTGGGTATAAAGCTTAGGGAGAGATCCTATACTTGGATCTTGTTCTTCCATTTGGAGAGCTCAAGAACAAGTGAGTAGATGAACTCACTTGTGCCCATAAGAACCGAAATTACAATGTAAGGGTGATTTCTTCTCTATTTTATTATATTGTTTGCATGCATAAAATCCGTATTTAATTTTATGACAAATTAATTTTGACATATAAGAGTATGTTAGTATGTATATGAATCTACATTTCCTTCATGTAAAGCACAGCAAAATCAACGGGAATAAAGAATCTCCCGATCTTAACAGGTATATCCTCAATGACACCTAACGGCCGTGATATGCTACGGTCGGCCATCTGAACAATCATGTTTGTGCAATTAAACTTAGTCAAACCAAGTCTCTTGGCAAGAGACAGAGGTAAGACACTCACGCTAGCGCCAAGATCGCATAGCGCGTTATCAATCAAGTGGGTACCTATATGACACGGAATTGAAAAACTACCCGGGTCTGGCTGTTTAGGAGGTAACTTATTTTGAACTAGGGCGGTCCCTACCTCGGTCAAAGCTACCGTCTCATGATCATTAATGTGCCTCTTACGTGATAAAATTTCTTTCATAAATTGAAGGTAAGTGGGTACCTGTGTCAGCAACTCAGCGAATGGAACAGTGACCTGCAAGCTTTTCAGGAGCTCGACGAGTTTACTGAACTGTTGATTGGCCTTCGTGTTCTGTAATCGCCCCAGGAAGGGCACGGTGATAGGTATCTCGAGCCATTTGTTCCTTTCTTCCAACGTATCGGCTGGATCAAGCTCTTTCTCACTCGATCGAGACTTTTTGCCTCTCGATCGAGTCTTTCCAGGTGAGATTTCACTCGATCGAGCACTAGCAGGCTCTCGATCGAGGTCTTCTTTATCAGCAGTGCTCGATCGAGCAAAAATACCACTCGATCGAACGGTTTCTTCAGCAGTGTCACTCGATCGAGTGGTTTGGACTTCTCGATCGAGCTGTACTTTTTCCTGGTCACTCGATCGAGCAGAATTTTCACTCGATCGAGTCCTTTCTTCATATGTTTTCCTCGATCGACCCCCTAAAACTAGTCGATCGAGTATTTTCTTCGTTGTCAGCTCGTGTTCAGCAGCATCAACCTGTTTATCAGCAATAATACTCTTCCTCGGGTCTGAATTCAGTAGCTCGGGTCCCTCATATGAACGACCACTTCTCAGATTTATCAAATTCACCGTCTCATGTGGATTCTTATCGGCTTGTGACGGTAAATGACATTGCTTCCTCGTGGACTGGTTCGCGGCTAACTGGGCAACTTGGGTTTCAAGTGACTTAATAGATGCTTCTTTTTGTTGGTCACTTAGCTGCCATTGTTTTGTCAACGATTGTAACATCGTCTTCAGTTCAGCTAACTCACTCACCCCACTTGAAGATGATGCACCTTGATTGGGAGGAGGAAAGGAAGGAGGCTTTTGAAAGCCTTGTTGAGCCTTATGAGGAGGGATATATGGCTGCTGCTGCTGCGATGGAGGAGTGGGATTAAGTACATTCTGACTTGTCCACCTCAAATTGGGATGGACTGCCCCTTGATGATTATAATAAGAACCCCCTCCTTCCTTGTATTGTTGAAAAGCAAGGACCTGTTCTTTCTCTGTAAGACAGTCAACAACAGTGTGACCGTCATTGCTTCCACACATCTCACATGTGACAGTTTCCCCTCTAGTAAGCAAATGAACCGTCTGTGGCTCCCCAGCATTTTGTAGCTCCAATCGATCAAACCTAGCATTCATGGCTTCCAGTTGAGCCACAACTTCCTTATCGACTGCATGGACTGTTCTAATAC
Organism: Silene latifolia; assembly: GCF_048544455.1. Lineage (NCBI taxonomy): Eukaryota > Viridiplantae > Streptophyta > Magnoliopsida > Caryophyllales > Caryophyllaceae > Silene > Silene latifolia. The sequence continues at coordinate 13,137,885 of NC_133533.1, read as the reverse complement.
CATCCCTTGGGTTCCCATATTCAGCACAATGGGTCGCCATCTCCTCAATAATACCTCATCCTTTGTCATCATCAATATTTTTCTGAAATCTACCATTGGATGAGGCGTCCAGAATAGCTCTATGGTCGTCATATAACCCATTATAAAATTGGTTAGATAAAACCATGGATCAAAACCGTGATGAGGAAGAGACCTCACTAATTTCTTGAACCGACGCCAAGCTTCATAAAATGTCTCGTTGGGTGCCTGCTTGAAACTGGTTATCTTTCTCCTCAGCTGATTGGTGCGCTGCGGTGGGAAATATCTCTTATAGAAAGCAAGTCAAGAGTCTCCCAGTTTGTAATACCTGCAGCTTCCCGGTCAAGATCAGTCAGCCACTCCCTGGCTGAGTCAGTCAAAGTAAAAGGAAACAGTACCTCCTTGATCTTGTCTTGAGTTACTCCCTTAGTAGCGGGAATAGTAGAACAATAATCAGTGAAGATCTCCATATGCTTCCTTGGATCTTCACCCACCACACCCCTATAGAGATTTCTCTCCACCAGATTAATGTAAGACGGTCTAATATCGAATGTGTTCCCATCTTCAGTCTGGAGATTGAAACCTTTAGGAATAGATGATGCTTTAGGCTTCGAATGACTAGCAATGTTCGGCATCTTTACTGGTAAGGTAGCAGAAATGAGAATATCTTCTTCAAAAGATTGATCTTCTGCAAATAGAAAATGTTGTAGCTCAGGTTCGAAAGTACTCAAGTCTTCCTTTCGTGATTCTCTTTGCAGACGGAGTCTATCCCTGAATAGTCCCTCCGGCTCAGGATTATCTGCAACCAACTCTGACCTGTTCGACCTGGGCATACACAACACTGAAAGAAATAAATAAGAACTATCTCAAGGAATAAAAATTCCCTGAGACGGATAAAATAAACGAAACAAGAAACAGATAGGGCAATTGCCTAGCTCCCCGGCAACGGCGCAAAAATTTGACAGGGTTGTTGTATACCTATCAAAAATAACCAGCGGGACTAACTAATATAGCTAGGGAAGTCGGGTCGATCTCCACAGGGAGGCAAGATATCTGTAAAGAGTCCGTCTATACGGTCACAATACGGGGGGGTTTTGATTTTGTTTTCTAAACTAAAGGCTCGAAGGAAAAGAGGAATAAATAAGAGCAATAAAAGTGTAGGAAATAAGAATAAAAGTGATCAATAAAGAGAGAACATGTCGGGGTTTCGGTTCACTACGGTAGTCTAATGACTCAGCTGCAAATAGTCTAAATAACTTCCTGTGAGACGGATGTTGAAAGGTCCTTCCGGTCCACTTTCTATCCTAGATTTCCACTAACTTAACTTCCGTCCTCATTAGGGTAGTCTACTGTTCATAGCAGGTCTATTTAGTCCAATCTTCCGATCCAGGATTAAATTTAACCAGATTAAAGGGTAACTTAGAAGGTGCACTCAACTAAGTCGGTGATACAGTTAAATTGCCATAGAAACAGAGTCTCATAAATAAGTCATCTAACCTATTCGCTATATCGTAACAATTCTACCGTAGATCCCCTATTCCCAACATGAATTAAATTAGCTACTCATATTATCAATATTGTCAAGATTAATAATAATGAATGAACTAACAATAAACATGTTGAAAGTATAATAAAATTGCATAAACAAAGATTAGGGCAGAAATTAAGGAATAGAGAAACAAGTAATTAAAGCAACTAATAATGAAATTAAGATTAAAAGAAGAAAAGGATTACAATCGTGAGAATTCCGGCGTAGAGAACAACGAGATCCAAGCAAAATAACCCGAAAGCAAAAGTTACAGTGAAAGTTTAGGGAAAGGAGAAAGCAGCGTGATTAAGAGTGCTAAACAGTGAAAGATAGATAAAAGATGATAAAAGATGTCTAATAACCTAATTACTAAGTGCTTAAATAGAAAATAGCGAAGTCCATTAACGAAAATAAGTCATCACGGATTAATTAAAGCCCGTGAACCATCATCAAACCTCTCAATCGAGTAGTTTGAGACTACTCGATCGAGGACTTCAGTGAATAAACCACTCGATCGAGTAGAAATATTACTCGATCGAGGAACCTTGAATTTCAGCAATTCGATCGAGCACAGCAGATTACTCGATCGACCTCATCAGCTAATAAAAGTACTCGATCGACCAACAAATGCACTCGATCGAGTGTTATTCCTCTAAGACAGCTCCAACTCGTTGCCGACTGCTTCGTAGACCTTTCCTTCACGTATCCCAATGCAGTATCTTGCTCTGAAAATCCCGTCTCCTCAAAATGTATGCAAAACAGGACGAAAATGGTACGATTCCACTACTTTAACGTTCATTCCTTCAAAATAGACAAGACGAACCAAAGTAGCCATTTCGGAGCATAATGCAATATAAACAGTACAAAAGTACATAGAAATACGTGCTAAAATAGGCTAAAAAGACTATACAAAATGCACGTATCATCCAACGCGTGTCCGTGTCCGACACGGGAACGCTCAAAATTAGGCGTGTCTGTGCAACCTAGGCTGAGGTGTTCCCCTATATATGCAATGAAACGCAAGACCTAAGATTCATTCAACATACACGCAAGAATCCCTCGAATACTCAAACACCACCTCTGTTTAGCTTCGTTCTCAATTGTAACACAACCTCTGGCTTTAGATATATATTCATCAGGCGATTTCCCAACGACATGAGGAAGATGTCATATATACATCCCAGATTATTGCAACGCATTTTAAAGGAGTGTCTACGAGCAATGGACGTACTTTTATCTAAAGCCATAATTGCACTTAACAAGATCAAGACAATATAGTTTAAGAGACATGATTTTTATTTGGAAGTGTAGCTGCGTTCGGGCTATATGTTCACTCAAGCTGCCTACGTACCTGCATAGCACGAAGTGTACTTTACAAGATCAAGACAACATAGTTCAAAGAGGGATGATGTTTATTTGGAGGTGTGGCTGCACTTGAGCTACATGGTCACCCAAGCTGCCTACGTACCTATAAAGCACGAAGTAGTTTACAAGATCAAGCCGACGTAATTCCTAAAGATGCAATTTAATCTCTTGCATAGGAGCCTTCATTGTTGAGCCTCAAGAATAGTAGCGCTTCAAGAATTTTCCGTTGATTGGACCGACACGTACACTGTCTTCTTCCTCATGTCCATATCTCTGACGCCTATTTCGATCGCCATTTGGAGACCAAGTATAAGAGCTTGGTATTCTGCCATATTATTTGTGCAAAACTGAGTGAGCGTAAAGGCATATGGCATGAGATGATTTTGTGGAGTTACGAATACAACTCAAGCTCCAGCTCCATCTTGCCTTGCAGCACCGTCAAAGTACATCTGCCATGGAGGTAGAATGTCCATGTAGAAGATTTATTCTCCTGGGAGGTCATATGAAATTTCCCACTGGCATCGGATGATCAGCAACGAAATCGGCGATAGCTTGACCTTTCACAGCTTTTTGAGGCACGAACACCAAGTCGTATTGCTTAAGTAACACTGCCCATTTCGCAAGTCTTCCAAATAATACTGGTCTAGAGAGTATGTACTTGATTGGGTCAGCCTTGGAGACCACGTGTATAGTATGTGCCTGCATGTAGTGCCTCAACTTCTGGATGACGAATACAAATGCAAGACATATTTTTTCTATAGGAGAGTAATTCAACTCAGCTCCAACCAAGGTACGACTCAAGTAGTATAGTGCCCTCTCTTAGCGGTCTTCAATCTCTTGATCACACATTGCCCCCATGGAGCAAGTGGCTTTCCTGGAATTGGTGCCCTCAGCACTGGTGCACTGGCTAAGTACTTCTTGATGCTATCAAAAGCATTTTTGCATTTTTCACCCCATTAAAATGGAGCATCCTTTTTGATAAGATGGTTGAACTGCTGTCAACATCCTGCTAGGTTAGATATGAACCTTCGAATGTATGTCAATCGAACTTGCAATCCGCGCAACTCTTTTAGCATCTTTGGTTCCGGCATTTCGTTGATGGCTTTGATTTTTGTTTGTTCAATTTTAATGCCTCTATACCTGACCACAAACCCTAAAAACTTCCCAGATGTAACACCAAACGCACACTTAAGTGGATTCATCTTGAGTTGACATTTTCTAAGTCTCTCGAAGACGGTTTGAAGGTCTTTGATATGGCCTTCTCTTTGATTTGATTTGGCAACCACGTCATCAACATAACACTCTATTGTTTTATGCAACATTTCATCGAAAATATTTTGCATTTCGCGTTGGTATGTAGCGCCAACATTCTTCAATCCAAACGGCATGACCGTGTAGCAAAAGATTCCTTTTGGGGTTCGAAAACCTGTTGCTTCTTGATCTTCAAGTGCCATATGTATTTGATTATAACCAGCCGTACAATCCATGAATGAGAGTGCTTCATGACCAGTGATTGCGTCAATCATCAACTCTATGATTGGCAAAGAGAAGTCATCCTTCGGGCATGCATCATTAAGATCTCTGAAGTCGACGCATATGTGCAATTGTCCATTCTTATTTCTGACTGGGATAATGTTCGCTATCAGGTAGGATATTTGACTTCGCGAATGAAACTTGCCTCTATAAGTTTGTTGACTTCCTTTTCAGTTTCAGGTACAAGCTCCGGCCTTAAACGACGTTGAGACTGCTTTTTGGGACTAATGGCCTTCTTGATTGCTACACGATGAACTACAACTTTTGGGCTAAGTCCAGGCATCTCTTTATAGCTCCAAGAAAAGATATCTTCATACTCGACCAACAACTTGTAGTACTCCTCTTCTTCTTCTTCTTCTTCTTTAGTCAACAGAGCACTAACATAAATGGGGCGAGGATCTTCATTAGTTCCCAAATTGAGTTCCTTGAGTTCATTCACAATCAATTGCCCCCTATCTTCAAGCGTTTCAGGGGCCTCGTCAGCCTCAGTTTCTTCGTTCTCATCAGGTATCTCTTTTACTGTGATGTGATATAACGACGTTGTAATTTCTAATTCACTTGACTTCTTTGCATCACAGGGACGTGAAGATGAAGGAACAGGCTCTTCAACATTTTTTTGTCGACAAGTGAGAACTAGTACACGCCTCCTTGATTTGAGTGTCTCATGTTGGATGATATCCACTACTTGCATACGCTTCAGGCGAGATGGTATTGCACTTCTCAAGTCATCACTTACTCTTACTTCTTCTTCATTTTGTTTCGAAGAAGTTGAGAGAGGAAGACCCTCACCATTATTCTTCTTGGGAGCCCCTAGTCGAATGAAGACCGTTTTTGATGGACCACCCAAGCGATCATGTATTGTGCCCTTCTTGTATGTGTGCAATGAAGGCGTTGATGTTTTCACTTTACTTTCATATTGATTATCAATCCTAGCAAAGACAGAAGTGTTTTTGGTTGAAGTTCTTGGCCTTCCCAACCTTCTAAATACAGAAGGATGAGAGCTTTATGCAGGTAGACTTATTCGATTGAAAACTGAAGAAGAATACACCTTTTCTTCTTCTTCTTTTTCATTTTCTTCAACCTCTTCCTCTGTGATATGCTAAGAAGATGTAGTAGCCCCTTTTCTACGAGCACCAGCTTCATAGCTATAGAAGACTCATATCCGAGACCATCCTTGGTCACCACGAAGCTCCCATCTTGCTTGAACAATTCATGTTGCGCTTTATTAAGACCGTACGGGTCAACTTCTATAACTTTGCCGGGAGGAGTCAGATTTGTTAAGTCTTATCCAGCCTTAGCCAGTAGCTTATAAGCATTGGAATCAAATATCTCCTTGTTTTCCTCACTTGATGATTGACTGGATGAACAAACGAAACAAGTTGGAGGAGGTCTCACAATCGTCTCATAATCTTCGTTTGAGATGAACTTGGCAGAGGTGCAACAACTTTGCCACCCATTCCAGCTTGATCACCCTACTTGACCTTTTATGCTTAGGCTCTGTCTTCGGTGTTAGACACTCTACAAAAGGACTCTCCCCATCTTTGCGGCGTAGTACTGGCGATGTAGTGTTCTGCGTCATCTCTTACTTCTTAGGCGATGCCACATGAGTAGCTCTTTTGCTGGCCTTGCCTACAGCTTTCTTAACATCATTTTCTTTAGCAGGACTTTCGGCTACATCTTCTTTGATGATGTTCATTTCCCACTTACCTCCTTTTCCTATTGAAGAGATAGTGGTTGGCATGAACTCAATAGAAGTATCATTCTCTTCAAAGAATTATGCATCCTAGAAGAAAGAGTCAACCTTAGAGAAGGGTTTGGCTTCTCCGTCTATTTTCCTTTCGCCACCACGATAATACTGCAAGTATTGATAGAGGTTTGTGGCGACAAATCCATTATTGTGCTTCCAAGGTCGTCCTAGCAACAGTTTTAATGATGTCTTGTTAACCATGATATGGAACAATGTTTCAGAAGACAGTTCACCCATTGTAATTGTGGATCATACTAACTGCACGCTCCCCATTCAAGTAGAAACAATGAATCATTTTTCGACTACTGGAGAGTTCATCCATCGTGATCCCTAATTCATTCCTGGTGGATTTTGGCATAATATTCACTCCTGGGCCTCCATCTATTAAGATGCGCTTGGCCTTTTGCCCCCGGATGTACCAAGACACATAAAGTGGTCTGTTGTGAGGCTTGGATCCTAGAAGTAAGTCCTTATCTGAAAAATTCGAGGTTGCATTGCAGGAGAAACATCCAGTTGATTGCTCAGCAGGTTCAATTTTTTCTTTCATCTTGCCCGCGTATAACTCCGGCTTCTTAAGTCCTTGAATTATCAGCTGACGCTTCTCTTTAGGTAGATGAAAGATTTGCTTCCATCCTATGTTTGTAGGAAAGGCATCAAGAGCAGCCACTATTTTATTCTCCTTTTAAGAATGAGACTGTTTTGGCGATACGACATCATCTAGGCCTCCTTCCTCTATTTTATCTTTATCATCACCACCTTCAGTAGCTGAGACGGTACACATGGTAACCTTGTTTAAGAAATCTTGTGGGAAGAATTCTTTTAAGGTGACGGGACCCCGAGGTTCTTTTTTCGGCAGGTGTATAGAAAAGATCATAGATCCTAACTGGACTCTCTAATTAATAACAAATTATCTCATAATATATTTATTTAGTGATCTATGTAACATGCATGCAAATATAAAAGCATAAACATAAAGATTAAGGAAAAACAATTTCCTTACATTGATATTTATGGTAAAAATGGACACAAACTAGATCACCTATCTAGCTTGTTCTTGAGCTAAATAAAGATGGATGATCCTCCTAGAAAAACCTTCAAAAAGAAAGTCTCCTTCAAGTTGCACCCAAGAACAACACCCAAAATAATCTTACAAGTATTAACTAGATACTTGTAAAATTTAACCCTTGATAATATGTAAATAATACTAACAATCTTAGTAATTATTTTTTATTACTAACAACTTATGGAAACACCCCCATATACCAAGGAGCCTTAACAAGACCTTCCCTAGCATATAAGGGCATCACCATCTCGGTTGCCCGAGGACAGTAATAATCAAATGTCGACAAAAGAACAATTAAAGTTTATTACAAGTGATTAAACAAACTAAGATAACAAATATACAACTCAAACTACTATCAAGTAGGTGATCTACAATCCTGTCACGACTCGTGAAAGACTCGTCCCGCCAAGCATCCAGCTATCATCCAAAAACATCACCTGCTAAGACTAACTGCTCACTATCAGAGATCACGGCAGACACAATAGAAACAAACAAGAAGACAAACCACACAAGGTCAGTAACTGAAGAGACACACCAACCACTGACCAAACAAAGCAGACACAATAGAACATACACCAGCCACAACTCCTCCAATCAATCATCGTCACCGACTGTACACTAGACCAGCCCTGCTAGTGGGGGACCGCAGCCGTTCCCACCTAAGCCCCGCTTATCACACCGAGCGATAACCCTGTCCCATTAATGTGCACATCCCCTCCCGTTGGGGGTTCCACGCAGGGCGAAACTAGGGCGTGAAGACACTCCCGCAAGTGACTCCACTCAGACGAGGACGCATCTCGAGAACCAGAGACAACAACCACAGACAGCTGTACTACAACAGCGATAATCAACACAACGCAATCCAACTAATTACAACATCCAGTCAACCTTATCGACACAACAACAATCAACCCACAACAAAAGACCCACTAAACAATCAACAGTACTGAGTAGGCGAACCTACCTTTAGCGCACCACAGCGATTCCACTCCCGATCACAAGATGTCAAACAACCATACAACAAACCTATACAAACAGTACAATCATCTATCACAACCACTATAACCCTAACTGATAACAGCAATGACAACGATGATGACGATGACAAACCTACGCATAGCTATCCGGCGTCAAGACCGCTACCCGACTCAAGCATCCCCTCCCATGGTGTAGACATCCTCAAGGACCTCAAGGCAAGGACAAGGTGAAGGTGAAGGAAGAGTGACGACATCTTGGTTTAGGAAATGAATGGCGGAAATGACTTAAGGTTTCACGAAACACGATATATAAATCCTCGCTATAAACACGCTACTCGATCGAGTAACTAACTTACTCGATCGAGTGGCCCTTACTCGATCGAGCCTCCCATCCACTCGATCGAGTGACCTCGACTAGATCGAGTACTACACATCCAAAGCTTATCATGACACAAGATATATCTCGCAAGGTTTCCCAAAGACCAAGACATGTCACTAAGGACGGTCAACGTCAGTCAACGGGTCCCTAAAAGGACGGGTATTACACTTAGTATATGATGGTTTTTATTATTTTAGAGAGAGGAACCGACTTAATACTTCACATGCAAAAGTGAATTCAAGTGTATAGGAAAAATGAGCAAAAGTTGGCATAAAAGGAGGGAGTAGGCCGGATGGAAGAGGGTGGAGTGAGGGAGTGAACTTGCTTAATATTTGTCCAATCTTTATAACATGCATAATGATGTTATGACAACTTATGGAAGAAAAATAAGTAAAGTGAAATGATTATGATTATAATCATCCACTACACTCCATTTACACGGTCCAATGTCCCATTTACGGGTCCATTTTGGTTCTTATATTTGTCGCACAAATACGTGTAAATTTTATTTAAACATCGTTTTATGTTTAAATGTTACCCGATTAATTTCGTCTAAAACACTCCGTAAATATACGTGTACCAACACACATATCATTTACGTACTAATATTAATCACATTAATCAATTAGTATAGTTTTAGCGAATTAACAATTAATTAACTAAAACTCGTCTCCCAAAATTTATTATTCAATTATCGCATAATTAAATAATAACTGTCGTGCCTCGAGTTCGCAACTCGAAATCTCTCTAAAAATAATCGACTAACCTTTTAGTCTATAAATCAAGGGACTAAATAAATTGTATCTCATACAATTAATTAGTTATCAATTGGGGTTCGTTCCTATTGACAGGGCAGTCGTATACCTATCAAAAATAACCAACTGGCTCTAACTAATATAGCTAGGGAAGTCGGGTCGATCTCCACAGAGAGGCAAAAATTAGATTTATCTGTTTTAAGTTAGTCTAAGAGTAACGGGGGTTTGAGTACGATTTCTAAACTAAGAGAGGAGACAAGAGAAATTGAGCGATAAAAATAAAGGGATTAACAATAAAGAGAGAGAACTAGGATTGTCGGGTCATCAATGAATGTCATTAGATAATTGCAGCTAAGGTCACAAATCGATCGCTTGTATCGGTCTAAGGGGCAACGAATATCTCCTTTCGGTCTCAATTCGCCCTAAAATACTATTAGCTTAGCTTCCGCCCTCACTAAAGCATCCTAATGTTCACTGCAGGTCTCACCCCCTCTAACCTTCCGGTCTAGGTCAAGGCTTACCAAGATTAATTATCTAGTTGTGTCGACTCAAGTAGACAAGAACAATTATATGCAGTGATTAACAACAAAGACATGATTTAAGCAACAGATCTGCAAACCTAATTAGCAACTAACACCAATTCATTGAATCCTCTAAATCCTAGCAGAAGAATTAGCTAAACATAATAATGAATAAAGCAAAAGAAAAGGAAGAAGCAAGAACAAACATAATGAAGGAATAAGAAAAAGAGAATTAATATTAAAAAGAGAAGAAAGGTTACAGAAGTTTAGAATCCGGCAAAAGAACAAGGTAGCAGCAGTGATTAAGAGTAAAAACAGTGATTAAGAGTATATTAGATGTGATAAGTGATGTTTATTAACCTAATGACGACTTACTTATACAGGGAAGTGAAAATAAACAAAAGATAACCTAAACACGGATTAAAAATCCCGAGTATAATAGCTAAATACTCGATCGAGGACTTCTATATCACTCGATCGAGCAAATCCAAGCTAAAACCTCTCGATCAAGTGCTTTAGGTACTCGATCGAACACTTATTAAATAGGCACTACTCGATCGAGTAGAAAAAGGAGTCGATCGAACACAATTGTACTCGATCGAGTACTTTCCAGCGCACAATTCCTGCTTCGCGCACTGAACTTCAAACGGCTGCCATTTCTTCGTTACTTGGGAAAAAAGGGCGTTTCTGGTGGCGTTGGAAAGCTAAGAGGACATGATTTCACATCCATTTGGAATCACCTGAAAATAAGATGTAGAACTCGAGATATGGCTCTTCAAAGTGGGAACTAGTAATTTGAAGTTCTTCCTTTGCTCGCCTAGCTATCTTCTTTGCGCATCACAATTAGTAGTTTCCAAGCTCCGACACAACTCATCTCCTAAATGCATGCATAGGGACGTGTTTTAGGCTTGATTATGGTCCTTTTCGGTTCATACCTGTAAATAATATAAGAGAAACCAAAGTAGACAATTTGGGGGACATTTGTACCTAAACACTACACAAAATGCATAGAAATGCATGCAAATGAAGTACAAAATACTTATATAAAATACACCCATCACCTATAGGTGTGACCGAAAGGGGTCAGTTGATCACCGCCTTCTCACGACAGTAACGTCAAACTCTAGTTAGCCAACCGTTATCCATTTACGTTAATCAACTGACGAGGATCAAATAATTAAATATCTGATGATATTCCTATGTGAACGGACTATTCTGGAGGATACTAACTCCAACAATCTCCCACTTGTCCAACACAAGGTGTGCGCTACCAATTCTCTTGTCCGTTTTAATATCCCACTCAATGCAAGGTGTCTTTAGGTGGCACTTGCACATGAACATATCGCGAGTGGTTTTCTCGATCGGGAGTGTGACTACCTGACCGAAAAAATCTCCCACAGATTACTTCCGAGCGTGGCCATGCATTTGTAGTCATTAACTCCTCGAGTGGCCTTGAGATATAGTTACCCAACGTGGGTGGACAATTTCTGTATGCCCTATCTATCTTTGCCCAATACAGCTCATCATGACTCAAAATATGTTCTTTTGGCCTCCTTTCACGGCACGACCTAGGACAAAAACCAAAGTCACTCAGAAACTGTATTGACTTGGATAATAGTCTACATTCAAAAGAATCGACTCATAGGAACATCTTAGAGATCCCTGCCACGATCAGGTGTCTATAATAGAACTTATGGACTCTCTAAATGGTCACTGTCCAGCAAAGTATCACACACTCTGCCTATGTAATCGACTAGTCATCACGTATGACCTCATGGTGTTGAAAAACCATCAATCGACTTACAATCTAGTCACTCCGAGACGTCACCTAATTAAGTGACTAGGGATAAAATACAATGTTCATCTTGTTCACTTGAATAGTGTTCAACAATGTCTTCACCACTTATTCAAATAAACAAGGTATTAAAAATTTAGTCACACTAAATAAAAGATTCAAAAATGACTACAAAAACAATGAATGCGATTATCATATATATAATAAGAGATACACTATCCAATTATTACATATCCATAATCTAATGAAAATCTGGTACTCGTCTCAATCCCATTGCGACAACATGACCATCATGCTTAGCCTTTGATAAAGGCTTGGTTAAAGGATCAACAATATTATCATCTGTCCCAACCTTACAAATGTCAATTTCTTTCCTTTCCACATAATCTCTAATTATATGGTATTTCCTTTCAATGTGTCTAGATTTGTTACTAGACTTCAGCTCTTTGTCTTGAAAAATAGCTCCACTGTTATCACAATATAGAGTGATCGAATCTTTGGCGGAATGGACTACTCCTAGTCCCTCCATGAATTGCCTAATCCAAACAGCTTCTTTTGCAGCCTCAGACACTGCAAGATACTCAGCCTCTGTTGTAGAATCCATAGTAACGCTTTGCTTGAAGCTCTTCCAGCAAACAGCTCCTCCATTTAGCATAAACACATAGCCGGATTGGGATATCATATCATCCCGATCGGTTTTGAGACTTGCGTCCGTGTAACCTCTTACACGCAACTCAGTTTCTCCTCCAAACACTAAGAACGAATCCTTAGTCCTTCTCAAGTACTTAAGGATGTTCTTTACGGCTATCCAGTGACTCTCACCAGGCTTGGCTTGATAACGACTTGTCATGCTAAACGCGTATGCAACGTTGGGACGAGTGCAAATCATAGCATACATGATAGACCCAACAGCGAAAGCATAAGGGACGGTCTTCATGTGTTCAATCTCCTTAGGGGTAGAGGGAGAATATGATTTGCTCAAAGTAATCCCTTGTCCCATAGGTAGAAATCCTCTCTTGGAGTCTTTCATACTGAACCGGTCAAAAACTTTGTCAATATAAGCTTCTTGACTCAATGCTAGCATCCTCTTAGACATATCCCTATAGATCCGGATACCCAAGATTTGTTGTGCTTCTCCCAAGTCCTTCATCTGGAAGTGTTTCCCTAGCCACTACTTAACGGAAGTGAGCGATGGAGCATCATTCCCGATGAGCAATATGTCATCCACATATAGGACAAGGAATGCAACCTTACTCCCACTAAACTTCTTGTATAAACACGGTTCTTCCACACTTCTAGTGAAACCGTATTGTTTAATAACATGATCAAAGCGATGATTCCAACTCCTAGATGCTTGCTTAAGACCATAGATAGACTTCTTGAGCTTGCACACCTTCTTAGGGTTAGATGTATCCACAAAACCTTCAGGTTGTATCATGTACACCTCTTCTTCTAGAATCCCATTCAAGAAGGCGGTTTTGACATCTATTTGCCAAATCTCATAATCATAAAATGCGGCAACCGCTAAGATTATCCTAATGAACCGAAGCATAGCGACTGGAGCGAAGGTTTCATCATAGTGTAAACCATGAACTTGGGTGAAACCTTTTGACACCAATCTAGCTTTGTAAACATCTATATGTTTATCCACGCCGAACTTAATTTTATAGATCCATTTACACTGAAGGGGTCGCACTCCCTCAGGTAAATCTACCAAGTCACGTACTTGGTTCTCGTACATGGAATCCATTTCGGACCGCATGGCTTCTAGCCAATGCGAGGAGTCAGGATTATACATGGCCGATTTGTAGGTAGTGGGTCATCACTTTCCAAAAGTAACAAAACAACATCCTCTTTGATGTGACCAAGGTAGCGGTCAGGTGGATTAGAAATCCTACTTGACTTTCTAGGAAAAATTACCATTTCAGAGGAAGAGGGAATGCTATCCTCCACGTTCTCCTTTACCTGATTCTCGGTTTGTGGCTCTCGAACTTAGTCAAGTTCAAATTTTCTCCCACTCTGTCTCTTAGAAATAAACTCCTTTTCTAGGAAGACAACATCACGAGCCACAAACACTTTGTTCTCGTGTTTATTGTAGAAGTAATAGCCACGTGTTTCCCTTGGATATCCTATAAAAAGACATTTGTCAGACCTGGGTACAAGCTTATTGTCAGACTTGATCTTGACGTACGCTTCGCAACCCCAAATATGCATGAATGACAAAAGGGGGACTTTCCCTGTCCATATCTCATATGGAGTCTTATCGGCCGCTTTATTCGGGCTTCGATTTAGTGAAAATATTGCAGACAAGAGGGCAAAACCCCAAAACGAATCAGGAAGCTTGGTTAGACTCATCATAGATCAAACCATGTCTAATAAAGTTCGGTTTCTCCTTTCGGACACACCATTTAATTGTGGTGTGCCAGGAGGAGTCCATTGTGATACTATACCACAATCTATTAGGTGTGAATCAAATTCAAAATTTAGATATTCACCACCAAGATCGGATCATAGGGTCTTAATCTTTTTATCCAATTGGTTCTCTACTTTATTTTGAAACTCTTTGAACTTGTCAAAAGCTTCACTCTTGTTCTTCATTAAGTAGACATACCCATATCTACTTAAGTCATCAGTAAAAGTAATGAAGTAGTGAAAACCTCCTCTAGCGGTGATGGTTAAGGGTCCACACACATCCGTATGTAAGAGAGCCAAAACCTCACTAGCTCGTGTTCTTTTTCCCGCAAAAGGTGCACGAGTCATCTTGCCTAAAAGGCAAGACTCGCATATACCATAAGATTCGAAACCAAATGGTTTGAGCACTTTTGATGAAGCAAGTCTCTTAATGCGTCTTTCGTTTATGTGACCTAAACGACAATGCCAAAGGTAGGATTCGCTTGGATCACCCGTTTTGAGCTTTTTAGTTTTGACATGATAAACGTCATTAACATCATTTAAAACATAAATGCCTCCAATTAAAATGGCCTTGCCATAAACCACATCATTTAATGAAAAAGTACAACTATTGTCCTTAATCATAAAACAAAAGCCTTCCGCGTCTAACGCAGAAATGGAGATGATGTTCTTGGTTAAAGTTGGTACAAAATAACACTTATTTAAATACAACTCTAGACCACTAGCTAAAGTGAGCACATAGGTCCCCACGGAAATGGCCGCTACTCAAGCTCCATTGCCCATGCGGAGATCCACATCACCTTTTGCTAGTGCTCGCACGTCCCTTAAACCCTGCAAATGATTACAAAGGTAAGTGCCATATCCGATATAAAGTACCTAAGTGGAAGTGCAAGCATAATTAACGTCTATCACATAGAGAGAGGAAATCATACCAATAGGCATCACATGCCCATCCTTGAGATCCTCCAAGTATTTGGGACAACTCCTCTTATAATGCCCCTTCCAATAATTACAATGGAAACATTCGGCCTCGGAGAGTTTGACATCTTTTGCCTTGGGTTTGCCATTCTCAATGGCTTTCCCCTTTCCCTTGTCTTGTTTCTTTGACGATTTCTTGAATTGGGACTTTTCCTTCCCCTTTCCCTTCTTGACTCCAAGGGACATGTTCTTTAACTTCATGGTTAGAACATCCCCCTTTTCACTCCACTAGCTTCCATATCCCTCTCCGCTTGGGTGAGGAGTGCATGAATTTCATGATAACTCTTATCCATGCCATTCATGTTGTAGTTTACCCTAAAGTGGGCAAACTTGGTGGGAAGTGAGTGGATGATACGATCCACCACAAGAGTCTTATGAATCTTACACCCTAGACGCTCTAGGATGTCGACATATTCGACCATTTTGAGTACATGGGGACCAACCTTTTGGCCCCACTCAAGCTTAGCTTCAAAGAAGCGTGCTGCCACATCGTATTGACGGACTTTAAGTGTTTCTGAAAACATCGTAATCATACGAGTGAATATCTCGTACGCATTTAAAGAAATGCATGAAAGCTTGAGCTTTGGGGAATCGACCATATCAACATATTTTTGATATCATTCGACATCCTCACATGGTCATCATAGGCGGTCCGCACCGCCGATGAAGCCCTTGGACCGGGCTCGATGGGAGGAGCATCGGTTAAGTAAGTGAGCACGTTTTCGGACAACGCTGATGGCTATCAAGTATACCTCGCAAGTGCACGATTTATCGTTGTGCAAAATAGAGGGTCGATCCCACAAGGAGTTTAAAAGATTACTAATTGTTCTAATCCTATCGTTTAGCTAAGTCGGCAATATGGGATGAATTTGCTATACTAAAGTTACCTAAAACAAATGAAATTCAAACTAAACAAGAAATGAGTAAAAGAGCAAGAATAAATGATAGGTTGTAAATCAAATGAATAAAAGGCCAAAGACTCGACTCTCCCACAACAATTCATAACTTCACGCAATTAAATCCCTAGGCTAATCATAAAGGGTAACAAGGTGAGGAGGAGATGGCTCTAATTCGCCTAAGACCCCCCCCCCTCTCGGGTTCGAAATAGGACACTAGCACTACCCACCAACCCTCCTCTCGGGTTCGAAGGCCGGAATCCCTAACTCAACTCCCAACAACCCCAAAAACGTGCACTTTTCCAAGGAGGTCAACAAATCGGTCAAGGTCATTAAGCACTCATCGTAATCCGGGTCATCCCACTCCTCCTTTCGGAGGTCGATTTCAAATGCTAGTTTAGAGGTGCACTCCCAAGGTTCTCCCTTTCGGTCTTAACCTATGGTAGCAATAGGGTCGAATTCCGGATATCCAAATCACAACCTAACCAACTCTCGTTGGTGGACAAGGGTCACAATTCGACACTACCCAAAATCAATCCGTAAACCACATCATTCCTCTAAACTACCCTCACCAATTTCCCAAAATAATTAGCCTCTATGATATTCGATTAGTGAAATTACTCATGTTGGGTCAAACCGAGTCCTAGTGGAGGACTACTCACTAATCATGTTTCTACAAGCAAAAGAAACAACAAAGAGGGAACTTTTAATCATAAACATGATGAGAGGATAAATTCTACTACTAATCATGTAATTATCCAATACAAAGTGTGAAGAAAGACAAATTAATCTAATGATGATAAGGATTAACTAAAAGACACAACCTTTAACACAAATAACTCAAGGATTCAATCTTCAACTCAAGGAAATCAAAGACCCAATCTTTGGGTGTAAATAACAATGGTCAACAAAGAAAAGATGAACAAGAGAGATAATAACAACAATCAAACAACTAGATTGGATTCCTAACATAAACAATCAAACAAAACTCAAAAGAGAAGCAAATGTAAAAAAATGAAATTAGGGAAATAAATAATACCAACTCAATAGCCAAAAGGAATTTGGATTGAAAAATAAAGAAGGAGGAACCTTCAATCTTCTTACAACCCAATTTCTACTACTAAGTATGAAACAATAATTGAAGAACTTGCTCTAATTAGGGAAATATTAGTAAAGTAATTAACAAGATTCAAACTTGAACGGGAAATTAATTTAGGTCTAGGAGTGTGTGTACAAATGGTTAAGGGAGGGGGTATATATAGTTTGCACCAAGATTAGGGTAGGATTTGTAAATGGGCTTGAAACACGAGTTTGCACTCCCGGCCGGTCAACCGGCTGCCGGGCCTACGACCGGGTGGGAGGTTCCTGGAAGTTGAATTAATTTCTTGATATCATCAGGTGTGCTTGGCCGGGCAACCGGCTGCCGGTCACTGACCGGCTGGGGCACGTTGACTAAAAACTTGACTTCTGGGCTCTATGGGAACTCCCAGCCGGCTAGCCGGCTGTCGGCCTTATGATCGGCTGGGATGTTCTTGTAACTTTCTTAATATTTCAGCTCATTTGTTCTCCCAGCCGGCTGGCCGGCTGCTAGGCCACCGGCTGGGAGTCCTCTTTGCTTGATTTTAACTTGAATTGTATACATGTGGCGTTCCCAACCGGCTGACCGGCTGCCGGCTACCGGCTGGGAACACTTCTCAGCATCATTTCCTCCTTCTTCCATGCTTAGTTGATTGGGCTTTTCTTCTAGCTTCAATTCCCTCATTCTCGCCTCAATTCCTGCAAGGGAGGTACAATATCATAGGCATGGGGATTGGGGCATGAATTGTAAGCAAGAATGTACAAAACCGACTCAAATGGAGTTAGAAAGCATGAAAATAGAGGGGAAAAATGGTGCAAAGGGATCCTATATCAAACCTCCCCACACTTGAGCCTTACTCGTCCCCGAGTAAGTCCTCAACCAATGTACAAGGCACTACTAAGATAGATATGGAGAGTGGGTTCACAATATATGCATCACTCAACTAAGCTACTAACTAAGCCGATCGAGTATTAGCGCACTCAACGCCCCTTCAACTCGCAATTTGACACCCATGAGGGAAGAGTGCCCTATTGCAAGGCAAGTTGGGTCTTGCTACAAAATTTTGCAATCAATCGGTCAAACACAAGTCAACAAATAGGATGCATCACAAAAATTCAAACCGCTTTCCTTATCTAAGCGGTCTTTTTGCTTTGAACAATTAAAGGTCTTTGGTTGGGAGATACCGTCTCAAAGTCTTGGCGGGGTGTCAATGCCCTAGTGGTGGCTCAAGCAACCTCAAAATGACAACCAAATGCCTTGGAAACGGATTCAAAGGCGGGAAAGAGGGAAGCAAAGCCTAACCTTCGAGATTTACATGACACACTCAAGATTCAACCAAATCGACCCATGACTAAGGGGACCTAGACTACCTACTTCCTCACGGTTTTCACTAATCTCTCATTTTGATTTAGAACGGGTGATTTTTGTGCCAAAAAGTAACCAAAATCACTCAACTACTCGACTCGTGAGACATGCCCGCAATCTAACATGGAATCCTCTCCTACAAGACCATTTATGAGATGCAAAAAAAGGAAAATATGCATAAAGAGAAACAAGGGTTGTAACGGGGCTAGGTGACGGGACGAAACGGGGTTGGTGCAAGCACTATTTTGGGAAAAATGTGGAGGTACACATCAAGAAGTTGTCAAAATTCCATTTCTTCCACTTTTATTACAACAAACGAGTAACGTCTACACCTTAACAAAAATTGGTTTCCCAAATTAATGCAAACATTGTGCAAACCCGACTCACTTTGGAAAAACACGAAAACTATCACCTTATTTCAACCAATGAACAACGTTTACACCCTAACAAGAGATTGGATCGCCAAAATCAAGCAAAAATTGTGTAAACCCGATCCACTTAGGAAAAACATCAAGTGCCCCGTTATTCTTGCAACGCCTTTTTCTACTCCAATGATGAATGGAGTGTTGCTTGGCTTTTTCTCATCAAACAAATTATGAATGAAGTTCTCCTCTTTTTTTTCTCTTTTTTTTTCTTTTCTTACACATTTTTTTTCCATTTTCTTTTCTTTTCTTTTTCAAAACCTCTTTATTCAAACCAACCAAATCAAGGTAATTATTCCGACTCAAATCATCAACTAGGACTCAAAACTCCTTTCTTCATACAACCAACAACATGTAAGCAACTTTCTTGATAAGGGAATGTTGTTTATGGTATGTAGCTAGTTTGCAGGTGCCAAGAAAAAGGTTCAAGCTCAAAAGGGTTATCAAAATAGGACCTAGTCTAAAAGGCCGAAAAATTAGGCTTATTTGGCAATGTGAGGCTCATCAATGAAATGCGACTAGTTGTTTCAAAATATGCATATAAATGAACATCTCATAGTCTAAAAGGAAAGGACGCCATGCTTGTGCGTCGTGATGTAACATGCCACGCGAGGAGCCTACTCACACCTAAGGGGGGCCGGGTATGGATGTACCGGTCCCAAGGAGGCTCTAAATCTCACATGTAAGTATCTATGTCGAAATCTAGGCCTAGTCTACGGTCTAGGTCTCACTTGGTGGTCAAAACTTTCCGGTCAAGCCTCATTTCCCGGGTATTTTCAAGCAAACACCCTAACAAGGAAGTCTCTAAGGTGCAAGCCACTAAGAGGGGGAAAGACATTACCTAGACAATATCATCATAGAGGGTATCATATTCCCTTCCTAGACCAAATTTTGTTTAAAAATTTATATACAGACTCAATGCAATGAAAGGGAAACAAGACACGTATATACATGTGACATAAATGCATGCGAGAAATGGAAATAACATGAATGGAAAAATGCAACAAATGTCTAAATCCTAGCAGCACATCAACACAAAACCAACAGTTCCTCAAGGGAACATCCTCAGCAGCAAAATCCCATCCTCCTCCACATATACAACGATAAAGGAAAAGAATAGTAAAGGAGAAAGAGATAAGAACGGTTATACCAAGCGTCTTCTAGTCTCCTTTTGCTTCAAATATCTCGTATGTGCCTATGCCACTTGTTAGACGACATATATATACAATGCAATACTTTTTTTTTTATTTTTCTGAAATTTTTTCAATTTTTAGGTATTTTTTGAAATTTTCTCAAATTTAAAATTATTTACAAATATAAACAAATATTCACAAGAGTGGATATTTCCCTCCCTACACTTGAGATGGACATTGTCCTCAATGGACAAAAGCATAGGGAGTGAATAAGAAAAAGAAAGGAACATATTTTTGAATTTTTGATTTGTGAAAATAAAAGTAACATATTTTTGGTATTTTTTGTTGTTGAAAATTAAAAGAACATGTTTTTGGTGTTTTTTCAATATTTGAATTTCCTCCCCACACTTATTTATTTACATTACTTCCAAATGGAAATAAATGTGTGGAGGAAAATAAAAATTAAAAGGCATGTTTTTGGGGGAGTTTTTTTTTGGGCCCTCCCCACACTTATTTATAGACATGGGAGGGCATTTCAGAGAAATAAAAGAACATGTTTTTGTCGGTTTTTGTCATTTTTCAATTTTTTAGTTGGTTTTTAAATGGGAATGCAATGCATGCTCTATTCTATATGCAATAATTAAATTACAATCCAAGTTATACTAAGTGAATGCAATTTCTAAATGTGACAATATATTACAAAATTGAAATCTAATGCAAGACCAAATGAATGCAACTACGTGATTTTCTAAACTAAATGCATGCGAAAAATTAAACATGAATGAGAAAATTTGGATTTAGGGAGAGATCATACTTGTCATTTTGGATTGAAAGGGAGGGAGTGGAGCCCTCATTACTAGGCTCTACTCGTACTCGGTCTCATCGCCATCATCGTCCCCGTTGCCATAATCGTCACCATCATCAATCCCGGCCCCGAACTCGGAATCACGGATGAAGTCATCCGTGTTCATCGGCATATCCGAGCCGAAGTCCCCCGTGGTGCTAGTAAAGGGCTCATGGCTCCCGCCGGGCATGTGAGAACCTCCCTCTCCAAAGATGGAGGGAGCACCTCCATACCACCTAGTATCATGACCTTCCCCTTGAGTGGAAGGTGGCGTAGGGAAGACCGAGGCACTATAGTAGTCCGGGCGCAAATTAATGTCGCCGTAGAGATAGGTCCCGTCCTCCGGATGCCCGCCATCCGGAAATAGGTAGTAGGAGGGGTGGAGGTTAGAGGGGTGCTTGTATTGGCGCCTCATAAAATCATCATAAACCGGAAATTGACCGATAGAGTGGTCATAGTAAATCCGGTCGAGTCGTTGTTGCAGACCAAGCCGCTCACTAGCGGCGGTTGCCATGTTAATCTTCATATCCTCCAAAAAGGAGATGAGGTCGGAGTGAAGAGGGAGCGGTTTTTGTGGTGGTTGACTAGATGAGCTCTCCCCTTGTTGGAAAGGTCCGGCAACGAAGGGGGAGGAGGGTGTAACATACTGCAAGGTGGGTCTCGCGGGGATGATCGGTCGCTCACGGGTATAGCGAAGATTGGGATTTATTTATTGGGGAATGGTGGCATCTTCGGGGTTCTCAATCTCAAGCAAATAATGTGGCGAGTTGGGCACCACTTTCATCTTATCGGGGTTAGGAAGGGGAATAGAATTTCTATCGACACTGTTCACCCGGATTTGCCAATAGTCAAGGCCGTCATTCGGGTTAGTTTTTAACCAATTGAGGTTGTGGTGGATGTAACTCTTGAAAAGCATGGTGTCCCCTATAATGTACCTCAGACCACTAAACAAGTTGGCTCTCCGGTTAAGCCGCTTGGCTAAGTGAGTGATGAGCCCACCCACGACAATGGAAGTTGATTGGCCCGGAGAGTTGCTAAGGCATTGCAAGGTAAGGGCCAAGTGGTGGGAAATGTCGATCTTGAAGGTAGTGGCGTTAGAACAAAGGTAAGACCCGAGAATTTCCAACTCCTCCGTTCGGAAGTTGTGATTCTCCTCTCGGCCGAAAATAGTCCACCCCATGAACCGATGCCAAACCCGTATAGCAGCATTATGGACAGTATTAGCGGCTCTCTTGACCCGCGGTAGGTCGTCTAAACCCGTGATCGCCTTCCATAAGGCCCCGTGGTCAAAGGTTTCGGGTGCCTTGTGAGGAGGGCTTGTGTCAAGCCCGAAATGAGAGGCAAAGGTCGGTAGGGTCAAGGAGTAATCCTTGTTCATCAGACGGAAATGCAAGAATGCTACCTTTTAGGATTGGCGATGCTTATCAATACGAAGGGAACTCAAAAACTCCCATGTGAGTCGGGAATAGGTTTTTTCATGGATTGCATACATAGCTCGCATTCCTACCCCGTCAAACAAGTCAAGGGTCACTTGGTCTAGCCCTAACTCCCGCATGGATTGTCTATCAATGAATCGGGTCGGGGTGAGGGGACGTTGTTTGAATAAAACGAATTTACCTTTCATAGTGACGGATACAAATTAGAGGTCCGGGAAGTCGGGATCGGAGCTCATATCATTCGCCGCTGCCGCCACCATCTCCGCCTGTTGGAGGGCTAAATCTCCCTTTCTCACTCTTTTCTTGGGGGCCATTTTGTGGTTTTTGTGGAGGGTTAAGGGTTAGGAGGGTGGTTGTGGTGGTTTGTTGGTGGTAGGGTGGTGCTAGGAGGTGGTGGGAAGTGGTGGTTGTTGATTTTGGTGGAAAGGGGTTAGGGTTAGAGGGAGGTAGATGTCGAAAGAATGAATTGATTTGGGGTGATTTTTGTGTTTAATTCACGATCAGAGTCCTCCCAGCCGGTCAGAGGACCGGCCGCCGGTCACCCGGCTGGGAAAACGAATATTTTTTGAATTTTTCCAAAAAGTTACAGAAAATTCCCAGCCGGTCAGAGGACCGGCCGCCGGTTACCCGGCTAGGAGAACACTCAAACACCAATTCTGCCATATATGCATTCCCAGCCGGTGGACCGGCTGCTGGCCTGCCGGCTGGGACTCCTCATCCTTCATTTCGTCACATTTCAATAAAAAGTTATAGGAACTTCCCAGCCGGTCAGAAGACCGGCTGCCGGTCACCCGGCTGGGAATACGTTCCCATGTCAATTTCTCCAATATACCCCTAGTCCCATATCCCATCACCTATTGGCCTCGACTTTCGTGTTTTCGACTTTCAAAACCGACTCATGACGTCGAAAAAAGGCCAATTGATGGTAAACCGCTTGTTCATCATACAAAATCCCAAATTCTTCAACAATTGCAACCGACATCAATCAAAATGGCAAGAATCACCCATCCAAAATTTCTCATTTCCTATCTAAATGCATGATATTTACAAAGTTACATGGGTTGCCTCCCATGTAGCGCTCTTGTTTTATGTCGTAGGCTCGACATAGTCAAGAAATTCAATCAAGTATGGAGGAGGTAAGTATCGATGAAGCTTATGTTCTTCATGCTGGGTGCCCCAGCAATGTAATGCTTGAGCCTTTGTCCGTTTACCTTGAAAGCTTGGTCTCCATCGGATATTTCAATTGCCCCATGGGGAAAAACTCAGACCACGATGAAAGGTCCCGACCATTTTGACTTTAGCTTCCCCGAAAATAACTTGAACCTTGAGTTAAAGAGGAGAACCAAGTCTCCCACCTTGAATTCCCTTCTCAAAATTGCCTTGTCATGGAACTTCTTAGTCTTCTCCTTGTAAATCCTTGAACTTTCATAAGTATCGAGGCGAAATTCCTCCAACTCATTCATGTCAAGAAGCCTTTTCTCTCCCGCTTTCTTCATGTCAAAATTCAAGAATTTTACTGCCCAAAAGGCGCGGTGCTCCAATTCAACGGGGAGATGACAAGGCTTACCGTAAACCAACCTAAAAGGCGAAGTGCCAATAGGAGTTTTGAAGGCGGTACAGTACGCCCATAGAGCATCATCAAGCTTCATTGACCAATCTTTTCGCGACTTTGCCACGGTTTTCTCAAGAATAGACTTGATTTCCTGGTTGGAGACCTCGGCTTGCCCATTTGCTTGGGGGTTATAAGCAAGACTTCTTCTATGTTGAACCCCGTGTTTATTGAGCAAAGCTTCAAAGGTTTTTTCATGAAAGTGCAAACCTCTATCACTTATGAGCACCCTCGGCACTCAAAATCTCGGGAAAATCGTATTCTTCAAGAACTTGCCAACCGACTTGGCATCACAAGTTTTAGTAGGGATAGCCTCGACCCACTTACTCACATAATCTACCGCCACAAGTATGTACTCGTACCCATAGGAGGAAGGGTAGGGGCCTTGGTAATCGATACCCCAAACATCAAACAACTCAACCTCTAGGATGTAGTTCATTGGCATCTCGTGCCTCCTTGAAATATTGCCGCTCCGTTGACACTTATCACATCCCTTGACGTATGTTGCCACATCATGAAATAGAGTAGGCCAATAGAAACCGCATTGGAGCACCCTTGCGGCGGTCTTCCTTGAACTTCCATGCCCGCCACTTGGCATGTCGTGGCAACGAGAGATAATCGGCTTCACCTCCTCACATGGAATACACCTCCTAATTATCCCATCGGCACAAGATTTGTAAAGGCAAGGTTCATCCCAAAAATATTGCTTTAAATCATGAAAGAATTTCTTCCTCTTATGTGAATCATAGTCATGTGGAATGACCCCGGATACCAAGTAATTTACAAAGTCCGCATACCAAGGCACCTCCATAAGAGCAAGAGCAAATAGTTGGTCATCCGGCAATGAGTCATCAATTGGTAGTCCATCCTTTACATTGTGGTTGATCAACCGGGACAAATGGTCGGCCACCACATTTTCAACTCCTTTTTTATCCCTTATCTCCATGTCAAACTCTTGTAGAAGTAATATCCACCTAATCAACCGAGGCTTGGACTCCTTTTTGATGAGCAAGTGTCTCAAAGCAACATGGTCGGTGAACACTATCACTTTAGCTCCCACCAAATAAGTCCGGAACTTCTCCATAGCAAAAACTACCGCCAAGAGTTCCTTTTCCGTTGTTGAGTAATTGGTTTGAGCTTCATCAAGAGTTTTGCTTGCATAATGAATTGCATGCACCTTTCCATCCTTCCTTTGGCCTAAAACCGCGCCCAAGGCTTGATCGCTTGCATCGCACATTAGCTCGAATGGCAAGCTCCAATCCGGAGGTTGTATGATTGGAGCACTTGTCAAAGCTTCCTTCAACCTATTAAAAGCATCAAGACATCGGTTAGAGAACACAAAAAGAGCATCTTTGGCTAACAATCCGGTCAAAGGTCTCGTAATTTTGGAGAAGTCCTTGATGAAGCGGCGGTAAAAGCCCGCATGTCCAAGGAAACTTCTCACCCCCTTGACATTGGTGGGAGGTGGGAGACTAGCAATGACCTCAACCTTAGCCTTGTCAACTTCTATTCCACGATTGGACACTATGTGTCCCAACACAACTCCTTCTTGTACCATAAAATGGCACTTCTCCCAATTAAGCACAAGGTGAGACTCTTGACACTTGTTCAAAATTTTCTCCAAATTTGCCAAACAACTTTCAAAGCATTTCCCAACAACCGAAAAATCATCCATAAAAACTTCCATTTCTTGTTCAACAAAATCGGAAAAAATGGACATCATAGCTCTTTGAAAAGTAGATAGTGCATTACATAGGCCAAATGGCATCCTCCTATATGCATAGGTGCCAAATGGACAAGTAAAGGTAGTCTTTTCTTGGTCACTTGGATGGATAGGGATTTGGAAGAAGCCCGAGTACCCATCCAAGAAGCAAAAGTAGTTGTGTTGAGCTAATCTTTCCAACATTTGGTCCATGAACGGTAAAGGAAAGTGATCCTTCCGGGTGGATTTGTTCAATTTCCTATAGTCCACACACATCCTCCACCCGGTTACCGTTCTAGTGGGAATCAATTCATTTTTATCATTTTTCACTACCGTCATTCCTCCCTTTTTTGGAACTACATGGACCGGGCTTACCCACCTACTATCCGAAATAGGATAGATAATACCGGCGTCAGGTAGTTTGAGGACCTCTTTCCTCACAACTTCTTTTATTATGGGGTTAAGCCTTCTTTGCGCCTCAATCGAGGAAGCATCCTCGTTTTCAAGCAAAATTCTATGAGTGCACAAAGAGGGACTAATCCCTTTGAGGTCACCAATTGTTTACCCAAGGACATCCTTATATTTTCTTACAACATCAAGTATCTTTTGAAGTTCGGTGTCATTGAGTGCACTATTGACAATAATAGGGTAAGTATCGTTAGGTCCAAGGAAAGCATGTTTAAGAGTAGAGGGAAGAGGTTTCAACTCCACTTGAGGAGGAGTGGATATCTCCTCTTTTTTACCATCTCCTCTCAAAGCCTCAAACTCCTTGTCCGGGTCCTCTTCAATTGTTGCCTCCATGGCCAAAACATACTCCCGGTGTTCTTTGGAATCTTTTACCTTGCCCTCAAGGAATCCTTGCAAACCCTTGTCTTCATCAAACTTCTTCATGTCGACATATTCCTCTACCATGTCAATCATATAGCAAGACTTTTCTTCGGAAGGCTCCTTCATAGCCTTACACAAGGAGAATTCTACTTTTTCTTCACCCACTTGGAGAGAAAGCTTTCCATTCTTCACATCAATCATGGCACCCCCCGTAGCAAGGCAAGGACGCCCCAATATGATGGGAATATTAGAATCCTCGGGAATGTCCATTACATAGAAGTCACATGGGAATGCAAGTTTTCCCACCTTGAGTGGGACATCCTCCACAAGACCGATTGGGTATCTTACCGACCTATCCGCAAGTTGGAGAGAAACCCTTATTGGTGAAAGTTCATAACCCTTCAACTTCTTGAAAATTTTGAGGGGCATAAGACTAATTCTTGCTCCCAAATCACACAAGGCTCTCTCAATATGCACGGTCCCAATTTTGCAAGGTATGGAAAAACTCCCCGGGTCTTCAAGCTTTTGAGGAGCCTCATTCATAAGAATTGCACTATACTCCTTGGATAGATTCACCGTGGTTGTTGGGCTCAAGGAGTTTTTGTTTGAAATTTTCTCCTTCAAGAATTTCCCATAGCTTGGTATTTCTTTGACGGCATCAATGAAAGGCATGGTAATGTTGATACCCTTCATCATGTCCATGAACTTTCCATATTTTTGTTCAAGTTTTGCTCTTGCCAACCTTTGTGGGAAGGTAATTGGTGGCACATAAGTCCTCACAACTTGTTGTTTTGGCTCTTCAACAATCTTTGTTGGTTCATCAATCACCCTTGGAGTCTCCACCACAATTTACACAAGTTCATCTTTAACCCTTTTTTCTTCAACTACCCTTGGAGGTTTAACCACATCATCCGGGTTACTACTCTTCTTCTTCTTGACAAATGTCCGGTATTCCAAATCTCTACCACTCCTCAAGTGAATAGCATTTATGGTTTTCGGATTCTCCTCGATTTTACCCGGGAATTTCCCTTGAGAGGCTTGTAGTTGGCTCATTTGAGAGGCCAATTGGGAGATTTGATTGTCCGTCATCCGTTGAGAAGCTTGCATTTGGGTTCTAAGTTGGTTGATGGATGAGGTTGTCTCTTCTTGTTTTTGGGTGGAATGGTTGATGAATTGTGTTTGAGTGTTGACAAGTTGGTTTTGGGAAGTCATCAATTGTTCCATCATGAGTTCCAAGCTTGACTTTGGTTGGGTGGATTGTTGGAAAGGTTGAGAGTTTTGTTGGAAAGGTGGGTTATTTGGTTAGAAAGGTGGGTTGCTTGGTGGATTGAGTGGTTGGAATTGTTGTCTCAGTTGGAAGGATCTCCCTTGGAAACCCGGTGGACCTTGGTTGAATGTTGTATTTTGTTTTTGAGCTTGAAAGTTTGGTTGTTGTGATTTTTGTTGGAAGGTGGGGTTTTGGACATTTTGTGATCCATAGGAAAAGTTGGGGTGGGCTCTCATTCCGGGATGATATTGGTTGTTGTTAAATACTTGCTTGGCCGGACTGGACTCCCATATTCCGTTCACTTGCTCCATGCAATTGCCCTCTCCTACCATCAAGGGACACTCATTGGGTGGGTGTCCTTGATCTCCACAAATCTCACAACTATAAACTTGATTTCTCATAGAAGAAGAGTTACTAGATGTGTTTGTTGAACTCATCAAGGCAACTTGCTGCTTAAGCTCTTCAATCAACCCTTTAACTTCAACATTATTGGCCGATTCAACCGTTGAATTTTCTTTCCTCTTGTGCCTATCATGGTTCCAATGGAAGGTTCGGGAAGCCATATCCTCAATTAATTCCTTGGCCGTCTTATGATCGATTTTATCCAATGCTCCCTTTCCCGACCCGGAATCAAGATTCATCTTCATTTCGTTGTTCAACCCTTCATAGAAATTGCTGATTACCTCGTCATCTCCAATTCCGTGATGAGGGCATAGCCTTTGAAGGCCCTTGTACCTCTCCCACGCTTCGTAGAGGGTTTCATCTTCTTGTTGAGTGAAGCCTTGGAGCTCACTCTTAATCCTAGCCGTTCTTTGTGGTTCGAAATATTTATTTAGGAAAGCTTTTGAGACATCATCCCAAGTCCGGAGGGAATCGGATTCACAACTTTTAAGCCACTCCTTGGCACTTCCCCTCAAGGAGTAAGGGAAAAGCCTAAGGCGTAGGGCATCCTCCGATACTCCGTTGGCCTTGAACATGTCACAACTATCCAAGAACTCGTTGAGATGCTCGTTGGGGTTCTCGGTGGCTCCCCCACCAAATTGATTCCCTTGGACAAGTTGTAGCAAGGTGGCTTTCACATCGAAATTGTTGGCTTGAATAGGCGGTTTCACGATACTCGGATTCACCACCTTTTTCGGAGCCAAGTTATCTCGCATAGGCACCGCGGCCATGGTTACTTCTTCCGGGGTTGCAAAGGGGTTCTCAAAAGTCTCAAAGGTATTTGGTTCTTCTCGAAAGTCTTCCACTACTAGATTCTCTTGGGGAATTGGTGTTTCTATAAATCCTCTTCTACGGAGTGAATTTAGTCTTCTTACGGTAGCTTCAATCTCGTGGTCAATCGGATCAAGTGGTTGGCCTCTTCGACTTCTCCTACTCATGCAAAAAGTCCTACACACTCAAGAGAAGGATTAGTAACACAAAAGACTTAGTCTAAACAAGAACAAAAACAATTAATATCTAGCCGAACTCCCCGGCAACGGCGCCAAAAACTTGATGGCTATCAAGTATACCTCGCAAGTGCACGATTTATCGTTGTGCAAAATAGAGGGTCGATCCCACAAGGAGTTTAGAAGATTACTAATTGTTCTAATCCTATCGTTTAGCTAAGTCGGCAATAGGGGATGAATTTTCTATACTAAAGTTACCTAAAACAAATGAAATTCAAACTAAACAAGAAATGAGTAAAAGAGCAAGAAGAAATGATAGGTTGTAAATCAAATGAATAAAAGGCCTAAGACTCGGCTTTCCCACAACAATTCATAACTTCATGCAATTAAATCCCTAGGCTAATCATAAAGGGTAACAAGGTGAGGAGGAGATGGCTCTAATTCGCCTAAGACCCCCTTCTCGGGTTCGAAATAGGACACTAGCACTACCCACCAACCCCCTCTCTCGGGTTCGAAGGCCGGAATCCATAACTCAACTCCCAACAACCCCAAAAACGTGCACTTTTCCAAGGAGGTCAAGAAATCGGTCAAGGTCATTAAGCACTCATCGTAATCCGGGTCATCCCACTCCTCCTTTCGGAGGTCGATTTCAAACGCTAGTTTAGAGATGCACTCCCAAGGTTCTCCCTTTCGGTCTCAACCTAGGGTAGCAATAGGGTCGAATTCCGGATATCCAAATCACAACCTAACCAACTCTCGTTGGTGGACAAGGGTCACAATTCGACACTACCCAAAATCAATCCGTAAACCACATCATTCCTCTAAACTACCCTCACCAATTTCCCAAAATAATTAGCCTCTATGAGATTCGATTAGTGAAATTACTCATGTTGGGTCAAACCGAGTCCTAGTGGAGGACTACTCACTAATCATGTTTCTACAAGCAAAAGAAACAACAAAGAGGGAACTTTTAATCATAAACATGATGAGAGGATAAATTCTACTACTAATCATGCAATTATCTAATACAAAGTGTGAAGAAAGACAAATTAATCTAATGATGATAAGGATTAACTAAAAGACACAACCTTTAACACAAATATTTCAAGGATTCAATCTTCAACTCAAGGAAATCAAAGACCCAATCTTTGGGTGTAAATAACAATGGTCAACAAAGAAAAGATGAACAAGAGAGATAATAACAACAATCAAACAACTAGATTGGATTCCTAACATAAACAATCAAACAAAACTCAAAAGAGAAGCAAATGTAAACAAATGAAATTAGGGAAAGAAATAATACCAACTCAATAGCCAAAAGGAATTTGGATTGAAAAATAAGGAAGGAGGAACCTTCAATCTTCTTACAACCCAATTTATACTACTAAGTATGAAACAATAATTGAAGAACTTGCTCTAATTAGGGAAAGATTAGTAAAGTAATTAACAAGATTCAAACTTGAAAGGGAAATTAATTTAGGTCTAGGAGTGTGTGTACAAATGGTTAAGGGAGGGGGTATATATAGTTTGCACCAAGATTAGGGTAGGATTTGTAAATGGGCTTGAAACATGAGTTTGCACTCTCGGCCGGTCAACCGGCTGCCGGGCCTATGACCGGCTGGGAGGTTCCTGGAAGTTGAATTAATTTCTTGATATCATCAGGTGTGCTTGGCCGGGCAACCGGCTGGGGCACGTTGACTTCAAACTTGACTTCTGGGCTCTATGGGAACTCCCAGCCGGCTAGCCGGCTGCCGGCCTTATGACCGGCTGGGAAGTTCCTGTAACTTCCTTAATATTTCAGCTCATTTGTTCTCCCAGCCGGCTGGCCGGCTGCTGGGCCACCGGCTGGGAGTCCTCTTTCCTTGATTTTAACTTGAATTGTATACATTTGGCGTTCCCAGCCGGCTGACCGGCTGCCAGCCTCCCGGCTGGGAACACTTCTCAGCATCATTTCCTCCTTCTTCCATGCTTAGTTGATTGGGCTCTTCTTCTAGCTTCAATTCCCCTATTCTCGCCTCAATTCCTGCAAGGGAGGTACAATATCATAGGCACGGGGATTGGGGCATAATTGCAAGCAAGAATGTACAAAACCGACTCAAATGGAGTCGGAAAGCATGAAAATAGAGGGGAAAAATGGTGCAAAGGGATCCTGTATCAAACGCGGCGCTTCTGATGTTGGATTCCCATTCAAGAAAGTTACTACCGTCATCTTTTAAGATACATTTGTCCATTACGGACCTTAGCCATGAATCTTTGCCTAGTGAAGTAGTCGATGGAGTTGAAGAAGTTGCCATTGTGAATTAAAATGGTACAACAAATAAGGAAAAATTAACATCCATTGTTTTAAAATTACTTGTGAAAACATGTTTAACAAGTTTTAGCATTTATATAATGATCTCCGACTAAATTATATAAATGATTCCAAGACCCAAATCTCTACCCTTTAAAAAGAGAGAAGTTCAAACAACTGTAGCTATGAATAGTAGCCGTTCTCCCTCAACCCTTGATTTCCCCTTTTTAATCCCTACCCTCCATTTCTCTCACATTCACTCACACCCACTGCTTTTACCTCATGCTTGTATGATTCTCACCCACTCATTTCCATTTTCTTTTTCCATTTCCATCTCATAATGCCTCCCTCATTCTCCACTTCACTCTTCCCTCTTTGATTAATGCTCAGGCCTCACACAACGATGCCGAACCGGCGTGATGACGATGGCGGAGCTGCGACTGATTTTTTCCTTATTTCCTATTGGTTTCTTGTTCTCTTTGTTGGTTAGTTTACTCATTGTTTTCTGGGGTTTTTCGTATTTCCATTTTCGTGTTGCTGCTTCTCCTTGTTCTCGTATTGCTTCCATAAAGGCTTTTCCTGTTTATAATTTGTTTGTGATGTTTATATTGCATGTAGTTGTTGAGAAGTGTAACGATACGGCCTTGATGTCATGGCGATGACGAGAAGGAGTTGATGTGATGGCGATGATACGGCGGCATGTGATGACGGTGGCGGTAACAACCAGGTATTTTGGCATTCCATTTCCCGTTGTTGTGTTACTTTGGCTGGGACTAGGGTTTTGCGTTACCTTAATTATCACTACTGTGCTTTGCTACTTCTGATTAGTTGGCGGGATTTAAATTGGTTTGCCATTTTCCAATATCATTTTCGTTCTTTTCGTGGTTAATTTTTTTCATCTTTGTTTTCTGGCATTTTGGATTAGTGTATTGATCTTCGTATTCTTGATTTCTTGCTAATTTACCTTGGTTATCATTACCGCTTGGTTGTGTTCATTTATCTACGTATTCCTATTATCGTTAATCCTCTTTATTGTTTATTATTTTGATCTTTCGTTTTGGGTTCCCAGGGGTGGAGTTGTGGACATTACTACATGAGGCTGAAGTTGACATTGGTCAATTTAGGTTGTTATGGAGCTTTATTGACTGACGCTAAATATGTTGCTTTCAAATAACTCATGTTGAATGCATGGTTTCAGGTGATTAATGTGAAACCATTCAGACAGGAGTCGAGAAGTCGAGTTATTGGATTCACAGGCCGACTTGAAGAGCAGAAAGGTTACGATATCCTTGTAAAGCAATTCCTCATTTTATCAAGAAGAATAAAGTGCATATTATTATCCTTGTGAGTTCATCAATACTCTCCAAAACATACATTCACTCGTGAAAATTTCATTATCCTTCAATGACACGATGTGCTGCTTTTTTAAACATTTCAGGGACCGGAAAGAAAGAAATGGAAAATCTAATTCAAGAACTGGAAAATCTTTTTCCTAATAATGCAAGAGGATTGACAAAATTTTATATGCCCTTATCTCACATGATCGTAGCGGGGGATGATTTCACGCTCATCTCAAGCAGGTGAGCCTTGTGGCCTAATTCAGTATATGCTATGCTTATGGAATGGTATTGATCGACTCAACTTAATTCTTCCTCTAAATTTGATTCTTATACTTTTGATTAACTTGTTTGGGTTTTATTTAACTCAGATCCCAATTGTGGCTTCAACTAGAGGACTTGTTGATACTGTAAAAGAAGGATTCACCAGATTCCAAATGGGACATTTTAATGCAGATGTAATGACCTGAACTGACTTAGTGACTTAGATACTCTTGATTTAAACTGGAGTCATATTTATCAGAATCTCGGTCTCTAACAATCCGACTTGGTTTTTGTTGTGCTCAGTGTGATGTTATAGACCCTGGAGATGTAAATGCAGTAGTGGCATGAGTGAAGATGACAGTAGCAAGCCGTTGAACTCCTGCTTTCAAACAGATGATATTCAACTCCATGGGTCAAGATTTCTTATGGAAGGTCGGTATTTACTCGATCTTCAGAGCTTGCCTTGTACTGTTTTACACTTAGCTCACTGCTCATTGTACTTGGTTGTCTTATTGAGTACACAACAATCATTTTTTTAGCCACTTCAGCCTCACTAATCATTATGTAAGTTACTACATGAGTTTAGTTAGTTTTTATGTTGCTTATTGTTAGTTTTTTATCTTTGATTTCTCGGTTGGGTTTGTTACTTCTTGGGGAAGGAGTTGTGAACATAAGACTTGGTTGGAGTGGACATTGGTTGGTTAACTTGATTTAGGTTGTTTGGAGCTTTGACTGATGCTTAAATGTAAAACGGCCTAAGTGACCCGATTGCCAACTCAATGCTCAATAATTGAATAGTCTATGTTCTGAATGTACTGTTAATTCTAATGATCAGCACCACAATTAATCAGTGGTGAGCTCATGTCAACATTTGTTTGATTGCTGTTTCCAATGGGCTTATTGTTGTCATCTAAATTGACTTTTAGTCTTCTAGCAAACCGTTGTTTCACTATATACTTGTGTTTGTTATTCTTAACTGACTGATAAACATAACATTTACCCTTTGGAGTTTGTATGTCGTGGATAACTTGTATGATCGATGTTTCAAGCTTTATCATCTCACATTAATTATATCATTCATAATTCCCTTGTCACCTGGTTTCACAGGATTACGGTAAACAACTCGATCTCCGGAGATGAAACAATAACATCAGCAGGAGGAAACTTTTAGTTCGGATACTTTCAACCTGATGAATCTTCCAACTGGTATATATATAGGTATTCGGTACAAGAAAATTTCAGTATTCACTTTTGTTTAGGTAGCAAACTGAGTTAACCCCGTCTTAGATAAACATAGTTATGAGCTAAAAATTTTAGATGTAAACTTGGTTATTAAAAACGGGCTAAAATCAACACACATTTGGTCCACAAATTTGAATTCGACAACCAGGAAATCAGTACAAGCAGTTTTACTTGATTCAAGAAATCTGGTTCTTAAAGACGGACCTAATACGAGTGAGCCGTTGTGGCAGAGTTTTGAAAATCTTACTGGTACTTAGCTTCCTGGTTGTAAGATCGAGTATAACAAAAAGACTAGAAAAAGGCAGCAACTTTCTTCTTGGAAAAATGAGGACGATCCTTTCCTGGGTCTTTATACTCTTGAGATAATTCCCGATTAAAAAGAATATGTTATCATGTCGAACAAAACAAAGCAGTATTGGTGTAGTGGATCATGGAATCAAGAACAGGTTTTCAGCTTAGTCCCTGAGCTAAGGTTAAACTTCATCTATAACTTTAGCTACGTCGATAATGAGAATGAGACCTACATTATATCGTAATTTATATTTGGGTACATATTCATTGCCTTTCATGGGTGGTTATTGGTTCACATTTCTGGGTTCATATTTATTTTGGTGCTTATCAATTATCATTGCTTTTATTTGAGTATTTGTGTATTATATGGAAAGATCTTTTAGGTTATGTGATCATTTAGTTGGATTTTGCTTTCGGGCAATTGTCGATCAAATTTGCGGATTATTGTAACTGGAATCACGGTGACGTGAAAAAAAAATAGCAATTATGACAATGGTACTGACTAAAATAGGTCTTTGCTTAATTTTTCGGGATTACAGTTTATTGAGTCTTTAGTGTTTGTTTGAGGTTTTTCTTTTCAGGGTTGAGTTGGGGTTTTATGGGATTTTGTGTTTAATTGAAATTTTTTATATCTCAAGGCTGGTCATGGATTTAGGTTGCGAAACAAGAACTGCTGAATTAGCTAGATTTTTTATGGGTTTAAAGCTAATTTAAATGCGGGGTCTAAGTTTTAAATTTTGATGGTTGTTTAGTGACTGATTTGTTAACACTTTCGAAGGAATTTGTGAGTCCATATACAAAGGTATCATTTGGCTTTTTTATATCATTGTTCCTCACCGTACCAAAGGTTCTAACTTATACATTGTCATGGAACTATTGCAACTGACAGAGATTAAGATGAATATGAGAAATATGGTGACCGTCTGATGTTTTTCGTCTTGCTCATTTTGCTAATTTATTTTCATCATCGTTCGCCTTTTTCGGTTGAATCCTTATATGTGGGGTTTTTAATGCAGTTTCACTTGTTGAGGACGAAGAACATCAAGATCAAGTTCAGCCTTCAATGTAGATTAGGTATTTATCTCTTCGGTTTTTTAGGTGTACTACTGGTAGATTAGTTCACCCGCAAATTAAAGCTAGCGTGCACTTAGATCGGTTCATTGATAGTGGTTGCGGTAGATAGTTGTTCTATGCTCGTTGGTGGCAATCGTTGTTGGCCGTAGTTCAGGGTGGTTGTGGCGTGATTGGTGACGGTAGTGGTCGATGGATGTCACCTTTAAAAATCTCCTAGCTACTCATCTTGCGTACCATATCCATATACTCCAATCCTCCATAGATAATCCCTTCAGTAGCTCCTCAAAATTCCTTACGACATTCTCTCATCCTATTTGCCTTTAATTAATTTTATCTGTTTTTTTAAATTTCGAGATTAGACCTGATCTTCATTGTTGTAGGTACGGATATTCCCTCGCTTCTAAATGCGTCGATTACTCGGTTTTGCAAGGGAACAGGTGGGAGATTTTCTATTACGTATCTTCATTTTTTTTCCTTTCTCTTTTTTAAATTTAGTATGATCACTGGTTGATTTGGTAATTTGTTTGATCAATTAGATTGTCCATAGTTTATGATGTTTAAGCTGTTTCTAGTTTGAGATTATCCATAGTTATTTGATTTTCTTGTTTTTGATTGATTGATGATCTAATTTTGATGATTAGGGGTTGTCTATCATATTAAATATAGATTATGATGAGACCGTCACATATAAGAATTAGTGAGCAAATAAATGGGGGACTTCTTTTGTTCTTGATGGAGGTGGGAAGTTTTAGTATATTGAAACTTGACGATATTAGAATAGATGTCGGTGGATGAAGGTGTTCCGTATTGTTTGTTGTAAGTACTGGCTCGAGTGAATTGACATGGTAGCAATGTTAGAATAGGTCTTAAGGTAATTAATTCTCTTTCTCATAGAATTGCACAGTAAATATCTTTCTGGTGTAGATGGATGTGGCAGAACTAGGAGTAGCCATTGGCACATTCCTATATTTTAGGATGATAAGAAATTCCTCTCTCCGTTCCAAATTTCGTTTGACAATAAATTTCGTGTGACAATAAACTCGACTCTAAAGAAGTGCATTTCTAGGAGTAAGCACTTAAAAATTAAACAGAATATATCTTGCTTGAATATAGACTCGGTTATCGTCCTTATGCAACCTTTATTTATAATAAATAAATACAATGACTATTGAGAGTGAAATTAGTGTTCAATGACCAAACATATTCGGTTTTTTTTTTAGTTTGTTGAGCATTCGGGCTTTCACGACTGACAAAACATTTTGGGATTAAGGCTCTGATGATGATGTTGTTGTATTTTAGTTTTGTAGACACATACATTAACCGGGACAAATCACCATTCTCTTTACATAATTGTATTAGTTTTGCCAATTTAGTTAGTATGATCAAACGGGAAGGTTCTGGAGGTAGTGTGATTGGTTCGGATAGTGGTTGCCTTATCGCAACTGAAGATTAAAAACATGTATTCAAGGTGGTCCTATAGCCATATTGATTTTAGTGAGTGATAAAGGAGACATGTTTAAGAAGTTTGATGCATTGTTGCTTGTTAGGCGGCTTGTTTTGAGGAAAACTTCTGGTTGGAGATGATGGAGTTGGAGGTTATGGAGCTTTAGGGTTGGATTAAAATGAGATTAGCTTGTTGTACCAGTCGGTATTAACATTTTTCCTATTTATTCGGAAGACTACTTTTTGTTATTTGAGACAGATTTAATATTTGTGGTTTTATGAGATGAAGGATGTTGATCCAGAGTTTTAATGAGGATTTGAGGTGATTGTACATGTGAAAGAGATTAGGGATGCCTAAGAAACCATATTTTAGCTAGGTTGAATAAGGCACTCCGGCTTCGGTATTGTTTTTATATGTTTGCTTTTAGAGAACTATTTGCAATTAGTTAAACATTGGCTAGAGTTGTATACTTGTATTAGTTTTAGTAAACAGCTGTAGAAAACGACTAATCTCCACTGAGTTTGTGATTGAAGTTGTTAATATTACAACTATATAATGTTCATTCAACAGTAGTGTCGATATACGATCATTAGAAATGTTGGTGAAAGAACACTAAATGACCTGTAAATTTGCTTCACGTATCTGTAATTCGGCTTATATCAAGTAAATTGTACAATGATTCTCTTAGTTATAGCAAGGCTCGGAAAGTACATAGGCCAAACTCTATATCCTTATATGTTATTCTTAGTCAAACTTATCATTTGAAGTTTGGACGATGAGGATGAACCTATTCTAGAAAAAGGCAGTAGGATACACTGATTATTTCCTTCATTTATAGTTCCCAGCTCCACGGGCTACGTCTTGTTGAGCGCCTCTGTTTTTGATGGGATTGTTATTGTTAGTGTTAGTGTTTGACATGGATATACTCCACCCATTTTGACATAACTGGATTGGGCTCTTCCCTAGATCATATCATTAATGTAATTAGCAGTTTGATGGCTCATACGAGAACGAGGGGAGAGGGAGTGAGAAATGGGAGAGGGATGAAAGGAAGGTGAGTTTGTGCTTGTTTTTCTTATATTGAGAGGTAGAGGGAGGTAGATACACTGTGTTTGTTTTTGTACAAATTGAGACGGGGGGAGGGAGGTAGAGAGCGAGGGAAATGAAGATCAAAGCATGGCAGTGAAGGTTGTAGGGAGGCAGAGATTTTGGTTTTGGTTTTGTTCACATTACTTTTGCATGTATGGCGTAATAATGATTCTTAGTTATAGAGTACTAGCTAGACACATAGTTATCATATCATCAGACAATCACAAGGGAGAGGGAAAGGCAATAAAGGAGGAGGTTGTTCTTGCTCATTTTGAGAAAGAGATGTACAGGGATAAGGGGATAGGAGGGAATGAGAATGTTTGGTTCTGTTTGGCTCTGTTTGAAGGGGAGGGAGATGGAGAGTGTGGGGAGTGGGAGAAAAGGTGGGATAGCATGTGTACTTGGTTTCATTGATTCTTACTCATATGTGACTAACTAAACTAACTGTATACTTATTACATCACTGGGAAATGACCATTGGGAGGGAAGGTAGGACTATATGGCGAGAGGCCAACCGGAAAATATAGTTCAGATGATAGTTAGTTGACATTCCCTTGTGAATTTACTGTAATCCCTCATTTGTTAGTATGTGCATAATGGATTATTCGTCCTTATAAAAGGCCTGGCTTTGTCAATTAATGTTTTAGCTCCGGTGCCAAAATAACATGTACCAAGTCTGCACGTAATTTCAATATGCTCTTTAACGAAATTAGTATGTTGTTGAACCCCTGAACGTCCAATCCTTAGCTTAGTTAGGGCCTAATACAATGTTGATTTTGCAGCAAACAAGGTAACTATGACATGACGCTCTCATCCTACTGTAAGAGAGCGCATCCATCCAAAGACGGTTTTGATGCTCCGACTAATATATCTTTCCTTATTACGTCATTTGTGTGTTGACTTGTTGGGCAGAATGCTTATTTGAGATGTAAACATTTTTTCTTAATATAAATAGATACATATTGAGTGTAATTAGTGGTATGTATTGATATATATCTTATGTTAAAAATTTAATAGCAATAGTTGTTGCATCGTTTACTCTCCTTTTTGTACAATATTTTATATTTTAGGCCCTCACTTCGAAAATTCAAGTTATTTCATCTTTTACTTGATTTGTATAATTATCAGATGTATGCAGGGTTTCATTATTTACTAGCCTAACAATGCTCTACCTATTTCACAAAGAAGTGTGTTATGTTCCTTAGCCACTTAATTTCCAACCTCGTTTTCTGTTTTCTACTATTTAGTCTTTATTCAATCAAACACCAATACGTGTTGTTCCAAATTAAGTGTCTTTCTTTTACGTGCTTGTCTTACATGTATACTAACTACTATGTTCTACAATCGTTAATACCAATGTGAATAACAATTTCCGTTTCTATCTTGATGCCTCTACCAGAGGTTTTCCAAACGATTAACCAAATTGGGGTTCCGCGCCCGGTAGGGCGCGGAGCAACGACTAGTATTAAACAAAAATGAGCATCACTTGGGCGAAACATCCCATAATCATGTAAATTCGGTAAGTCAACGGTTGAATAATTCTACCTCTAGAACTCTTGGTTGACGGATTTTCTTAAATTCATCTACTAGCCCCGGAATACAAGACCGTCTTATACCCCGTTGAGTCCAACCAATTTTGGCGCATGATAACCGTTTACCACCCTACTTACCCAAGGTAAAAAGAAAACACCCCGCTTGGGCGAGCGTGGCTCTAATGAACAAGGGATTTATAGGTGTTACTAATTGGTAAGGCTAATCTCAATTTTAGTTGTGTGAGAGATCTTGTCAATTTATTCATAAATTCCCTATAAGTGAATTAAGTCGGTGAATGTAAATGACGTGAATTGACAAACGCAAAAATAAAATGCATGTGAATGGTGATTTTGGCATGCACGAAAATAAAAACAAGCAAGCAAGTAAGCATATGAATAATCCTAGTATGACCACCTAGTTAAAATAAACTAGACTATTACATATCGAAAACCAACTCCTTGGTCCCTTGCCTCTTCATTCCAAAAGTGGCTCCTTCTTGTGGATTTGGAACACCTTCCAAAAATAGACTCCGTCTCGATGTAATCCGTCTTTTGGAAACGCCGGTAAAAATAACTATTACAATTGAATTAACATTAATAAATAAAATAAATAAAACTATTAATTAATTACAAATCAACGATACGAGAACATATTTAATTACAAATAAATCGCTATTCCCATTCATTTCGGGTAATAACGATTAAAATAAACTACGCCATACTAGGTAAAACAAGATAAATACTTTAAATAAATGACAATCATTCATTCAACTTAAATAAATATGCTTAAAAATGCTGTAAAATGATGCCAAAATCGCCCTATCTATCAATCGTTGGTATCCATCTCGGTTTTGTGGATTTAATCGATTTTTAACTTGTAAAAATCAATAATCAACTCTTAAATCTCATTTAAGTCCAAAATAATTATTCAAACTGTTTTGGACCTCAAAATTAGTCCTCACTAATTTAATTATGAATAATTAGTTTGACTTGGTGATATTTTGGTAATTTAATCGGTAAAATCATAACTTTTAAGTAATAAATCCAAAATAATTGAAACATTACCCAAAAATTGAAATAAAAATTTTGAGTATTCTCTGGAACACTCCGAAGAACACAAAATGTCAGAAAACTTACCCAAAAATTCCGGATAAATTTTATGAAGAAAAAGATCGATATTTATCGGTTTTTAACCACTAAAACCAATAAACATCAAAACAAGGTGAAATAATATTTTAAATTTTATTTTTAACTTTTAAATAATATTTTTAAATATGCATAAATTTATCAAGGGCAGGAACAAATTTTTCGAGTATGTGATTAATTTATTTCACTTTTATCGACTTTTATCTCATAAAATCAATAAACATGCAAAACTTCAAACCAACCTTCGAAAATTTTCATTCAATTCGTAAAAAATATGCATGAAACACCGTAAAAATTTCATGACCCGAATCAACTTTTAACTATTTTTAGTTGACTCTTAACCAAAATATGGCATTTTTGACTCGGTTTTCTACCAAAAATCATTGAAAATAGCAAAATAACTTCATAAATCACCAACTTTTACCACAAATCTTTTGAGTTCAGTAGGTATGCATGCCCAAAAATTTTCGTGCTAAAACCGCTTCTAACACAATTTTTGAGTTTTTTATAAATTATCTCATAATTTATTAATATGCTTAAAAGCAACATGCAAACTACAAGCCTAAGCTCTGATACCACTTAAAAGATCATAGATCCTAATTAGACTCTCTAATTAATAACAAATTATCTCATAATATGTTTATTTAGTGATCTATGTAACATGCATGCAAATATAAAAGCATAAAAATAAAGATTAAGGAAAAATAATTTCCTTACATTGATATTTATGGTGAAAATGGGCACAAATTAGATCACCTATCTAGCTTGTTCTTGAGCTAAATAAAGATGGATGATCCTCCTAGAAAAACCTTCAAAAAGAAAGTCTCCTTCAAGTTGCACCCAAGAACAACACCCAAAATAATTTTACAAGTAACTAGATACTTGTAAAATTTAACCCTTGATAATATGTAAATAATACTAATAATCTTAGTAATTATTTTTTATTACTAACAACGTAGTAGATGATGGTTTTTATTATTTTAGAGAGAGGAGCCAACTTAATAATTCACATGCAAAAGTGAATTCAAGTGTGTAGAAAAAATGAGCAAAAGTTGGCATAAAAGGAGGGAGTAAGCCAGATGGAAGAAGGTAGAGTGAGAGAGTGAACTTGCTTAATTTTTGTCCAATCTTTATGACATGCATAATGATGTTATGACAACTTATGGAAGAAAAAAAAAAGTAAAGTGAAATGATTATGATTATAATCATCCACTACACTCCATTTACACGGTCTAATGTCCCATTTACGGGTCCATTTTGGTTCTTATATTTGTCGCACAAATACATGTAAATTTTATTTAAACATCGTTTTATGTTTAAATGTTACCCGATTAATTTCGTCTAAAACACTCCGTAAATATACGTGTACCACTACACATATCATTTACGTACTAATATTAATCACATTAATCAATTAGTATAGTTTTAGTGAATTAACAATTAATTAACTAAAACCGGTCTCCCAAAATTTATTATTCAATTATCGCATAATTAAATAATAACTGCCGTGCCTCGAGTTCGCAACTCGAAATCTCTCTAAAAATAATCGACTAACCTTTTAGTCTATAAATCAAGGGACGTCTCATGACAATAACGTCAAACTCTAGTTAGCCAACCGTTATCGATTTACGTTAATCAACTGACGAGGATCAAATAATTAAATATCTGATGATATTCCTTTGATGAGATTTATTATGTGAACGCACTATTATGGAGGACACTAACTCCAACAGTATAGGTAAGACATGACGCTTGACCACTGTTTTCGACTTCTTCTTCTCCTTCGACTTACGAGATTTTGTCTTCTTTAATTTTATTCGTGGACGGTGGACAAGTCTGACCGCTTGCTTCACTTGTTTTCTTGGCTTCATGCGTGTCACCAAGGTCCAACCTTCATCATCATCTTCATCCTTCTTTCCCTCATTATTATCCTGAGGAAGTAGCTTTTCTTCCAATGACATTGGAGGTAGCGATGACAATGACCCTTGGATCCATAACGACATGGGCTCCAAACTTCCGAACTGCAACATATGCACAAACCATCCTTGGTGTATAGTCGGCTCCTCAAGCTCCAAGACTACAACAGTTTGATTCGTGGCTACTGTTTTATCCAAGTCAAGAATGATCTTCCCTTCCTTGGAGAGTTGCATGATCTTATCCTTAAGTGTTATACACTTTTCAATGGGATGACTCACCAGCCTGTGGTAGCGACAGTAGTTAGGATCACTTGTCTTGTTTGCTTGCTCAGGACGCTTGGACTCTAACAATTGTATAACCTTCTTCTCTAAGAGGTCATCAAGCATTTCGGACAAGTCAGAATCTGGGAATGTATACTTCTTTGCTTGCAATTCCTTCAAGGTAGGTTTTTCTCATTGGTAGTTGTAAGCAAACCCCTCATTCTTCTTTTCATCCTTAGGCTTGGATGAGATCTTCACAGGCGCGTTGCTGGTTTCAAAGACCATTGTATCCTTTGTCGACGACTTGGATCCCTTATCAATTTTTTTGAACTCCTTATTTTCTCTTGGCGCCTTGGAAGAAGTCGGTCGAGCACTGCCATGTTCTTTGATTGTGATTTCCATGTCATGGGCGCATGTAGCCAGGTCTTTGAAGCTCTCGACTTTCAGGATGTAGAGAATGTCTCAGTTCATCCCGTTGACGCACATTTCAACTGATGACGTTTAACTTAAGTGATCCTTGCATTCCAGACTCAATGCGTGCCACTTTTTGATATAATCGACAACAGGCTCATCTTGCCATGGAGTTGTTTTTTCAACTCGC
The DNA here is from genome assembly GCF_048544455.1 of Silene latifolia. Taxonomy (NCBI): domain Eukaryota; kingdom Viridiplantae; phylum Streptophyta; class Magnoliopsida; order Caryophyllales; family Caryophyllaceae; genus Silene; species Silene latifolia. The sequence continues at coordinate 13,094,359 of NC_133533.1, read as the reverse complement.
TCGTGCTGACGACGCGTCTGGTGCTGTAGAATCTGTTGAGAAATTCATCTTCCATATGACCTCAACCGTCAATTGACTCAGAGTCCAGATATGTGTACCATTCGAACGCGAACCCTTTGAGCGAACGCACAAACTGCTTCACCAAACAATCACCTTCTGTCTCATTGCTGCATGTCTCGACGAAGTGGGCGATGTGTTGATTTGGGTTCCCCTTCCCGTCGAATTGTTGAAATTTTGGTGGCTGATAGCCAGATGGCAGGCGCAGACTGTCAATCCTATTAGTGTAAGGCTTGATGTAGCGTCCACTGCTTGTCTAGCTATCATCTAACTGACACTTGATCGTCTTGACTATTAACTCCTGCAACTTCTCTTCAGTGAAGGTGATGATCTCATTGTTTTGCTTTTCAATGTCATCCTCGCCAAGATCTTTATCGCTATCAGCATCCTTGTCGGTGTCACCATGCTCGCTGTCGGCCTTCCTGTCACGGAGTGTCACCACATCTTTTTGGAGCTCATCAATTTTCTTGTTCTTTTTTTCATTCTCCTTCATCATTTTTTCAAGGAGTTTATTCATGTTATGTACTTGCTCCTCAAGAGTATCGCCACTTATCACCATGACTGAAGCAACGTTAGGAGTTGAGGTTTCTTTCTTCTTTGGTGACGCCTTGGATTTGCAAGAGGAAGCCTTTTTGTCAACCTTAACACTTCTAACCTCCTCGCGTAAAGGAGAAGAGGTAGCCAAAACTGATGTAGCGGCATCATCTATGGAGGCGACATAGATCTTGCGCGGCCTAGTAGAGACACTTGCAGAGCGTAGACTAGCTGCAGTAGTGTTGACAGCAGCCTTCTTTGCCATTCCTCTTGTGCAGATGCCAACTGACTTCGCAATTGAGGAGGTAGCAGCAATGGGAGTACCCTGCAGGATATCTGCGTAGGTCTTCTTGGATGCACTAGAGGAGATGCTTTGATTGGTAGACATCTTCTTGTTGTGGTAGACTTGATTAAAACGGAAATAGAGATGAGAGGTAGAGATTTTCACGTCGGGTTCACCAAAATTTGTAACAACAAATTTTGTATCGCAAAATAAATTTAATACAAAATAAGAGACAAATGAATTTTTATTAATATCAGAAAGTTTATGTGTACAATCTCTAATGTATTTTCTGATTCTAATATGATATGGTAGATTACATAAATCCTGTCTGTAGTAGAGGTGTGAACGTTGTATTTGAATGACATCTACAGAGGTTGTATGTACTCCGTTGGAGGTGTCGATTTGTATTCTTGAGAGGGTCACTGTGACTTGTTCTCTCTTGAATGTTGTAGATTATTGAACTTGAATTTCTTGGGCAGGCGTCACAGTTTTGGTGTGTTTGTTGACTGCTTGCATAGGTGTCTTGTAGAGAGAATTTATGAAGCTTTTATGTCTTCTTCTCTCTAGAACATTTGATTATGATTTTCCCTTTGAAATGAATGAGAATGACTCTATTTATAGAGTTTCAATTGCCCTTGGTGGACTTTGACATTCACATGCCCATTTATGGGTTTATTAGTGAATTTGACCCAAATTTGATTCTTTTCGGGTTTTCCACTCCGGATATCCCAATTTGTAATCCGAATTGACCCGTATTTCATTAAACCATGACAAAATAATTAAATTAAGTTAAAATTTAGTATTAACTAAAAATAATCAATTTATTTTATTTTTTCGGCACTTTAATAATTTTTCAGTGCCTACAACTACATTTACACACTTTTCATGCTTAAAAACCTTCACTTATAACTCGCTTGAATGTATGTTGTGTGCATATTCGTGTCTTAGTTGCTCAAATTGTTCAAAACTCGTCATTTGGGTGTATGGTTTGGTTTTACTTGTTTTCATCGCTTTTGTAGGAGAAGTGGAAGCATAGCAAGCATCACACTACCCTAGGAGAGGCCCACGGACCGACTCCATCGACCCAAAACCCAAACTGAGGGAAGAAAATCATGCAAAACAAGGCCTTACAAACCAACCGTGCGAGTTCACTTCAATCGTGCGAGTTGAAGGCAGGGAAGCTTAGACCGTGCGACTTCAACCATGCCAGACAACTTCCACCGTGCGAGTTGAAGACAGTATCGTTGCCACCGTGCGAGTACATTTCACCGTGCTACTTTCACGGTTGACACGTGGACTCCACCAAATGACCTCGTGCTTGTAAGGTCCATGTATAAATAATAGAAACCCTGATTGCTCAATTAACTTGTTTATGCTCCATTTAGGACCTTTGTTGATTCTTGACCTTTTCCATCAATGGGAATTGATTAGTTTAAGATTAGACTACCTCTTTTAGTCCATTTGCCGACTCGAGTTGAACCTGGGAGGGAGAACTTCAGGAAGGTGCCTATTAATATCGGTTTGAACTTCACTTTTGGGATAAGGATTGGGATAATCGAGATCTATCGTAGACTTAATGACCTTGACCAATACTTGGGTACTTTGAGAATAGCGCGTGTTCTCGGGTATTAAGTGTTGTGTTAGGGAGTCCGACTTACGAACCTGGGAGGGAGGTAGGTCGAGGTAACTAGTGTCCTATTATGAACCCGGAAGGGAGTTAGCAGGCGAATTAGAAGCATTTCTCCCTAATTAGTACCCCTAGATAACTTAATAACGGAGTTAAGATGTAAATTGCAAGTGTCGGTGGAATGATCGTGTCCTAGGCTTTTTATCTATTTAGTAAAACCGTATAATTTCGTCTACCATTAGCCTTTATCATTTGCATTAGTTAAATTCATTTACTTATCATTTAGCTTAGTTTAATTAGATAACAAACCACCTAATTTTTATTCGACTTAGCTAAACACTTAGAAAAACAACGATTGATAATCACCCTTACACCCTGGGGTTCGACCCTTGTTTAGTGCGAAGATACTCGTTCACTTGAGAGGTTATTAAGACTCATATCAAAGTACAGTTTAGAGAGTTTCATTTAATGCGGAAGAACACTGTCTAAACTGTTCTGGTTAATTAATCGTCAATTCAATTAGGGAGATTGGGTTAGATCGGGTTTTGCTTGATCCAAACCTGGTCCACTTACTTATTGGTTCCTCAATCCATATCCAAAACGTTAAAATCCATACCCGATCTATTGTACCTTTTTCCAAATCCATTCCCGCTCCAAATCCATACCCGATCCACCATATAATCAAAAACATGACCTGAAACTTGATTGACTATATATAATATTTATATTATATGACAAAATTGAAATTTCATGTTTAATAAACCCTAAATTTTAAAAATATTTGATTGGATCGGGTTCAGGTATGAATGGATCGGGTTTGGATATGGTTCGGGTTTTCCAATAGTGGATATTCAATTAGTGAATAGAGTGTGCGTATTTATACGTTGGGTTTCAATCACATTTTTTTATTCGGTTTAGTTCGATTTGGGCCACAATTGTCATCCATATCGTCGATACAATAATATAGGAGTATAAAAAAAAAGTCAAACTATTTAGCCATTTCAAATTAAACATATTTGTAAGTTCTTGCCATGAATAGATGATACAACAAAATCAATTATGGTTAGCCACCTCATCCAAAACATACTTGTAAGCTCTTGCTATGAACAAATATACAACAAAATCAATCATGGTTAGAGCCGCTAATAGGAAATAAAACCATTCGAGGTGACCCTTGTTTAAATCTTGCGGTATCCATCCAGGCGTACCGGTCGAAGTAGATATCTTCGTAATTATGGTTGTTATGAGAGTACTTAAGTAATTTCCGAGGGAAACTGAAGTAAGGGACAAAGCAGTTCCAAAGCATTTCAATTCTTCTGGTGCTTGTCCGTAGAAGAACTCCATTCGAGCAACACCCATAAAAACCTCTGAAGCCCCAACAAGCATATACTGCGGTATTTGCCAAAGTATGCTAAGGGAGCTGGCATTAGCGCACTCTTTTATGGCATATTTCCGTCGAAAGAACTCAACTAACCCGGCTGCCATCATGGCCAAAAAGGCAATGACAAGTCCTACTCCCATTCTTTCTAACTCGGACAAGGCACGATTTCTCTGCCGAGTTACTAGAGGACTCAATAAAAAACGGTTAAAAAGGATGAAGATGGCCACACTAATTATGTTAAATACAGACACAGTAGCCGGTGAGATGTGTATATGCCACATTTTCTTTTTCATTGCCGCACCTTGTTCCATGAACAAGGAAGACATCTGAGCAAATACGACCGAATAAAAGATAATGCATAGCCAAATAGGAATCAACCTCACTAGGCGTTTAACCTTTTCCAATTCTCTAACATTATTATCATTTGTTTGTTGCTCCATATCAAAACGTTGTCGCCTTGACATGGTAGTAACGACCGCTCTAAAAACCATTGAAGCACAATTTCCACTTGGCAAGATGGTTCTATATAGACGAGTTCCAGCAAAAAACAAAGCTAAACCCATCACAGCAGAACCAGTTGAAGTCCAGAATCCAACACCCCAACTTCCTCCGTCTTCAAAATTTCCCAAGACCATTTTCGATAAGAAAGATCCAAGATTAAGAGCCAAGACGAAAAAACTGAAGTAAGATAATTTTGATCTTTGTTGTTGGACATCTTGATCATCAAATTGATCTGCCCCAAATACTGCAATATTTGGTTGGTATCCTCCCATACCAAGAGCCACCACATACATGACCACGTAGAATAATGCCTTATGGAAGGCAGTGTGCGAGTTGCATAGAACATGTTCGTCACCACACCCCTTAGGCTTGAGCAAAATTAAAGTGGATAGTAATGAGAACAATGTCAAGCCCTATTACAGATTACAACATAGGTTAATTCTTATTGGAACAATTAACTGTAGAATATGATTATCAAGTGAATCGGAAAAAGTGAGAACTAAACTTACAATAACAAAAATGGCTTGAAAAATGGCACAAGTTTTATATCTTCCCCAATAGGCATCGCTGACAAATGCACCTAGAAGGGAGAACATGTACATTGTTCCCGTCCATATGCTGACGCTATTTGCAGCATCCACATTATTTTCGCCTAACACTCTTTTAAGGAAGAGTACTAGATTCACTCCAATTCCGAAATATGCTAGTATAGCCAAAGCTTGATTCACTGTAAATTATTTAGGGTTAATTCATATGAATAATCCATATTATTACCCATTCTTTGAAAATAATCCGAAATATAGTTTAACCTAAAATAAACCCAACTAAATTTTATGGTTATGGTAAAACGACAATTTAATGTCGATGTTAAGATGGTACGTACTGATAATAGGACGGAATTCACACGTTCATTTCGACACCCGTGATATAATACATCAAACCACTTGTGTCGGTACCTCACAAAAGAATGGACGGGTGGAGAGAAAACATCGCCACATTCTTAATGTGGCAAGAGCGTTACATTTTCAAGCAGGTATGTCGGTAGAATTTTTGGGATAGTGCGCCTTAATGGCGGGTTATCTCATAAATCGGACATCTTATGTTCTACTCCAATGTAAGACCCCTTATGAGATGTTATTTAATAAATCCCCTACTTACGATAGTTTACGTACGTTTGGTTTTTTATGCTATGCTAACCATACACACAAGGATAGGGATAAATTTGCGTCGTGTAGTCAATTCTGTATTTTTGTTGGTTACCCATTCGGTAGGAAGGGATGGGAAGTTTACAATAATTTGGAGTCTAAGGAATTATATATATCTCGCAATGTAGTTTTTGCTGAATATGTTCTCCTGTTCATTGTTAATTCTCATGACATGACTATTATTCCCACCGATGGTGCGGATAGAGGAGCATCAATCATGCCCTCTTATTCGTTTGTAGATGGCGAGTTTATCTTGGGTGACGTGCCTGATGTGGCGAGTGTGAATGATGGTGTGGTAGACTTGGATGATGGTGTAGTAGAAGAGCCCGAATTGTTGGGTGATCGTACTCTGTGAACGAATAATGAGATATCAAGGGAGGATGATTCGCTTGAATCGGAGTCAAGGCGAGGAAAACGACCTCATGTGCCATGGTCCAAGTACAACAGTGATAAGTATTTGACATGGGCTGCTCGAGTTCTTAATGATATCAAAGAATATAGCCTTTTCCCAAACAAGCCCGTCCAATCGCCATGTTCTAGTATGTCGTATCCTAGCACATGTTTCTTGTGATAATTTTTCGATGCGACACCATTCTTTCCGAGAGGTAGTAAATAAAATATAAACGGTGGTGCGGTGCTATGAATCTCGAAATTGACGCTTTGATTCAGAATGGCATATGAGACATTGTTGAGTTGCATGCTGGCAATAAAGCGATTGGCAATAAATGGGTTTGCAAGGTTAAATAGTGTGTTGATGGTTCAGTTGAGAGGTTCAAGGCTCGGCTCGTTGTGCTTGGAAATTGTCAAGAAGTAGGGATTGATTTTTTTGAGACTTTTGCCCCTACCGCTAAAATGGTCATTGTTCGTGTTTTTATGGCATTGATGTAGCGCGGAATTGGGAATTGCATCAGATGGGTGTTTATAATGCTTTTCTTCACGATGATTTGGAGGAAGAGGTCTATATGAGATTGCCGCTTGGGCATTTCGAGGTTATGGTAGGTAAAGTTTGTCGTCTTAAGATCAGAAGTCATTATATGGTCTTCGTCAAGCTTCTCGGTGTTGGTTCTAGAAATTGTCGACTTCCCTTATGGCATACGGTATTCAGCAATGCATGTCTCATCAGTATTTTCTGTTTTGTTATCATGCTTCTGGTGTTGAAGTCTACGTCCTAGTCTATGTGGACGATTTAGTCATTGGTGGTAATGATGGGGACGATATTCGTCTATGTGGACGATTTAGTCATTGGTGGTAATGATGCGGACGGTATTCGTCGTGTTAAGGAATATCTTAGTAAGTGTGTTTATATGAAGGATATGGGAAAATTAAATTACTTCATAGCTCTTTAAGTAGCCAGAAGCTCCTCTGGTATTTTCCATTGTCAGAGAAAATATGCACTTGATATCCTCAACAAAACGGGTCTCGTTGGAGGTTGGTAGGATAGTGTTTGGGAGTGTCATGGTGGGGGTTTCTTATATTTTGAGGTATTTGAAGTTGAGACAAACAACCTAAGAGGCTATTTAAAATAGAGTAACAACACTCCGCCTAAAACATGTTTCCTAGAATAGGATTTTGTATTTTTAGCATATAGTATAGATATTTACACGACGGGTTATAAATGGCATAATCTTTTAGATTTGAATATTTATAACATTCAATATTTCACATTATGAATAAATTTATCTTGTGTCTTTCTATGATAACGAAATTATTTATTTTTTTCTTAAGAACTTTATGATAAAATTCATTGATTATTTATGATAAAAAGTTGTCGCTAAAAAAATATGTCATTAGTAAATATTTATAAAGTAACGTCATTAATTTCTCGGTAAAAAAATCACTCATTTCATGACTTCTTACGATTTAATTTTTTATTTCTCAAATCAAAATAGAATGATGAGAAACATGCAAAATAGATAAATTGTCAATTTAAATTTCACAAGGATTACAATGAAAAGTGAAACTCTGTAAATACTGTGCATACATTGCACGAGGTCTATACTGGTTTTACCTTAATCTAGTCCTTTAGTTAAACATAAATTCTAATTTATAAGATTGACATGTTGAATTTGATCACATTATGTAAACCTATCTTAATTGCAAATTAAGAGCCTCAATTATAAATGCAAAATGGTATCCTTTGTTATTTATGTTCGGAATAAATTTTAAATTTGTATAGATACTTTGTTTTTCGGGAAGACAGTTTAAAGAGGAAACAATATTTTACAGTTTGTAAAGAATATGTATATCCTTTGCCTATCTTAAAAAGTTAAAACCACAAGCCTACTCAGTCCATGTAACTTTAGATTTTAAACTCTTGATTTTTATTTGAATACCCGAGATTTCATGTTATATATACCATTATCAATAGCCAATTAGCTCAAATGGAAGAGCATATGCAATCTACAAGGTGTGGATTCGAGTCCCGCATTGGCTTCAAAATGGTTCTCGCTCTATCGTCGTCAATCTTGTACCAATTATACTTTGTATTCCGTAGTTCTTTAGAGTTCAATATTTATGTAAGAAGTGATGCTATAAGTTTAAATTCATTATATTAGACACTAAAATTTAAACACGTGATTTTCAAGTTAAAACCCTAGATTGATTTTAGGTTGGAAGGTCACTAACGACTACTACTCTAATTTCAGTATTTTGGTTGAGACATAATAGTTTCTCGATTCTATTTTTTAACTTTAAATTTGTAATTTTAACTTACAAATTTATAGTTTTTAGATTTAAAAGATGAATTTTTGAAACTTAAGGATCAGACTTCAGAGGTATTATTTTGAATTCTTCCTCCTAAGTTGAGAATTTAGAGTTTTAATATGAAACTCTAGATTTATTTTAATTCAAAAACTGAAGGTTTTAAGATGAATCAACAGTAATTGTAATTGAAAACTTAACCTCTAAAATTGAAAATCCCTCTTCCAAAAAGTGGAACTAATAGATTAAAGTTAATAAATTTACATTTAAAATTAAAATATAACTTAAGATAAAAGGTTTAGAACTTGATGTTTTCATTAATAATTGTCAAAATGTCTTATAAAGCACATCATGTTTATATCATTCACTAGTTTTATACCCGTGGAAGAAAATTGCACGGAATTATATATGTAACAATTTAATCAAATGTATAAATATTAAAAATAAAATTCCAAACAATTATAACTTAAAACACTAATATAATTATAATTATCGAAAAAATTATTTGAAAACTATCCCCTCAATATATAGCTATGTAGGAATAATTAAGTATGCTATAATATATACACTTTACAGTTGTACATTAATTTATCATTCTCACTTTTTGAGAAATAAAATGAAAAAGATCATAAAATGTATATTGTATGAAAATTCTTTTTATAAGATCTTTTTACACATACAAAATAAGTACTATTTATTCCACCATATTTATTTTATATTTTAATACAAACTCACTTTAATGTTAAAAACAAAAGCTGAACTATATTTTCTACAGTATGTAACATATTAGAAAAATCCATATATAATATAATACATTAAGAAAACATAATATAGTGTAACATTTTTAATTACAGAATATAAGAAGAGAGTAATTAATTAATTAATTAATAAAAATAGGAAAGAGAGTAATTAAGATATGGATGAAGAACATGGGGTCTACATATATCAAAGTTTTTCAAGTTTTAAAATTATGAGTCAATGGGAATGCAAGAAATTATTTGGCTTTTATATCTACATAGTATAAAAGATGGGTTCTTTAAAGGATTCCTATTGGCTGATACAAATTTTCTTTTTTCTTTTTTTTTTCTGACGTGGGGACCGCCATGATCTCTAAACAATTTAATTACACTCTTCTTTACCATCTTAATTTTATTTACTTAAGATTATATTTACACAAAATCATACATTATACAATTACACATTAATAAATTACAATTACGAAAAATTAATAAAATTTTCAAATAATTGTCCTCCTACTTCTAACCTGAACAAATAAAATGTGAACAATGCATATTGATTAATCATCCGGAATGAGTAGTTAAATTCATTGTGTAAATAAAAAAAAATCAGTATAACTATTATATTCCAACATCACAAATATAGAGTATATTATTTCTTAACATTTTAACAACAAAATATATTGATATGTCATTTTTTAAAATTTTCATACATAAACAATATAGTAGAGGTAGATAAAAAAAATTCGTAGAAAATAGATTACTTCGTAAGAGAGTTTTTTTTTTTAAATCGAAAATCTATAAACTTTAAAATAAATGAAAGCAAATATAAAAAGAACTAAATATAACATAACCAGTATAATACAAGTAGATTTGAAAAAGTTCCCATTCCAAATCGAAAAAAATATAAACTTTAAAATAAATGCAAAGAAATATAAAAAGGAGGAAATATAAGTTTCGTATCATACTTACAAGAAGTTCTTCCGATTATTCACTTTAATTAGCTTTAATGTTAAAAGTCAAATCCTTTAAATTTGAATGAGATGAACATATGGAAAAATACTTAAAAAAACAGAAATAATAAAAGACAACAATATTTAAATAACTTTTTTAAAAAGGTCTGAAAGACATCATAATTATTCATAATAATTGAAGAATAGTGAAAAAAAAAACAAAAAAAAGGAAAAACAGTGAATTACTGTAAAAAAAAATAACAATACTGCATGGAAGAAAAAGAAATCAATTTTAAAGAAATCAATAGTCGGAAATACATAAAGATCGATCTTTTTGTATCATACATATAATTTCGATAATTGACTGCAAATGTCGTTATATGAGGTGTGAAGTAAATTTTGAGGGCAGATTTGATGTGAGGGATTTTTCAATCGGAACTTGAAGGGATTAGAAAGAGGCCTCCAAGTGAGAATGAGGGTATAAGATGAAATTGAGAGTGGACGGATTTTTATTTTTATTTAATATTTGAGGAGAGTTGGAGAGATGATGTAGGTGACGGTGGTAGTGAGCCAGGGAGATATTAGACTCTCATGCTTTGGAAAAGCACATTTTGAAAAAAAAAATACTACTCACATATACAACTTACGTGCAATGTCCCCGAGCCCCAACCAGGGTGATATCCTCGTGATAATGGTTCGAAGCAGCGACTGATAGATTGAATCGATTTTTTTTTTTTTTTTTTTTTTGACAATCGGGTTAACGAGACCTACATATTAATAGCACGCTTAGCAATGGTTCGAAGCAGCGACTGATAGATTGAATCGATTATTTTAATTACATTAATGATGAAAACCATTGTCGTAGATGAAAACAGTTTTTTCTTTAATTATACGTACGTTATATGTTTGTTAGTTACGTTAATGATGAAAAACCATATTATGTCATCAGAATGAAGACCGCTACTGAAATTATGAAATTATATTACGTCAAATCTTGAATTATGGACTTATTTATAATGTTACGGCATTGCACATTTAATAACACTCATTTATATAATCATGTATCAATAATAAATTTCTGTTATTACGACCCGTGCATTTTTTGCACGGGTTTAAAACTAGTTATGTAGATATTCTAAGGGAAGTGACAAATTTTCATTTCTCTTCTTATTTTACTCATGTAGCTTTGTGTTTCACCTAGAAATAATTATAAGTTCATTTGGTCTTGCTTCAGACATGCAATTTTGGTCTGAAGTAACAAGACGAGATTTTGTAATCATTAGACAGTTGAATGTGACCATTATTGAAAAATAAGTTACCATAACTGTAACACTAGCTGTATCTAGAGATGGCAATCAGGTAACTCGGGTCGGTTTCGGGTCAAAGCGGGTCGAGTCATATCGGGTTCGGGTTATGTCGGGTCAGTGACTGGTTCGGGCCGATTGGGTTCATGTTGAGTCATCTTCGGGCCAGGTCATCGGCGGGTGACAAGCCGGGTCGGGTCATTAGCGGGTCAGTGTCGGGTCAAGTTATCAGCATATATTTTTTACTTATATATTTAGTTTTAGATGGTAATTTTATGTTTAAATAATGGGTAGATGTATTAATTGTAGTTTGAAATAAAAATAATTAAGAGAATATCAATTTGGTGTTATTTAAACCATTATTAAGCTAGTTCATTATCGGATCACCTATCGGGTTGAGAAAATATCGGGTCACGTATCGGTTCAGGTCGGGTTCTGTTGGAAAAAATAAAGCTGCCATCGATTATCGGATCGGTTCGGGTCGGGTCAATTTGGTTTCGGTTCACCTAATTTTCGGGTTACATCGGTTCGGGTTTCGGTCGGGTCGGGTCGGGTCAGCTTTTGCCAGCTAGACCATTTTGGTTACATTGAATCATAAAATGATCACATATGCCCGTCTGAAATTTCAGAGGTTATAAGTTAAATGCGGTATTTTTTTATTGGATGGTGATAGGGTTGCGCCGAATCTCAGCGTCACCATATTTAAAGAAAAGGAAAAATAAGTAAATTATAAATTACATTTCAACTTTGCGCCAAACATATGAGGCTAAAATTGTAATTATAATTGATTGAATTTAGTGGATAAAAATCCTAATCTAACAAGAAAATAAAAACATCAATTTCATTAGTTCATCTTCTTCATGAAGAACTTTGAGACCAAACGATAGACAAATTAACTTTCCTCAATTTATATATAAGACAAAACGCATAAATATACGTGTATATATAAAGAACACGGTCCGATAAATTTTAAAAAAAAAAAAAAAAAAAAAAAAAAAAAAAAAAAAAAAAAACAGAGGCTGCCGATACATAGGTGTATTTAAGGTTATATTGGTCGATCAATATTGATCTAAGTGTACTTAAGGATATATTGGTCGATCAATATTGATCTAAGGTGGTACAAATCACAATGGCTAATTGATACTCATCAAGTAAACGAAGTACTTTTTTGAAAGGAATTGATCCGAATTCGGCTCGAATAATTTGTTAGTTTATGTCTTACGTGTGTCATGTCTATGAAGTCCACATATGAAGGATCAAATATTAACTTATAAGATAAGATTAATGTTCAGCTTTCAATGATCTTCAAGCTTTCCTATTAAATTTCCCAAAATCATTTTACTGGAAATCCTTCCCCATATTATAATATTTGGTTGTTGGCAAAACACCTAGTTTAGTGCCAAAGAAAACGTGACGCAAAATGAATTTGTTTGTTCTTTTTTTTTTTTCACAAAAACTTGAGAGAGATCCACTGAATAACGTTATTAAAAAACCTCTCACATGATGGATGAGGGATCCACTGAATTTGTTTTTTCCTATGATGTCTCCCACTAAATTATTGAGAGACCACCTCTCATGAGACCTACTGTTTTTTTTATATGTATATTATTAATTATAAGATCTCAAGTTCCTAAACTACCCTTTGCCATTAATTAGTTTGAAATTCAAAATTTGAGAGAGGGAAATGAGTTTTTTTTAATAAATTTACTATTATAACTTTGTTGGCGCCCAATTTAAGCGTCACCCGGTGACGCCATCTCATTTTCTTTTTTTATTTTGTTAACCGTGAAGCGTGAGTGTATTAGTTGTTAACTGTTTTTTAACTTGTTTTTCTTTCAGTTTTAAATGTTGGGCTAATTTCTGCTATTGGATCCGTCTTATGCTATAGGACAATCCAATAAAAAAATTGTTGGTGATATTTTTAAAATCATGAGGTTTAGCTTCAAAATCCTCCTTGTAATTTCCTTTTCACCCAAAAAATACTCCTTTTTCTTCCCATTTTTATTATTAACCATTTCCCTCCAAAACTTTATCTCAGAAAAGTGATAAACCCCAATATTGCCCCTAAATAATTAAGCTACCAACAGGAGCAGACCGACATACAACCATGGTGTAGCAATTTGCTACACCGAAATCCAGAAATTTTATGAGAAAATGAAGATTTGCTACACCATAAACTATATATTCCGTACCGAAGATGTCTTAGTCTAAGTAGTTAAGACGGAGGTATTATGGACAATAGGTCCCAGGTTCAATTCTCCCTCCCCTCTATTGTAATGCAACTAAGTACGCAATTCGTTGGACCAAAAAAATAAACTATATATTCCCTAATAATTAGCGGTCATTAAATAACATTGCGTCTCATTTAATTTTTTTTCCCCAATATAATCTCATTTCAATCTCAATTTCCATAGTAAATCACCATTAATGACGACGTATTAATATCGTATTTACACCTTCGTTAATCTTTATTGTCTTATTTTAATACTCCCTCCCAGTCACTATAATGTTCCCTCTTTCCCGAAACGGATTATTCAACTAATGTTCTCCTTTCTATTTTTAGACACATTTACTCTTATTTTATTTATTCCTCTCTCCTATCATCAAACCCCACACAACTCTTTTACTCCTATTTTATTACTTTTCTTTATTTTTGGCCCCACAATTCTTTATTTAACTACTAATAATTCATCCCTCTCTCCTATCACCAACCCCACACAACTCTTTTACTCCTATTTTAATACTTTTCCTAAAGTATTGTGCCAAAACAAAATAGGAAGATTATGATGAATGGGAGGGAGTAGTTTTTTTCCAAATTTTCAAAGAAAGAAAGCGATAAATAGTACGGTATGTACAAATTATTTTAAAACTGATCAAAGGGAAGGTTGTCAATTAGACTATCATTTTGCTTATTTATTAGCCGATTTGTGATTAGTAAGTAATTTTCTAATAGTTAATTGTTTGTTTGCTTTGTGTTTTCATAAACTTGATTGTTGTATGTCAGTGAGTTTTAATATTAGTTTTTATCAAAATATCATAAATCTATAAGTAAAATAAATAATTGCAGAGTTTCTACGTGAAAGAAATAGCAAAGAACTGAAATTTAAAAAGATATAGTATAAAGCATACATAAAAGTGAGTCGCATTAACTGTTTTCGAGCATCATATTTTTTTTTTCGAAAACAAACTCCTGAAACCACCTTCTAACCTGAAACCACCCGTCAACATCGAGTCGGTCAAAAATGGGTCGGGTCTAGTTCGGGTTCGAGTCACTGATTATCTAGTCGCGCCGGTATATGGGTCGCAAAATTCTCGAGTTGTATTGGGTCGGATTCGATTCGGGTTAGACTTACCAGCTCTCTACCAATGATATGTTCCATTTTCTTTAATTTTAAGGGTAGGATTGGTATTCCATCATTATTTCTTAAATCATTCAATATGAAAAGAGGGATAATAAAAATGGGACGGAGGGAGGAGTATATATCATATTTTTTTTTTTCCGAAAACAAACTCCTGAAACCACCCGTGACTCAAGTTTAATCGAACCTGAAACCACCTTCTAACTTAAAGTTCAAGTTTAGATCAACCAGTAAATCACATTAATTACTCAAAAATGTATACTTAAAATATTTAAAATCAATTTAGAAATATAATCATAATATATTGTATGCTTGTGTTTGATGTTAAGTAATGCAATATTAAATATTAATAATGAATGAATATAAAGTTATTACATATTTTAACTAAAATATTTGAATCATCAACATGGTTATTGACATTTTCAAAATCATATATAAAATCATGGCTAAAACATCTGAATTATCAACATGAGTATTGAAATTTATGATGTTCAGTTGAATTCCCTACATTTTTCTTTTCAGAATTTTCAATTTGATTTCATAGATTTCTATTTTATTTAATTTTACCACTTAAAATACCATTATGCCCTCATACTTTCTCATTCATATCAAGAACCACAATAAATTGGAAAGGGTAGTTTAGCAACCCCCTTATTTTAACTAGTTTTTCATTATTATTTTTTTAAATTTAAACACCATTTTTAAACCTCGTGCAAAAATATTCGTATAAAATTTTAAGCGATTGGAGCGAGTATAATATAAGATTTATATATCTCATCGCCAAAAAACTTGCCTATCCAAAACATTAGTTGCCATTATGCCCTACCCAATATACATATACATATACATATATACATATACATATACATATACATTTACGTTAATACGGTTGAGTGACAACAAATTAAACAACCTTGAAATACAATACGATTATCGGTTAGTCTCCCAATATACAGAGGTATTCGTCTTTACATTAAACGGGTTAAATATTATTCCACTTGAGTATATAAGACAAATTTATTACTTTTTCCCAATGCATTCTGCTTGACTGCTTTTGTCTTAATTATACTACTTAATCCACCTTAAATTTAAGACGGATACATTCGTATCAAACTAGTTTTAAACCCGTGCAAATTGCACGGGGTCGCTATTTTGAATTTTGTTATTATTAAAAGACGTAGAAAATAGTGATCTAAATTTATTAGTCATATTTTAGATTCTAGATTTGTATTGTAATTTTATTTGGAATCACTAAATTTGTACATTGCGAACATATATATAACAGATTAACAATATTTCAAATATAAGTCGTGCAATTATTTTGCACTTGTTATGTAAAAAAACATATTTATCAAATAATATAAATTATAAAGAATAGTTTACGTGTCGTGAAATTTCATTATACGTATACATCATTGTACAATATACGCATATTATAAAACCGTATCTTATATATCTTTCACCCTTACAATTTAAGAACTTAAAGGGGTATATTTTGGACGTATACACTATCATCCGAGCATGGGTCGATATACATTATCACAATTCACAATAATAATTTTTTTTTTTTGAATTTGAGTTGAATCATGTACATACTTGACGTTCACCTGTCAAAACTTGCGTAAACTCGTCCTTAACCAATCTGTTTGTTTAGGATCAAAGACTCGTAAATTTTGACTCGCGACACGATTATTCCAAGCTCGAAATTACCCATTATTTAAAGTCGAAACCGGACGCGACCCGTTTGGTCAATGATAATAAAATTATTAGAATAATTTAATTTAAGCACGATTTTTAATAAATATAATTAATTATTAATATTAAATAGGACTTCATTTATTAAAATATGTTTTTTGCTTTTAAAAATTGCAAATAAGACCCTAAAGATCTGATCCGACCCTACCTGTATGACCAACCCGACACCCGACCTACCCGACTCGTTTGACATGTCAAACTCTAAACGAATGATGTGAGATCCTCATATAACTTATTTGGATAAATTGGCCAACTATTCGAATATATAAGACATTTAAAATGAGTTATGAAGATGTTAATTATACAAAAAAAAAATTAAAGACAAATATATCCACTTTATAGTTAAAACGTATCAACTATTAGCCACTTGAACAGATAAAGACAAAATAATAATGTTTAGGAAATTAAATAACAACCCATTGTCCGATCTATCCCGATAGTTTAAATATTTAACCCCTTTTTATTATAAAATTGATAGATCCCCGTTTTAAGGTAGATTGTATGACACAATTTTGATATACCAATATAGCTCATATAAGTAAAGCTGCCCATATAAATGAGCGGCTATTCTTTCTCAAAACGGACGACCCGTCTTAATATTAAAATGGGTTAAATATCATCCCTCGTAGTTATGTATGACAAATATTTTGTTTCCTCTATACATCCTGCTGTTATCTTATCTATCTTATATGAGCATATTTAACTCGTCTTAATCTCTATACAAATATACCCGTTCTAAATGAGAATTTAAGACAAACTTATCCATCTTAACTTAAAACGCACATAGCCCATTTAAGAGTAACACTGCCGTATAAATATAAATACTGCCAAAAAAAAAAAAGAAAACCTACTTTCAGGGGCTCACCTCATACTAACCAATTTTATGTTCATTCTGAATTTTTATGTATTTATCATCTTTCTCTCTATTTTACACTACTTTACAGCCGCTCCTCTCACGCTCTATCTCTCAAATTATTTTAAATTTCTCTCACACAATAGCACCTTTAAATTTTTAATTAATTACTTAATCATCATACATGGAGTGTAAATTATAAGGATTTGAAAAAAAAAAGTAATGTGTGGATTTTGACAATTTCAGGTTATTGTAGACGATAATCAAACATTTTATAGTAATATTATTGTGTATGCATATTTTCAATTAACATGTTTTTTTACATAATTTTATTTTCCTAAGGAATTATTTTATTTTCCCTTAATAAGCTATTGAATTGTGTAAATCTAGTTGCTGATTTATTAAAATGTCATACATGAAATTTTTCAAGAAAAATATTTCCGTATTTTTTCCCCTTTTATCGTTGTTTTAGGTTAATTTTTTTTTCAGATTCAATATAGACGGAAAATGTTGTAATTATTACTCCGTATTATTTATTTATTAATTATATTAATTAATTTATGACTATGTATTTTGCGGTAATCAGGATCATTTACGTGATATCAATTGTATCATGAAATTCATGACATTGGCAAAAGCTATTTACTTCTTACAATGATGCATTGATGCCTATTGAATTGTTATTCGAGTTAATTTATCGACAAAGCACATTGAAAATAAATTTATTATTTCTGATTTTATATTAATGTTATAAAATATGTAAATTACAAAATTGTCTTATATATTGAAGCAAACATATTAGCAATTAGCATAAGGCAAATGAAATAAAATGGTGTAGAGATCATGGGTTCCATAAATTCAGGAAAAAAATTGAAACTTTGAAAAGTTGACTTTTAACCACAGAGTGACACCTCAGCTCTGTGGTTGTTGCTTTAATAGGTAGGATAAAAAAATTTGTACAACTATATTAACAAAACACACATGTAGACGTTCAAGCCCATAAATTCCATGTCCCGAACTATCAGCCACACCACTAACCATACACTACTATTTTTAAATTGTAAACCCTAATTAAATGACTTTCATTTGCTTGATGTTCAGCCGCATTCACTATCCATCTCTTTTACTTCATGGCTACCTCCCTCTCTTATACTCCCCCCATTCAACTCCACACTACCACTTTCTATTTTATACACTATTCACAATTAAGCATTCAATTCAATTTTCTCTTAATACATAAGTAGAAATATATTCATATGGAATTTTGTTTAATTCGTCTTTACGAGTACATTAAAAATATCTATCTTTTATATTTTTTGCAAATACGTAGCTAAAGATATTTAGCGCGTAAAAAGATGTGTTGGCAAACGTGAAAAAAGAAAGTGGTAGTGTGGACTTGAATGGAGGGAGTATCCCTAAAAAAAGTAGTAAAAAAAACCCTCTTAATCATACTTCAAATTTGACTTATTTGAAAATATTGCACCAAAATCAAGTAATTTTTGTGGTTTAGTTATTGTTATATCTAATAAGTTTTTTTTTTGGTCTAAACCATCCGGTAATCCAAACCATATTGGGCCGACTAATCCGGATTTCGGGGCGTGTCCAAGGATTACGGTATTTAAACCCCTCCCAATCGCAGTTGTGGGGGATCGATCCGCAGACCTCCCTACCAAACGCAGCCCCATGCTACCACTGTGCCAACCAACGATTGGTGTTATATCTAATAAGTAAAGATTGTGTCTAGTATGCATCTTATTATTCAACGTTTTTTTAGTTTAATTTCAAATTTTATTTTTATTTTTTATTTCCTGAATTTTTGGTATCAATAAACAAATTTAAGTCTTTTGATGCTATATTTGCATCTCAAAATCTATAATTTGACATTGTATTTTTAAATTTCGAAAACTAAATTCGGGTTCTTTCCTGGAATTAATTTAGATATGTTATTCTAATTGTATATTTTACATTTTTCATAAAAGAAAACAATCAATCAATATCTATCTATCTATATTGATAAAGAAAACTTTTTTCGAGCGATTATAAAAACTCCAACAATAATAAATCTCTTACAAATTAATATAAACATAAAAAAATCAAATAAATAATAAATAAAGCTTATTATTTATAATATATAATATGGTACGTTAGGTAGATGGATTAAATTAGATAATTAATAATTAATTAGCAAGGTTTTCCGAGTAAGAATTTGAATTATAGCAAACGTCTTATAAAGCACATGTATTTATTGTATGATGATGCCTATCAGGAATCATCCTGCATTCTCCCTAATCTATAAAGACATTGCATACAAGTCAAATACGTGTTGCAAATTCAACCACTGTATCAATCCCATTGTTCCACGCTATATATACCAAGTATTTACATGGTACCATGCCATTCATGATTAAAATAAGCACCTTCCAGTCACTAATAATAATAATTATAATTACTATATGAATGTTCATCTTTTCTTTGTTGATTATTTCTTGTATGAATGATAGTCAGTCACATGTTACCGTTTTAGTTTCTTGCGGAATGATCTAGCTTGAAGTTGTATTATGTATAAATCGACATCTAATTCTTTACCGTTTTGATTGCAGGATATAACGAGTTAACGATTATAGGACGTCGAATTAGGAATGAGAAAACTGACAAGGTAAACCTTTTTAATATGCCTTTCCAATATTGAGATTTTATGCTTCATTAACGTACCTAATACTCATACTTCATCGTATCGATCTTCATTATATAATCAATGTTACTGACGTTTGTAAGTTTGCTATTTCGTGTCTTGCGTTTATATCTCAGGTGGCATGGTACAAAATCATCGTAAAAGAGTACATGTTCAATATTTGTTGAGAGGTGATTTTATTTAGATCAAAGATCGTGAGGCTATGAGCATAGACGGAATCGATGCTCTTATTTGTCGAAATTAAAACCCTATCAAAAGCAGATAATTCACTACCCTAAAGTCGTAAACCCCCCATACCATTAATTAGTCAATTTATTTTTTTAAAGTGATTTAGTATTTAGTTTCAGTATTATTTGATTAACGGTATGAGAGCACATACAAAGATGTTGTAAACCACTATAACAGTGAAGAAGATGGTGCTTGAACTCGAGTTGATTCAACAACCCCTTCACCAAACAAATAAACAATGAGAAACGTCGTCCAATAGCCAACTAACCCGACACAAATGAGAACAGCGATAGAAAGGCGTACAAAAGTGACATTTTAGATCTGATATCATACAAAGTTATAGAAAAAAAAAACGTTGGAGCTTCAACTAACACGACTTAAAAACAAAAATAGTACACATAAGATTATATGAAGTAGCTTTATCAAATTATACATAAAGGGCCATATATGGTTTTTAGGTCGTCACAATCAACCTGGTATCTTTCCATATTTGTACAACACTTTGGAGTTTTCACCATAAGATGTAAATAGTTTATCCAAGTTTTTTTCGAAGCACTAAGGAGCTAGCTAGCATAGAAAATCACTTTGATTCTCACGATAGGTAAAGAGTCCTTAATGCATAACTTGGCAATAGACATAGCTATGTGAAAGTGCTTTAAAAGTCGCCTCATTAAGGGTGTGTTTGGATAGCGAAAGTAGAGGGAAAGGGAGGGAAGGGGGAAGGAGGGAAGAGAAAGAGAGGTAAGGGAAGGGGAGGGCAAATGGGGAGTGGGTGTTTGGATACAATTTCCTTCAAAATCTTGCCTATTGTGGAGAGATTTTGATTTGCCTTGGAGGAGGGAAAATGGATCCCTCCAAATCTCTCTCCCTCCATTTTCCTCCACCCTTATTTGTTATCCAAACAAGGGATTTTAAATCCCCTACTCCCCCTCCCTTTCTTTTCCCTCCAAATCACTCAATCCAAACACACCCTAAGAGTTCGAGCAATTTTACGGATAGGCGAATAAATACAAACTTAGTCTAAGCTCTCTTAATTAACGTCTACTATTGCTAAACAATAAACAATATTTTTCGTGTGTTTGTAATTTACTGGGAATTGAAAATTACGTAAAACAATAAACACAAATTACGTATGCTCATATCATCAAATTTTATGAATCTCTTTCCTACAAACTTATTAATAAAATAATTTTCATACATATATAATAATTTGGGTAGTAAACAAAAGTCTAATAACTTTACAACTCTAATCTCCAACATGGAGTAGCTTTATTATTTATTTATTTATATTTATTTTCATATTTATTTTGTTTATCTTACTAATCTTACTCCCTTCGTCCCATTTATTTATTTACCTCGATTTTTTTTAATCAAATGACTAAAACGGAGGGAGTATTTAGTTAAAAATCTAACCATAGAGATGAGAATTTGAGTTGTGCTTGAACAAGTTTTTGCCAGTTGCACAATCTATTATTATGTAAAGTTAATGAGAAGACATTAGTCTATTAGGACTATTATTTTGAGCGATTATAGAGAATCCAACAATTGTAAACAAATTATTTTAATCTTCGAGTAGTTTTATTTAAAGTTTAAGTGATACGAACCGTCTGATTTTTAGGGAAATTATTATGAGAGATAAGCGTTCCTTAAACTACAAACTACAAAAGAGAATGGTAGATTAAAGATAAAAATAGACAAGAACTATGTCTCCGCCTTATTGACTTTAAAATTGAATGCAAACATATATATATATATATATATATATATATATATATATATATATATATATATATTACCATAAGGATTCGATCTTGCGGTTGAAATATTAAATTACAGTGTGAAAATAGTTTAAAGTATTACAATAGACTCTACAAGGTGGCTCATGCATCGCACGGGCATTAAATTAGTATATACTTAAAAGATGAACTTTTAAAGCGATTTTATTGGTTATTGCTTGGCTATTATTTTTGTTCAATAAATTATATAAAAATAAAAGATATACATTGAACTTAGAGCTAAATAAAAACTACTTAAATGCTTTTAAAACGATTTCATTGGAATAGATAATGTGTATTAAAGTTTTTTATACTTCATAAATATAAAAAAAATATTTAAGAAATTTTAAAAAAGAATTTAAAATCATATTAAATAAAAAGATAGACTTATATATAAACTTCTATCCATTATGGAGTATTACTACAACACTAATACTACGAATACAATTTTTTATAGCTTGAACTTTAAGGTTGACATTTTTGTCTATTCGTTAAATTATAGATAATACATAGATGTTGTGATACGTGCATGTGGAGCGTCGATAGTACGAGTGTGCGTGGGTTTAATAAGTTCAATGGTAAGGCTGATGTTTCAGTATGCCTATGGAAGCGATCGATCAATGATGTTCGAAAATTATGAATTTATTATTATTATTATTATTATTATTATTATTATTATTATTATTATTATTATTATTATTATTATTATTTTTCTTCTTCTTCTTCAAAAGTAGACTTATCATGAAATGAGTTTAAACTGATAATGATAGGAATTTTATTATGTAAATTTTCATCTGACTGTAGTATCCTAAATATATTTCGTAGAGTGCTAATAATGTGTTACAAGGAGAATATAGTGAGACATAAGATGAAACACAAAATGGGACCGATAATCTGCTCTCGTGTAATAAAGTTATGAATTTATCATTCTATATTTGATTAGTTTATTTATTATTATCTCTAAAATACTTGCATATAAAAAAAATAATTCAAGTAATTTTCAAAGAAGGACAGTTCATTTTCCGTTATGAAATGCATATTAATTGATATACTCCGTATTAGTTTAGTAAGAGTTTTACTAAACCCCGAACAATTTTATAGTGGCATATATATACTCCTTATCACAACTCTAATAGGCCACTAAGGCACTAACCTATAAGTAGAGATCAAAACAATAATGTGTATGAATTCTCTTGCTTTCTTTATTTCTTGCAATGTCGATTGTGTATTTGTTTACATAACTTACACTACTTTAAAAGTCTCCACACTATATTATGTTAGATACTTAGATATATCTTGATAACATGCTATTATACTATGACTATCATTTACATACATACCGGGTAAATTTAAAATTATAGGATATTTAGTGATCTCATCACGTAGGACTGTTGGAGTTTTTCTTATGGTATAAGATGAATTCTATACCAAAACAAATACAAATCCACCTGATGATTAGAATAAAATATTGCCAATGTACAATTTCAGTCCAAGTAAAACTGATCACTAAAATTGTATAAATATAGGTTGCATTTTATTCTGTTAATTCATTGTTTTGTCATTGCTTTATTATTTTTTGTTTAACCTTGATGCTTTTCTATTATGTTTTTATATCTTATATCTTTATATAAGTGGACCAAATATCTTTATATAAGGCATAACTTAGACAACAACATGATCGTATTATTGGCATAAAATTGTAAGTTTGTTTGTGGAAAAAGATTTATAGTTTTTTCTTCATTTTGCTTAATTGTACCTACGTCTTTTGTTCTGAAATCTTCCAAAAGTAGATGTTTATGTTAAGTTTTGGTTTATTTTATTTAACTAAATCTGATTGCGCTATACTTAGTTGTGATTATGGCCAAACCCGTTGATTTTAGTCATGATAAATCGTTATCGGATGCTATAGCAGCTTAAGATATCGGTTTCGTTCTAAACAGTGGCGAATCTAAGATTTATAAAATGGGGGTGTTTAGTAAAATTTATAACATAAAAAAATGCCAAAATATAATTACTCGATCAGACCCGTCCCGACATTTAACAAATAATATGAATGTCAATATGTTTATGATTAGACTGTATTGCAATAACATATGGGACATCATTTTACGAACAAAAACGAAAGATACTCACATTTGTAAAGATCTCACTTGAAAGCTTTCCATAAATAAAAAAAATTGCTTACACAATCAAAATAATAAATGAAAGAATCATTTTAAATTTAAGGAAAAAAATTTCAAGAACGAAATTATTGAGAAAAGGTCAAAATTTTAGAAAAAAAAAGAAAAAGAAAAAAAGAAAGTATTACCACCTTGCCAAATAAATTATATGTTTCTCATTCAGAAATTTATTTGATCCCAGGTTGCTTTGATGGTGGATGATAGTTTCAACCAATGAGCCACTAAGGTTTAATGTAATTTTAGCACACAAACAAATATATATCTGTCATTTCTCAAATTAATGGGGGTGAGGGTTCACCCCCATCACCTCCTATAAATCCGCCCATGGTTCTAAAGCATTTCATTCATCTGTATTATCAATTTACCATCCAGTCTCTAAACAAGCATTGACTATAATGTTAGAGCTAATGGACACAACACATATTTTTGTGGTATAATGACATATTTGATGTGTTATTAAATGACTCTAATGGATACTATATGTATGATAAAGTGACAAGGAAAAGGAGGATCGTACATGAAAAAGTGATAAGCACAGAGAGGAAGTGAACAACTCCTAACACAATTGACAATGGTTTCTTTTTGAATTTGGATTAAGATTTTATAAGTGATCTATACAAAATATTGGATGAAACTACTTAAATAATATAAATATAAATTAATTCAATCAAAATCTATCTATCTATCTATATTATTAAATGAAGCTTTTTCCGAGCGATTATAGAGTCTCCAACGTTAACAAAACACCTCAGATTAATAAATAATGCTAAAGATATAGTTTGATCAGCCGTTCGTCAAAGAATTCTAATATGACTCAAATATAAACTCACCTCTAGGGGTGGGCACCGGTCCAAAACCGGACCGGACCGGACCGGAACCGGTTTGGACCGGAACCGGAATCGACAAAATTCATGGATCGGGACCGGACCGGATTACAAAAATTCCGGACCGGGACCGACCGAAAAATTCGTCCGAGACCGACCGGACCGTTGGACCGAATTACCCACTTTTTCAAATTCGGTCCAAAAATTCCGGTCCATTGGACCGGATCGGACCGGTTGGACCGGATTGGACCGGAATAAAAATACAATTTTAAGAAAAAAATGAAAATAACAATAATTAGGGCATTCGGTCCAAACCGTCCGGACGGAAAATACCGGTCCCGGACGGACCGGACCGAAACCGGAATCTTGGAAAATGGTGGACCGGAGACCGGACCGGAATTTTTAATTCCGGTTCCGGTCCACTAGATTCCGGTCCGGACCGGTCCATTTTTCCGGTCCGGACCGGATTATGCCCACCCCTACTCACCTCAATATTCATATATATACATATTCAATGTCTTAATTGCTTGCTTCACCGTTCATCTTCTATCTATTAGTTTTTCACGTATTTTTTTAGTCTGCTCATCATAGTATTACATTGATCGATGCTTATTTTTTTTTTTTGCAAAACAATTGCGTTTGTGTATATATTTATGGATTACCTGGATCGTTTTGGTGTTTGCGTGGTTTCTGTGGAAAACGGGTAACAACTAATAATGTTATGACAAGCAGCCAAAGTAATAGGTGAACCATGAGTTATTGTGAGTAATTAACGTGGATGCATCAACATATAATGACACATAGGGGAGAGTAGTTCATAAACGATTTATATTATTGCTGCACCGTCTTGGAGTACTGTCACTCTTAGCGCACCGGTCATATCAATGCATCCATGAAGGTAAGCCTTTAGCATTTAAAGTGTTCGCTTATGAAGAACAATGAATGACAAAATGTTATTTGTCAATCTGAAAATTGAAGTAAGTCTGATGGTTAAAAAAGGTCGAGATTTGTTCTTTTGAGCCGTTTAACTATGGAGTTGATCCATAGTTATGGGAGGACTCAATAGGCGATGGAGCTTGGTGAAATCTTCCGTTATCATTCAATAAAACGTCACTAACGGACACTTTGCAATATCTCAAAGATGGATCATTGATAAAATTATTATGCATATATGACCGTACAAATATGATAAGCATTCATGCATTTTTATTTGGTCAACTTTGAATCTACCTATACAAGCATATGCATTATTATTGATTCTTCATTCAGAAAATTTTTAGCGATTAATTTTCATACTTGACGAGTTGACGAGTTAAATGAATTTTGTTTTTCTTAGGTGGTGTTGACACTAATTATTGCATGATATGGTACGGTATATGTAGATTAATTTATCATAGATATGGATTCTCTTCAAAACGGAAACCTACCAGATTTTATCATCTAAGGATTTCGTAGGCATTAATTTAGTTTGGCTATAAATTTGAGAAATTCGGTAAGTTTTAGTTCTTTTTATGAGTACTTTTTTAAGCAGGTCAACTTTACTTATGGTATGCACAAAAAGGCCAAAGCATAAATATAATTGTTACAAAAGATTCTAACAAGTGGCCCGTGCATTGAACGGACATTAAATCTAGTATATTTTTTTTTTCGGTAACGAACATTAAATCTAGTATATAGGAATGAGAAACAGTATGTTGCAAATCTAAAGTGATCTCATCATTGTATAATTAAAATGGCATTTCAAGATTGTGTAGGAGTTTTACTATTGCTAAATCAGTCACGTATTTTCTTAAATATTCAATTGTGAAGTACAAATTCTAGATACGTAAGGGGTAGTCTTTTTATTTTTTTTAGTACCCACAAAATCACAACTCAAAGAAAAAGATCACACGCCCATTTATTATGTAGAAATAGTATTCCTTCCGTCTCATTTATTTGTTTGTCTTCTATTAAAATATTTTTCATTCTCTCACAAATAATAATAAAAAAAAATGATTGGAACAATTACAAAGGAAATTTATATTAACATTATTGAAAAAATGTATAATAAAAAAACAAAAAAAATGATTGGCCAAACGGAATGTATATTAACATTATTGAAAAATTGTCTTATAGGAGAAAGTAACTTTTTCCGAGCTATTACATAGGAGTCCAACAACCTTTCTGAATGACTATCGAGCAATGTGAAATGCTGCTTAATTGGTTTTCAATTAGATAAGATAATGCTAAACCTTTCAAAATCTAAGTAAAAGATAAAACAATTAGAAACAATCTAACAGAAGTATTTCAGTTTGTATATGATACCATATTTAATTCTTCGTATTATAAATGACTACATAAGCGTGTTTTGTAAAAGCAATCTAATTAACATGAGTATGACAATTCTTATGAATTTGGTTAGTAGTATGTTGGTCTTTAATACTATACAATATACATATCTCGATCATATTATCGTTCACCCTTCGACCTCTCATTTCCTCCTGCGCACACCATTGAATGATGTAGGATGATATTACGTTTTAGTTATATATGTTAACATTTACAGTTATAGCATTATACACGATAGAACACTACTAATAGGTTAAATAGGACTCTCATTTCCTCCTTATCAACTCTTACTTCGATTAAATAGGACTCCTACCCGAAATTTTATGAATGGAACACTATGAAAGCTAATTCATTAGTTATAATCACATTGAAAAGTTGCTAACGTAGTTTGATCTGAATGGAGATAACAGATAAGTGTCAAATATCTTCGTAAAGTTTGAAAGTACATATATAATTGTCGTGTTTTTTTTATCAAGTCATTTCTAATCAAATTCATTTATCAACCAAACGATACCTTACTCTGTAAACATAGTTACTTAACCGTTACAAGTGTTGTAACTGAAATGTATTGGGCAGCGTAATTTGGTCATTTTGGAGTTGCAATTGTAATTACCACGTAAAATTAGTCTTAACTATTCGAGTGCTTTTAACGAATTAGAAATTTATTAGCATGAGCAACTTAGTCAATTTAAAGTTGGAGTTCGAATCGAGCATCTTTGTAGACCGGAGTTGACATTTGTAATGGTTATTTTATGACTTGACGCTCAATAGTGATTCAAGAGATAGAATATTACGCGATGCACGGGCATTAAATCTAGTGTATATATAAATTTTTTCAAAGCATCTGGCACTCTCCATGTTTTTTTAAAACACCTATATATAGAGATATAAATTCGATAAAAAAATAATGCAAAAGATATATATTAAATATTAAAGTAGTTTTAAAGAACTACATATTTATCTACAACAATGGACAAAAGTTATCTCTATATCTCTTTTGCATTGGAATTTGTTTAGAACAAAAAGACCATTTAGAAAGCTGATGGCCAAGCGGCTATATATAGTTATATCCCATCCATGACCACTAAACATAAATTAGTTTAATATGGCGTCACCGAGTAACGCCCAAATTGGGTGTCACCCTTTCACAACCATTCTTAATTCAATGGGTTCCCACTCACTCCATGTGAGAGAGTGGCGTCATTTCATTTTCCAATTAGCTTATGGTTCACTCTTTTTTTTTTTGTTTTTTTTTTTTTTTTTAATGTATATAACTACGAATTATCGTTCTGTTGTTAGTCTGTTACTAAGCTCGGTGGCGCCTTCGCCTTCATGGACAAGATATAATTCTCTTCGTCTCATTAGATTTTGACATTAAAATATTTTTGAGTACCATTTTTGAAGTTTCGTGCATATTCATCGTGTTGTATATCATACCGAGTAGAGTATTATTGTGCTAAATTTTGTTGCTAATGAATGCTTTATTATTTATCCGCATGTTAATGTAATCTAGATGGTTTATATATGAACAAACTTATTGTTGATGTTGAATGCTAAAAAGCAACAGGTAGAAGAAGAATGTGGCAATCAATGTGTACGTAGATATTGAGTTATTGTTTATTGAGTTTTATTATGCGTCGTTCTGTTTGTATTTATTTACAAGATAAGATTAGTAAGCTAACCAGGAGGTGTATAGTTGCATACCTAATAATAAAGTGCTTGGCTTCCATCCTCCCCTTTGTGGATGAGCAGGAACCATTGTGTTTCTCATTGTTACTTTGGTAGACGAGTAATGATTAGTAAAGCCTTTTGGGTTTCAAAAAAAAAATTGTGATGATTCTTTGAATCGATCATTCTATCACAAACGATATTTATACAAAAAAAAAAATCTGTTATTCACTCACAACATTAACGTTGGCCGAAAAATAAGAAATTTGTTTGCGTTATAACAACAATGGTTGAACAAACTATATAGAAATATGATTTAACTTTCAAATTGTTAGTTTCAGTGAACAACGGTTGAAGAATGCGGGAACCATTGTCCATTGTTCTAGACTTCTAGTGGTTGAAGAAAATGAAATACAGAGTGCTGGCCTTCTCATTTCTCTCCTTCAAATATGAAAACAAAATTTGAGTGTGTAACCGTTTTCTATATTTCAATTGATAAACTAATATATTTCTTACTGTCCTATAGGCTATACATACATATATGCAATCCACCAGTCATCATTCATCAACCTCACTTACGCCAACAACATACCCCACCTTAAAATGGCAACAATTTTACGCCCAAGTTTAACCACCAATCCATCAGCAGACACTCATTTATTCGGATTATCTAAGGAATCGTCTGCCATGACAACCACACAAAAAACATCACTATGGCACTCACCGGTGCTATACTTATTCGGCGTACTAGCCGCAATGCTTGGCCTCATAATTTTCCCTCTTCTGATGTTGCTCTACTCTCATTGGAGGCGTTTTTCAGACCATGAAAACCAACAAAGTGATGATGATGACTTGGAGAACCGGGAAGGTATTAGTAAGATTAACAACCCTGCTGATTTTGAACAAAACATCGTTGTTATTATGGCTGGTGATGATATGCCTACCTTTTTGGCTAATCCTGTTCAATTAGTCCGTAATCCCATTCCTAATCAAGATCTTTCTCCCTCTACGTAGAAAGATAGAACCTTTTTGCCTAATCCTGTTCAATTAGTCCGTAATCCAATTCCTAATTAACATTGTTGGAATATTGCTCCAAAATTAGTTGAAGTTATTTCCTATATTTTAGTTAGTAGTTAATATTAATCCTAATAATATGGCACTAGTTGTTGATAACATAGAATTAGTCATTAGCATGATTAGTTACTAGAGTCAATGTTGAGAAAAATGTGAACGTGGGATAACCACCACTTATGCTAGGTTTTAGCATTTAGTAGTTTAGATAAATTGTCGCCTATTTAAAGGCTACGTTATTATCTATTTAATTGAGCAAGTTTACGATTAACTTCTCCTTTTTCTCTCTAAATAATATTCCCCTTAGAAATTCTACAAAGATCTTTTTCACTCTACGTAGAAAGATAGAAATAAGGACCTAAAGTATCAATCATTGTATAGCTATGAGGACTTGGTGTTATGCTTCCGTCAAACATTCCGTTATCTTTTCCCTTTTTATTTCTTTGAAAGGTTGGGAAATGAAGATATGATTTGTGATTAATAATGAACTAGATTTCGTGCCGTGCAGCGCACGGGTCACTTAATATAATCTTAAATATTTGAGTTAAAAAAATTGTAATATTTTTCATCAATTGAAAAAATGACCTGGTTACATTCTAAATCCACTAACATACTTGAAACACTTATTAAATAGCCAATATTAAGTGGAGCTAAGATACTATGGGTTGCATGGAAAGAAACGTTGGCCTTGTATCATAGATAAATAAATAGATCATTGGTAAGTTGTTGTGCAAGTTACAAGTTGTAGTTGGAGTCATTTTTAGAGCATGTTTGGCCCTTTTTTTAAAATATAGTTTCTGTTTTTCAAAAGTAATTTTCAAAAAAACTGTTTTTTCTAAAAATTAGGGTATATTTTGGTTAAGCTCATAATAAGTGTTTTATAATTTCTAGTTTTTGGCCTAATTTACCTGTTTTAGTTTATTTTGAATTCATTTATTGTTGTATAAATATATTTTCCATCAACATATATAAAAAAATATAGAATCATAGATAAATGATATAGGTACAGATTATACTATATTGTAAATTATACTATAAGACCGTTGTATAGTACGACCGCTTAAAAAGTCGCCATTTTATGTTAAAAAATGATAATGTTTTATTTTTTATAAAGTGACTAATTTTTATTAGTGGTCACTTTTTAACATAAAGAAATGATCACTATTTATCGTAAAATGCTCATTTTGTGTCTCTCGCAGTCTCGCTCCATACGATGTTGGTGCACAATAATTACTGAACTTAGTAAATTATAATTTATTGTGAATCCAATTTATGCATAAGAGAATGTAACATCTTTTATGTTTTTTCTTAATCTTTTCATGATACTTGTGATGTTTTTTACTTAGTACTCATTTTTATAATACTAAGCTATAAATATGTATTTTATTGTATGGTTTTATAATGTTACAAGTAACGTAAAAGATCACAAATTTTGTTTATTAACATAGTTTGACAAAAAAAAAAAAAAAATTTACGGTAACGTCACGTCATGCCTTGAAATAATAATTTACCTAAACAAAGTTGGAAGTTTATAGTTGTTGGTTTTAGAAGAAATAGAAACAGAAGCATCAATTTGATGCTTCTGTTTTTGGGGGTGAAAAAGTGGATTAAAGCTTTAGAAAAACTTTCTATTTTTTAAAAAACGAGGTGTTTGGCACAGCTTCTAGTTTTGGGAAACAAAAACACTTTCTTAATCTTGGCCAAACACATACTTAATTATGGCACTTGCTATTTTCAACCTAGAGAATTACTAAATCCTACATTTTTTTCCTGCTTTTTTCCGACTTTATCCCTTGCATTTTGTTGGGTTCTCTTAATTGATGATGACATGACCATTTAACTTTTGCTTTCTTAGTTTCCCATCTCAGGATTAATCGATCAATTTGCAAGTCTTAATCAAGAATCGTTAATCGTTTACTACCCAAGATTTAGAGTCGTTTATATCAACTAATGTAAAGATGAAAGAATACAATACTTGTAATGGTAACAGTCAAGCCTACCGTTACTCATCACTGGTAACAATGTGCTTGACTGTTTAGGTATTTTTCACCGAATTGATTGATTCGGGTCAATGTGGTCTTACTCGTCGTTAATTGAATGATTGTTCGTATGTTGATATGTAAATAAGGAAATAATGCTCGTAATGTAAATTGACACGTAAGATTTGGTGACGCGAAAAACCCAATGTGGGAACAACCGCGGGAGGGACGGTACCCTGCCAAATATTGCACTAGCTTTGAATAGGAGGATGATTACAATTGAGACGGAATGTAAATCTTGCTAGCACGAGGTATTGTGTTTGTGAGGTCTTGAATGAATGTAGGCGTGTGTATGTGAATATGTGATGTCTTGATGAGAATGGCCTTCTTTGATCGCTTCCTCGGCTATTTATAGAGTAAGAACCCTAGGCATGTCCTACCTTGATTATGGAAAGGGAATATAACTTCCATAATAACTATTTCCATGTTTGGTCATCTCCCTCAATTCTCCCTGATCTCCCTGATTTCTCCCTAACTTCTCCCTGACTCCCCTTTCCTAATTCCAGACGCTTTCTTCGATGGGCTTCAATCTCCTTCTGCGTGCATGCCGGTCCATTCCCCTTCTTCGCGCTTACTCCAACCGTGGGCTCCCCTTCTTCTTATTTGATCCATTTATTTATTAAGTGGGCCTGTTGCTATTGTGTGATTTTTGGCCCAAACAGTTTGTCCCAAATTTATTGTGAGGTACGGTTCAAGTTGTCGAGTAAGGAATTTACGTAATCGAATGCTAAACCCTAAGCCGTCATTTACACTCCTTTTCATGCAACTCCATCATTTCAGCCGCCCACCCCTTCTTTTCTCGCACCCTACTCCCTCTCTCTTCCTTTATAACCTCAACCCCCACCTTCCACTTCCATTAATCTCAAACCATTTCCAAAAACTCTCCCTCTCTCTAAATCCTTAACCCCCCTCTTCTCTCACCTCACCGGCTCCACTATTTCATCCTCCACCGTCCCTTCCACCAGGTATTTCCCTCCTCTTTTCTTCTTAATTCCCTTTTTCTCTTTCTTCACCATGGGCAAAACCCGACAATCTTCATCAACCTCCACACCTATTGACCTTAATCCCGGCCCAGTCTTTCCTTCTCGGGGACTCTTCACTTACCCCCATGATTGTGACTCTGTCTTGACTCCTGCTGATATTCCCACGATCAAGGGTTTGCTCGGCCTCGGTGACGGGGTGGATATCGCCATCCCTGAGCCGGGTCAAAAAGCTGATGCCCTTCGCCTAGGTTGGGTTTGCTTTTATCTGTACCCGTTTAGATATGGACTCCGCTTCCCTTTTCCCAAACCCGTTCAAGACTTCATCTTTACAAATAACTTTGCCATGGCACAAATTTCTGCTGCCGTCTGGAGGGTTCTCCTCTAATCCCTGGCCGCTGGTCAGAACACCGGCAACTCTCTCTCCCTGGGTGATCTAGCCCACATGTATAACATCAGATCCCTGGGTAGGGGCCAATTCTCGTTCCAGGGTCGTGGAGAGGCTCCCTTCAGGCACGTGTCCAAATCCCGAGATGATAAATGGTTTGAGGACTTCTTCTTCGTGAGGAAGGACTCCATCCAGCCGCCTGCCGATTACATCTTCAAGAAATGGGTCATAACTTCGAGTAAGTAGCCTCCCTGTCACCTGACTCATTTATCTCGCTTCTTACTAGCTTACTTTATCGTCCTCGTACAGGCCCCTGTGATCTGACTCGCATTGGTGCCAAGATTCCTACCTGCAGCAAGTTGTTCTGTATCTCTGAATCCGAGAGAAAGTTTCCTGACCTGCTCCTTGGTTTCTCACCTGCTACCTCTTCCAACCCTCTTCAATCAGCTCACAGCATGTCTTCTGGTATGCTTCCTACAATTGTTTCAATTTGCATGCAGCTTCTACTAATGCTTTAAATATCCCGACGCCTGAGATGATGCCTGTTTGTAGGTTCCAAAGTTGATCCTCTGGAAGTCATCCTCCAGAGTGCAAAAATAAAGAGATCCACTGCTAGTCCTGATGAGGCATCTGCCTTTAAGAGGAGTGCTCCTGCCGCCTCTTTCCAGACCCCTCCTACGCAATCCAGTTCTGATAGGCCTGAGCCCTTAGAGGTTGATCCATTATCTCGCTATCCGCCTACTCCTCCTGCCAGTCCTCGTGCCTCAGCTAGTGGAGGCACTATTGCTCACGTCCCAGAAGGTTTTGGGAATGTTTATAAGGTGTCGTACTGGCCAGAGATCGACCGGCTGCTCTTCCCTCCTCTAAAGGAGGTGTTCTCAGAGTTTTCTCCAGAGGATATGGCTGAGAATGACGTGCACAATGCCTTTATGGTGAGTGATCTTCGTTTTCTACCTGTTCTAAACTTTACTGATGGTATCAAGGTATACCTCGCAAGTGCACGATTTGTCGATGCACACTTTAGAGGGTCGATCCCACAAGGAGTAGGTAGACTACTAATCGTTCTAGTTCACGAGCTTAGCTAAGTCAAACTAAAATTGAGAGGTGGTAACGATCTAGCACTAAACTAGCAAATTAAAAGGCTAATAAACTAGACAAGCAAAGAACAAGCTAAAAAAAGATTAAGAGTTGATCAAATAATAGGAAATGCTAGAACTCGGTTCTCCCACGAATATACGTAATTCCACATGTTAATTCTCTCGGCTAATCTTAAGAGGTAGAAAGGTAAGGGGGAGATGGCTCTAACTCGCCTAGAACCTCCCTCTCGGGTTTGCAATAGGACACTAGCTACCCCAACTAACTCCCCTCTCGGGTTCGAAAGTCGGTATCCCAAGTCTAAAGCCCAACAACCCGAAAACACATGTAATTCTCAAGGTAGCCTAGCATTAACTAAGGTCATTAAGCCCCTGATGAATGAACATTCGACCCCTTTTTACCCTTCCTTTTGCTAATCTTTTGGACTACTTAGGCACAATCTTAGGCCTTTTTCTTGCATTTTGCCCCTCATTTACGCTACTACCGATTCCGGTATTTGATTGTAGGTAATTCAGCTAGCTAAAGGAAATTTGGGAAGAAACAAGGCACACGAGGAAGTTAGCAAGGAAGAAAGGGGAGGAAAAGGCGGAGGACGACCCCGGGCCGACCAGCCGGCGGCCGGCCAACCGGCAGGCTGTCACATTGGCCATGTTTAAGCTTCAAAATTGAGATGCCTCGGCGCCGGAGGGGGGCAGCCGGCCGCCGGTTGACCGGCTGGCGGTCACTGCTACGCGTGTTTTGTCTTAATCCCCCTTTTTTGTAACCTAAGTAAGAGGACACTATAAATACTCCCCAAAAATCGTGTTTAGACACACAACCCTAGATCTGAGATTATTTCCTTTTCCAAGTTTCAAACTTTGTTAATCATTTTGTTAATCATTCCTTAATTAGACAAATTCTTCAATTAATTAGTAATTGAAATTGGGTTGTAAGAAGATTGGAGGTTCCTCCTTCTTTATTTTTCTATCCAAATTCCTTTCTTGCTATTGAATTGGTATTATTTCTCTCCCTATTTTCATTAGTTTACATTTGTTTTTCCTTCAAGTTTGTTTGATTGTTTATGATAAATTTGCATCTTTGTTGTTTGATTGTTGTTGTTTTCACCATTGTTCATCTTTTCATTGTTCATCTTTTCTTTGATTCTCTTTCCTTTGTTCATCCTTGTTGTTAATACTCAAATATTCAATCTTTGAGTTGATTGGGTTAAAGATTGTGTCTTTTAGTTTACTAATCCTTGTTATTAGATTAAATCATCTTTCTTCATAATTATTGTTGGATTGTTGCATGTTTAGAAGTAGAATTCATCTTCCCACCATGTTTATGCTTAAAGACTCCATCTTTATTGTTTATTTTGCCTTTAAAAACATGATTAGTGAGTAGTCTCCTTCTAGGACTCGGTTTGACCCGGTATGGGTAATTTCACTAATTAATTATCATTAAGGCTAATTAGTTGGGGGAAATTGGTGAGGGTAGTTTAGAGGAATTGCATGTTTAAGGTTTGGTTCTTGGGTAATGTCGACTTTTGACCCTTGCCCACCAACGAGAGTTGGTTAGGTTGTTAGTTGGATATTTGGGAACCGACCCTTGTCACCGACTAAGGTTGAGACCGAAAGGGAGAACCGAGGGAGGGTGCCTCTAGATTTGCGTATGAAATCGACCCTCGAGAGAGGGAGTGGGATGACCCGGATTACGATGGGGGTTTAATGACCTTGACCAATTACTTGACCTCCTTGGGAAAATGCATGTTTTTGGGGTTGTCGGGTTTTGAGTTAGGGATACCGGCTTTCGAACCCGAGAGGGGGGTTAGTCGGGATAGCTGGTGTCCTATTGCGAACTCGAGAGGGAGGTTCTAGGCGAATTAGAGCCATCTCCCCCTTACCTTTCCACCCCTTTTGATTAGCCGAGACAATTAGTATGTGGAATTACTTATATTCGTGGGAGAACCGAGTTTTAGTCCTTCCCATTATTTGATCTATTCTTTATCATTTAGCTTGTTCTTATCTTGTCAAGTTTTTTTAGCCTTTAAATTTGTTAGTTTAGTGCTAGTTCGTTACCACCCTCTTTATTTTATATCGACTTAGCTAAGCTCGTGAATTAGAACGATTAGTACTCCACCTACTCCTTGTGGGATCGACCCTTTAAAGTGTACAACGATAAAATCGTGCACTTGCGAGGTATTACTTGATACCATCAAGTTTTTGGCGTCGTTGCCTGGGAGTACGGCTTAATATTAATCATTTTTGTTCTAGTTTAGACTAAGTCCTTTGTTACTAATCCTTTCTTTCAAGTGCTTAGGTCTTTTGCATGAGTAGGCGACGAAGAAGAGGTCAACCAACATATCCACTTGATCGCGAAATTGAAGCCACGGCAAGAAGACTTAATTCTCTAAGAATGTTAGAACACATTGGATTGATGATGCCAAGTCCCCTTGTTATTTGATTGTTTGCTCTTAGTTGACATAATTAGTGATTAAAGCAATCAAATGGACTTTCAACAAATGATTCAAGATGATCAAGCCAATCAAGGAAGTCAAGACAAAGATACTTTCCCAAGCCTTAGTCGATATATGTAAGAGTAAGTGTAACATTCTCATTTAAGTCAAGTAATGGCAAAACCATGCAACGGTACGCTGTACCGTGGTTTCTGATACTATCATACGGAGGAGGAATTTCGACCAAATGTTTTTAAGTGTCAAAACTTTGTAAACTTTAAACCTTAAACATTTGAATTTTCAAAAGCTTGAAAATAATCTGAAATTTTGGAGTCACAAGCCCACTTGACTAAGCCTCTAGATTTGTGCAAACACCTTTTACCAAAATGGCAAAGAAGACTTGTCAAACTTCTAAAGTAAGAAAGGCTTTTTGCCATTTCGGTAAATTGTCACATGTTGAGTGTAGAAGCTTAAGTTTTCTGATTTCTTAAGCCCCAAGCCTACAAGTCTAACACTTACCATCACTCAAAGCTATCATTTTTATATTGGATTTAATTTTTCAAAGTGTACTTACCTAAGACTAAATCTACTATAAATAGAGTGTCTTAGTCACATTTATTTCTTAAGACTTCCAAAGCATTTATTGTAAAAAACCTTGCAAATCATTTGTGCATTGAAAGCTTTGTTCTTCAAGTATTTGCAAAACGTTTTTCTGGTTTTAAGTCTTCAAAATTGTTTTCGAAAAAAGCTGTAAAACCTCCAAGTATCAGTTCGATGTACTGTGACATGATGAGTTTGTTCCATGATTCTCGTGTTAGATCTTCATTGTAATCTCCATGTTCATTTAAGTGAACTCTTGAGATTCAAGATTCTGTAACACCTTGAGATAGAACCCATAAACTCTTGAAGCGGAGTAGCTTTAAGTTTGAGTGCAACCGAAGTAGGTTGGCGAGTTATTTTCATTGTAAGGGGTTTAGTAAGTTTGAGTAAATTTCTAAACAAGCAATAAAATAACGGTTGGACGTAGGCCTCGGAGTAGAGGCTGAACCTATTTTTAAAATGTCGTTTGTTTGTTCATTTACTTTTACGTTCTTCCACTTTGCTATTTCTCGCTTGTACCTAATCAAGTTCTGTGTCACAGTCACCTATACCGTGACATAGAACTGCTGTACCTTCTTGTGAACTTATATTCAATTAAGTTTCTCAAGTCTTGTACTTCTTTATTCTTAGCTTAAAGTAGTTAATTAACTAATTTAAGAATAAATTTTTTAAAAAGGTACACCTAATTCACCCCCTCCCCCTCTTAGGTGTTAATCGTTCCTAACTCTTCAATTGGTATCAGAGCCTTGTGCTCTTGATATTGGTTAAATCCAAAGAGTTGATCCTATAGTTATGGACGATTCAAAACACACTAAGTATCCCATTTTCAAGGGAGAAAACTATGCCTGGTGGAAACATCGCATGGAGCATTATGTCAAAAGTGTGGACTATGAATGTTGGTTAATCATTCAAAAGGGTCCCCTCAAAATCGAAGTGACTAATGCTGATGGCACTAGCTCCTTGAAAAGTGAGGATAAGTATGTTGAGGCCGACTATAAGAAAATCGAGAAAAACTCTAAGGCCATGTCCATTCTTCAATATGGGATCGGTGACCAAGAGATTAATCGTATATCTGGATGTGCTTCGGCCAAAGAGATTTGGGACACCCTAAACCTTGCATATGAGGGAACGTCACAAGTCAAAAAATACCGTATTGATCTTCTCATGCAACAATATGAGATGTTCAATATGGAACGAGATGAGTCAATTAATAGTTTGTCTTCACGTTTTTCTAGTATTGTCAATGACCTTAAGAGTTTAGGTAGGAGTTTTCAATCCGAGGATTTAGTCCGTAAAATCCTTCGTAGCCTAACTGAAAAGTGGCAACCGAAGGTTACGGCTATTGAGGAAGCTAAGGACCTTTCATTGCTCACCCTTGATGAACTTATGGGCTCACTTATGGCTCATGAGTTAACTCTCATGAAGCGTTCTAGTGAAAGCTCTAAAGGGAAAGGACTCGCTCTTAATGCTCTCTCAAGTGATGAGGAGGATGAAGATGATGAGTTTGCAATGTTCACTAAAAACATTGTTGGCATGATCAATGGTCGAAACTCTCAAAAGGTATAGCAACAACTCTAGTAAACGCCGTTTTCCTAAGAGAAGATCTAACTCCACTGTTGGTTACTTTAAATGTGGTGACAAAGGTCACCAAATCAAAGAATGCCCAAAGTGGAACGATATTAAATCTAAGGAAAAACGTGACTTTGCAAAACGTGATTACAAAAACAAGGTAATGACTGCTATTTGGGGCATGTCTGATTCTGAAGAGGACGATGTCCTTGAGGATGAATTAGACGCCAAACTTAGCATCTCGTCTAGTTCCTCAAAAAATGCTTCCAAATCATCAAAGAAAGAAGACATCAAGTGTCTTATGGCTCACTCCGTGGATTCAGACTCTGATTCAGACCATGAGGTAATTAAGCTCAAGAAAAAGGTTCGATCTTTCTCTAAAGACAAAGTTTGTCTCCTCCTAGATCAATTCATAGATAAATGTCGTGTCCAAACTAATAAGTTGGAAGCTATGCAAATCGAAATTGAGGACATAGCTGAGGAAAATGTAGTCCTTAAAGAAAGTCTAAATGAGAATGATCAACCTAGTTCCATGTTGGGTCTTGAAAAAGAAATCAAAAAGCTTCGAAAACAAAATTTGTTTTTAGCCAACAAAGTTGATGAAACCAGTGCAACAGATCCCTGTACTGTTGCATCCAGTTCTAAAGGAAATGTGTCATCACTAACACAAGAACGTGACCAACTTTTGATTGACTTAGCTACTTGTAACAGCGAAAAAGGTGATCTTGTTAAGATTGCTGAAATGTTAAATGATGAGTCTAGTCATGTCAAAAGTGCCTTAGAACGAGCTCAAAAATTAAATGATGACCTTCTTGCTCAAATTGAGATGTTAAAAAGAGTGAACAGGACTCATGCCACGAAGTCTCTCTTTGTGGCATCCGATTCAAGAAAAGAAATAGATACTCTCTCGAAATTAGTGTCTTCTTTAACTAAGGAACATGAAACTCTTCTAGCTGACCTCAAATTATGTCAAAGGGATAATAAACAATTGGAACAAATTGGAATGTTACTTAGTGATGAAGCAAGACTTGCAAAACAAGCTTTCGACAATTTAGGTAAATTGAATCTTAATCATCTTGCTAAAATCGAAACATTAACTAAAGAGCTAGATGAGGCTAAGATGTTCTACTTAAAATGGGAAGGAAGTCAGAATGTTTTGGAGTTTCTCTTGAAACAATCACAAGAATATGAAAAATTTGCAAAGAATCTTTGGACTTGGTTTCAAATGCAACAAGAGCACACTTTGTTGCACTCGAAACCAGGATCCAAGTCAAACCGACTCCGAAGAAGAAAGTATCTTTGGTCTTCCGAGTACATCATTTGTAACTATTGTGGCAAAACAGGTCATGAGTTTAATGGTTGTGACAAAAGAGTCCGTGACTTAGAAAGAAACACTAAGAATGCAAAACAAGTGTGGATAAAGAAAGAAGAAGTCAAAAAGGTCGTTGTCAAGAAGGAGCCCAAACTTGTTTGGGTTCCTAAACTAAATGTTTGATTTCTTATAGGCATTAGTGAGGGGCAGCAGCAATTGGTACTTAGACAGTGGATGCTCTCGTCACATGACGGGAGATGAAAACCAATTCCTCTCGCTAGAAGCCTACGATGGTGGCATGGTGACTTTTGGCGACAACAAAAAAGGTGAAATCATTGGTATTGGAAAGGTTGGTAAGTCAAAGTCACTATGCGTGGACAAAGTGTTGCTTGTCAAAGGTTTGAAACACAATCTCTTGAGCATTTCACAACTTTGTGATCGAGGTAATATTGTTGAATTTCTTGCTAGTGAATGTATAATCATCAATGGTAAAACTAGAGAACTCATACTTGAAGGTAAACGTGTTAAAGACGTCTATATGACTAACTTGTATGCATTGTCGGGTCAATCACTATCATGCATGAGTGTCCAAAAGAACGACCCTTGGCTTTGGCACAAACGACTTGGTCATGTAAATGCTAAGACACTTAACACCCTTAAGAAACTTGATCTAGTTGACGGCATTCCTAACATTAAATTTGAATTTAAATCACTTTGCGATGATTGTGTTAAAGGTAAACAAGTTAAGTGCTCTTTTAAATCCAAAAAGGTTGTTAGCACTTCCTTACCTCTTGAACTCATTCATATTGATTTATGTGGTCCTATGCGAGTTGTGAGTAGAGGTGGAAGTCGTTTTATTTGTGTCATTGTAGATGACTTCACAAGATTTGTTTGGCTTCTCTTCTTAAGTTCTAAGGATCAAACATTTGATGAGTTCTTAATTTGGGTCAAAAAGGTTCAAAACAAATTTGGTTATAAACTTGTCTCATTGAGATCCGACCATGGAACCGAGTTTGAGAACTCGTCATTTGAGTCCTATTGTAATGAGTATGGTGTTAGTCATAACTTTTCGGCCGCAAGAACCCCACAACAAAATGGGGTTGTGGAACGAATGAATCGAACTCTTGAAAATATGGCTAGGACCATGCTCATTAGCTCTAAGGTTCCCAAGAATTTTTGGGCCGAAGCCGTAAACACATCTTGTTATATTTACAACCGTGTCATGATTAGAAAAATCATTGAGAAAACTCCCTATGAACTACTACGAGGAAGAAAACCTAATCTTTCACATTTAAAATGCTTTGGTAGTAAATGCTTTGTGCACAATAATGGAAAAGACAACCTTGGC
This sequence comes from Silene latifolia, assembly GCF_048544455.1. Taxonomy (NCBI): domain Eukaryota; kingdom Viridiplantae; phylum Streptophyta; class Magnoliopsida; order Caryophyllales; family Caryophyllaceae; genus Silene; species Silene latifolia. Next base: position 13,052,582 of record NC_133533.1, on the reverse strand, counting down.
AAGTTTGATGCTCGTAGTGATGAAGGAGTTTTTGTTGGTTATTCCGATCATAGTAAAGCCTATAAAGTTTATAACAAGAGGACTATGAAAATGGAAGAAAGCGTTCATGTAATATTTGATGAATCTAGTCTTTTTGTGTCAAACACACAGGTTGATGATGAGGATGATGAATATGATGATGATTTTGAGATTGGTATGATACGACATGAAATGGATCAAGTGGTAGAAGAAGGCGAGCAACGAGTTGGAGCCCTTTGTTGCATGAGGAGGATGCGCAAAATTCGGGGGAACTAATCGTCCTCCTACACAAGATGATGCTACCTCATCCAGGGGGAACAAGGATGGTGAAGAACAACCCAACCTAATCATAAACGAACCACAATCACCTTCTTCAAACAATCCTCATGCAACAGTCCCCTCCCTCATTGTTGAGGCAGCATTTAACAAACCGAATCCTCTAACTCACTTATCCCCAAGAAATGGAAACACCAAAGCTCACATCCTTTATCAAACTTAACCAGTGACTTAACCTCCGGAATAAAACCAGATTATCGCTTCAAAATTTCTGTGCACACAATGCCTTCATCTCAAAAATTGAACGGACCATGTCAAAGTAGCCTTGAGTGATGAATGTTGGATGATTGCAATGCAAGAGGAATTGGAGCAATTCGAAAGGAATAAGGTATGGCATCTTGTCCCTAGGCCCTCCCAACGTACTGTAATTGGTACACGGTGGGTCTTTCGCAATAAGCTAGATGATGTTGGAGAAATCGTAAGGAATAAAGCTAGACTAGTGGTGCAAGGTTTTAACCAACAAGAAGGAATTGATTACGATGAAACCTTTGCACCGGTAGCTAGGCTTGAAGCCATACGAATGCTTGTAGCTTTTGCACCTTTTCAAGGTATAAAGCTTTTTCAAATGGATGTCAAAACCGCATTTTTAAATGGATACCTTGATGAAGAAGTGTTCGTTGAACAACCTCCGGGCTTTATAAACAACGAGTTTCCCAACCACGTTTTTAAACTAGATAAAGCACTTTATGGTTTAAAACAGGCTCCTAGGGCTTGGTATGATAGGATTTCAAAGTTTCTATTAGAAAATGGTTTCATACGTGGGTCCGTGGATAAAACGTTGTTTATCAAGTCACAAGGAGATGAACTGTTGCTTGTGCAAGTATATGTCGATGACATTATTTTTGGAGCAACTAACAATGTTCTTTATAAGTACTTTTCTGATTTGATGACTTCGGAATTTGAAATGAGTATGATGGGAGAACTTGAATTCTTTCTTGGTCTTCAAATCAAACAATGTGAGAATGGAACGATGATTCACCAACAAAAGTACTTAAAAGAAATGCTAAGTAAGTTTGGGTTGACTAATTCTAATACTATGCCTACACCAATGGTGTCTAAAGTCAAGCTTGACAAAGACGAAAACGGTAAGAGCATTAGTGAAAAGGTATATCGAGGTATGATCGGTTCCTTACTTTACTTAACCGCTAGTCGACCCGACATACAATTTAGTGTGTGTGCTTGTGCCCGTTTCCAAGCAAATCCTAAATAATCTCATTTCAAAGCCGTCAAACGGATTTTTAGGTATTTGATTGGAACACAAGGGCTATATCTTTGGTACCCAACTCACTACGAACTTGATCTTGTAGGTTTTTCGGATGCGGACTATGCCGGTGATACATTGGATAGGAAAAGCACTTCGGGCATTGCTACTTTCCTAGGACCATGTCTTATTTCATGGGCTTCAAAGAAACAAAACACCGTTGCATTGTCCACGGCCGAAAGCGAATATGTGAGTGCCGCTCTATGTTGTGCACAAATTCTTTGGGTACGTCAACAATTGCATGATTATGGCCTTACTTTCGAGACTACCCCTATTTTTTGTGACAACACTAGTGCAATTAATATATCAAAGAATCCTATACAACACTCACGAACTAAACACATCGACATACGACATCATTTTCTACGTGATCAAGTTGAAAAAGGTCATATTTGTCTAAGCTTTTGTAAAACGGAAAATCAAATTGCGGACATTCTTACAAAACCGTTAGAAAGAGAACAATTCGAAAGACTTCGGTCGGAAATTGGTTTATTAGGTGACATACCGCTAAATTAAATTACGTCTTCCAATGATTGATTAGAGGGAGGATTTACATGTAATTAAATTTTAGTTAATATGGTAGAATGCATGCAAATGTCGAACAAATGAAATTGACAACCGTATGAGTGCACTTGAGTTATTTTTGCATTGAGCTTCCCAAATTACTTTATGTCCCATCATACTTAAAAGCCTACACCCTAGCCTCACACTATCAACACTCAACCGTCCTTCACCTAGAATAATTACACCAACCCCTCATTTACTTCCTTGTTTCCACTAACACACCCTATTACCCACTAAACAAAAAACCAACCCTCACCTTTTTCGGATTCCCAAAACCGTCACAACCTCTCTCTTTCCACTCTCTTAAAATGCCTCCAAGATTTTCAAAGGAAGTTCTTCAACTCAGAAATACTTTCAATCCAAAATACATTGCCAAGAAAAAGATGGCTCCCAAAAACGCTGCCAAACCAAATGAAATCTCTGCCACTGCCAAACCAACCGTTGCACGAAAGAAGACAACCGCCAAAAGGGGCGGTGGTCGTGGCAGAGGAGGAAGAAGTAGGAATCCTCCTATGTCTCTCCAACTAGATGCTGAAGTGGACATTGACACCGATGAAGAGGACTCCGGTTCTAAGGCAACCAAAAAGGATGAAGACATTCGAAAATCAAGTGATGTTGCCGAAACAAATGAAAAGAAAGATCAATCAAGTGAGATGAAAGAGGGGGAACTTGAAAGTGAGAAATCAAAAGAGGGAAAAGAATGTAAAGAAAAATCAAAAAGTGAGGAAAAATCAGAGGGAGACAAAGAGCAATTAAAAGAAAGTGAGGAAAAATTAGAGGGTAACAAAGAAAAAGAAAGTGAAGAAAAATCAGAGGGAGAAAAAGAAAAATTAGATAAGAATGAAGGGGATTCAAACGAAAAAGAAAGGAAGGAGGATAGTGATGTTGCAGTAGTTAAAAAGAATGATGATGATGTGCTCTTAAAAGATTTGGTGAGTGAAACTTTAGAGAAGGATGAGAGGAGTGAGATTGATGCAACGGTGGCTTCCACTGTTGAAAGGGAAATCGGTTCCAATGCTGAAAAAATTGATGTTGAGGATCGTGATGATGCCACAGTGGTGTTTGATGATGGGCTTGACCCATTATTTTCAAAACCCGCATCACGAACCCGGTCCAAGAGGAAGATGCTTGAAATATTTGGTGATGATGATGAGGATGTGACCCCGGAGGCATCCCCTCCAAAACCCAAGGTTACTCAAAGAAAAAGGGGATCCGGATCAAAATCCAAAGCACCCAAAAGGGCTCGTTATCAGCGGGATTTACCGAGCATAGATGAGAATGAAATCATTGAGGAGAAGGTGCCTCTCAACACATGCATGGACCTTGTTATTGCTCCTTATGCCGAATCATTCAAGAATGATATCCTCAACCATCTCAATTCTCTCGATCTCCCGGAGGAGATCTTCAAGCTATGTCACGGTATGCTGATTTGTTGCTTCCACAGTGGAAGGCGCTATAAGAAATCCTGGTATGACACATCTCTTGCTTTCAAATACTTCAAAGAGGCTATGTATGCACAGGGTTGGGTGAATCTGCTGGACAAATATAGTCCCATGTACTTGTCCGAAATCATCCAATTCTATGCAACAGTCAAGGTAGATGTTGAATCTGGAACTCTCTCAGCCTTTATAAATTAGAAACCCTTTGTCCTAACCATTGACCAACTTGCTGCTCATCTGGATATTTGTGATGTCGGGCTTACCTCCTTCCCAAAACGTGATTGGGGTGAAGTTGATGAGGTTACCTCTACCCAGGTCATGAAGGTTCTTCGACCTCATGATAATGATGGCCCTACCAACATATATGCCTTTGAATTAACCGCACCCATTCGGTTCATCTTTAACCTGGTTTTTCGTAATCTTGTCCCTTCCAACAATAGCCGTGGGAGATGTTCACTCCTTGACATGCTCCTGATTCATCACATTGTCAAGCACAAACCCATTAACCTTCCCCGTCTTATGTTTCACCGAATTCTTGAGATGTCCACTGAGTTCCAAAGTGGCAACTTTGACAAAAATACCGTGGTTCCTTATGGTATGTGGCTCTCGATCATTTTTATGAGGGAGGGGTTAGTGTTGAAAGGAAGCCCTGCGATTGAGAAATTGAGTGATGAAATGACACCGGGCCTTCTTTCTCGGATGAACTTGGAGATTAAGAATGGAAAATTGGAAAGGAAGAATCAGTCTGGTTCTACAGTAGGTTCTACTGTTGAAATGGGTGTGGTGTTAGCAAAGTTGGATGAACTCCTTGGAATTGTGAACCGGTTGGTCAAAGAACAGGCCAAGTTAAGGGATGAAGTCGGTGATCTTCGCACCATGAATGAAGATCTCCTTGAACGTCTTCAGAATGCCTCCTAAACTCTTGCCTCTTTAACCCGTCTCTCCTTATGAACTTTGGCTCTTTGTTGTTTTTTTAAAGACACTCTCTTGCACCTTCGGCTGTTTGTTTTTATCTTGCTTGAACTCTTTGCGTGTGTTTTAATCGTGTTGCTTGATTTTTGGACGTGTTTTATCCTCCTTTGACGATGTCAAGAGGGGGAAGTAGTTTAATTATGCTATGTGTGATCTTCTAACTCTTAGGCTAACGTCCACCTTAATTATGTCTTAGCTTCCATGATTAGATGTTTTACTTTGGCCAAGCATGTTGCACCTTTCGACTACCTTGATCATGTTTATTAATTATGTTTATGTTGAAATTGCCCAAAGACCGACTAACCATGGGCTAAGGGGGAATATCACACATGTTTGGACTTGTCATCATCAAAGGGGGAATTTGTTAGAACACATTGGATTGATGATGCCAAGTCCCCTTGTTATTTGATTGTTTGCTCTTAGTTGACATAATTAGTGATTAAAGCAATCAAATGGACTTTCAACAAATGATTCAAGATGATCAAGCCAATCAAGGAAGTCAAGACAAAGATACTGTTGGAATATGTGTCCTCCGACAATAATGCGATCACGACTGTTGATCATGATGATCACATGTTTAAGTCTCATCATATAGAATACAATTGGGAAGTAATATTGTTACTGTCAACTGGTCAACATATATCGGTAATGATTGGTGACTAGAGTTTGACATTCTTGTCGTCGTGTGACGGTGGTGATCAGTTGACCCCCTAGGTCATACCTATAGGGCAACACTCTTAATTGATTATTTAATTAATCGTATAACGTTACGAGTTAATTAAATTACTTGAAAATTGACGGACGATTTTTTGGAAGTAAAATTTACGTATCAAATTGAAATGTGATTAAATGGGATACGGTCTGAGTAATCAAATTGTATAATTACTCGGATGAAATAATTGTTTAATGTAACAATTAAATTTGAATGAATTATTATAAATACATTCTGTTGTGATTTATAAATGGTAAAATATTTTGGCACAAGTAATTATGAAATTACTAAGTCGATTTTTGTATGTGACGTATTTTTATTAATACGTTGATTTTTAATATGTTAAAAATACATAACAAATTTATGTCACATATGACATGTGACATATTGACAATTGACAAAAATAATATGGAATCCATATTATCAAGTGGGCCGAAAATTAGAGGGTTTTTAAGCTAATTATATGTTGATTGTAATTAGTGGAGGGCATGATGATTACCCTAGTCACTAGCCATGCAAGCCTATTGTTCATTGTGAAGAACAATTTTTCCATGCATTGGCTCCCCAAAATCCCTCCTCTTACACGGTTTTGAGAAGACAAAACCCATGATGGTTTTTCTATAATTTTTACCTAATAATATACAAAATGTTGTAAATTATTTTATTCATTCACTCATCCAAAATACAATTTCTAGAGAGAACAAAATCCTCCTCTTCTTCTCTCTAAAAAAAAAAAACCGAAATATTTAAGAGTTTATAAATATTTTTGGTTCAATTTTCTACTAATTAATATTATACTAGTTCTTGTAATATTAATTAAATTAAGAGAAAGCTTTGGGTATTAATCCTAAGGAGAGATCCTATATTTGGATCTTTGTTCTTCCATAAGGGAAAGCTCAAGAACAAGAGAGAAAGGTGATCTCTCTTGTGCCCATTAAACCGAAATCATCAATGTAAGGACATGATTTCTCCTCTATTTTTCATATTGTTTGCATGCATAAAATCCGTATTTAATTTTATGACAAATTAATTTCGACATATATGAGTATGTTAGTATGTATATAGATCTACATTTCCTTCAATCGGTATCAAGAGCCACGGTTGTTTGCATGCAAATCGGTTAAAAGTTTTTCCGAGTTATAAGAATAACATATAAAACTTGTAAAATTTGTGTTATTATGAGATATCACAAAATTAATCCATGCATGTTAATATTTCTGGTCCTAAAATGTTTTAGGATATTTTGGTTAATTTTTCGGATTTTTATTGTTCATAATTTACAATAATGGCATTTAAATGTGATTTTATGAGTAAAAATGTCATTTTTGGTCTAAAATTAGCTATACTTCGAATTTTCCATTGATTTTTGGATATGTTGTCACATATATTATTTTGAGATAACCTGTAAATTTTCATAATTTTTGGACTTCTTATGCTCGAAAAATGAATTTTTCATTATTAAATTCGGATTTAGGTGAAAAATAGGTTAATATGAGTTAAATTTCGAATCTGGTCATAGAAAATTAATATGTTGTCACATGCAATTTTAAAAGATGTGTGTAAAATAATTGGCTATAAAGAAGTCTTTTTGCATGATTTATGGATTTTTGAAGAAAAATAGCATAAATAGTGACATTATTAGTGAAAAATTAATAAAACATAATCTATGACTTAGGAAAAACGTCTAATGTTGCATTTTATTATATTTTTCAGATCTAAAATTGAAAAGTTAATGAAAATAATTTTTCCATGTTTTTATGATTATTTTATTAAAAATCGATAAACCGCAAAATTGTTTTTCCGGAAAATTTCGAAATTTTTTTAAACCTAAGATTTTGAACATTATGAGTGTCATGGTATTTTTCCAGAATGTTCATGAGTTTAAATTTCAAATTTTGAATTTATTTGAAATTTTATGATTTAATTAAAGTTTAATAGCTTATTTTTGTAATTTTGGTCCATTTATGAACAATTTTATAAAATATGGGTTAATTATGGTCAAATTATTAGTGAAGACTAAATTTTGAGTCCTAAGAGGTTAGGGTAATTAACTTATGCATAAATATGAGTTTATGTATTTTTGTGATTATAAAAATGTTGAAATCACGCAAATCCGTAAAAACCGAGTAATATACGATATTGGCTAATTAAAGGCGATTTAGCATAAAATTGAGCATGTTCATACATATTATAATGCTGCATTTTTCTTTATGATTGTCATAATTTTAATTTATGTAATTTTGAATTATGTAATTTTACTTAGTATGGCCTTAGATTTAATTGGTATTTCCCGAAATGTATGGGAATATCGATTCGGTTGTAATTTTATTGTGATCTCGTATCACCGTTTTATAATTTAATAGATTTATTTTATTTTAGTTACAAATGTATAATAGGAAATTATGTAATTTTTATGTAATTTTATTCATTCCGGAGTTCCCAAAGACGGATTTCTTCAAGAATGGCGATACATAAAGACGGTGTTACCTCGAGATGCGTGCCACAACCGAAGTTCAAGGGACCAATGGAGTTGGTTTCCGAATTTGTAATAGTTAAATAGTTTTTCTATTTTAGGAAAGGCCATACTAGGATTTATTTCTTTATGCTTGCATTTTATTTTATGTCACATGCATCGCTAAATCACCATAACTAAACATGCATTGTCTTCTTTTATCGAGTTTATCGACCGTGTCAATTAGAATTATCGTAGTTCACCGCTTTAGTTCACTTAAAACGTGATAGATAATAAATTGACATGACCTCTCGCTAAAACAATTAATTGAGACATAGCCTTACCAAATAGTATAAACCATGAAAACCTATTTCGCGAGGGAGTGCGCTCGGCCCCACCGGGGTACAAACCTTGTTACGTAGGGGAAGTGGGTGATGAATGTTAATCCACCGAATTCATGTTGATAAGGGATGTATCGGCCACACCGTGCCCAAGTTAATGTGGGTTTGGATCATGGACACATTTATTCGAAATTTGGATTGAACTCAACAAAAGTTTTTGATAAGGGATGTATCGGCCCCACCGTGCCCTTGTCGAATGTGTTTTGGGCTAAAGATAATTGTTAATGTAATATTATCGACCAAGAGTTCTAAAAGTAGAATCGATTAAACGTTAATCCACCGAGTTATATTGATAAAGGATGTATCGGCCCCACCGTGCCTAAGTCGATATGAATTTGGGTCTTGGAATCATTTATCTAGTTGGGTAGAGGTCACTAGAAAAATGCATAAAACTTGTTTAAATCATACATTTTTACGAGTATTATTAAAACGACAATTGTTTTACTCCTTATATTTTGTTTTGTAGACCACTTCTTTTTCATAACAAATGGCAACACCAACTCCTAATGCTACACCTCTCGCTAGTTCGTCTTGGCTCCGATCCTTTATGGATCGATGTAAACTTGAAAAGAATGGGTCAAATTTCTCCGAATGGGATGCCCAACTCAAATTAGCCGACGAAGGTGACGACAAGCTTCGTTACCTTACCGAGGCCTCTCCACCCGAACCATCCACTAGGTCCACCGCGGCCACTAGGGAAGCATATGAGGCTTACCAAAAGGAGTCCGCCGCAATGAAAAATGTCTTAATATTTGCGATGGAGGCGGACCTCCAAAGGAGAGCTTTTAAAATGGGCAATGCTAATGAGATTTACTCCAAACTTGTGACCATGTTTTCACAAACTCCGCGGATCGTCCAATATGAGGCGGCGCGGCATTCTTTGATCTCGACTTCAAAGAGGGCCAAAAGGTTAGCCCTCATGTGCTCAAACTCATGGAGCTTGTCGAGACCTTGAAAATTCAAAAGGTTGAAATCCCCAAAGAACTCATCGTAGATAGGATTCTACACTCCTTGTCCAAAGTCAAGGCATATGTGCAATTCGGGTGAATTTTAACATGCAAGACAAGGATGTGTCTCTTGAGGAGTTGCACAAGTTACTTGTGCAAGCCGAGAGGGACATGGGGTTAAATGTGAACCCTCCCAAGGATGTGCTTAACATAAGCACTAAAAGTAAGGGGAAGTTCAAGAAGAATGGGAGAAAGGGCAAGAAGCAAGCTCCCACATTCACCAAAGCTAAGTCTTGTGAAGCTAGCACCTCAAAAGTCAAGAAGGGTCCTCTTGATAAATGCCATTATTGTAATGGCATGGGACATTGGAAAAGAAATTGTTCCAAATACCTTGGTGATATCAAAGCTGGAAAGATCACTCCAGCAGGTAAATGACTATCCTTCTTTTATGTTTCTAATTCAACTATGGTATTATGATGCAAAGTTGTGATAATGTATCTCCCTTTTATTGTAAATAGGGCCTCCACCAAGCAAAGACAAAGGAAAGGAAAAGCAAGCATGAGAAACCATGGAGAAGCTAAGGATAGCTTTTATGGAGCTTTGCTTTTCATTGTCTTATTTTAAGATTATGTTTTGGATTTTTAGAACTTTAAGTTTCCATGTTTGACATGGAAAAGTATTTTTGGATAATGGTTTGTATTTTGGATGATGGTGACTTGGTTTGCAACCCAAGTCACCCGTTTTATCATTTATCCTTTATGTTCTAAAATCCATCTTTAATTGCTTGCACTTTGAAACATAAGATTAGTCACTTAAAGTGATCTAATAGACAAATATAATGACGGGTTTCATTATATGTCCACATGCTTAAGGCTTGTGTATGATCATTTATAAAGCGATTTTGAGTCTATGAACTCTCTTAAAGGAATGTCAATCACCAAGTACACATATGAAATCAATAACTATTAGTCAACCTATGAGGTAGTTCTCCTTATACTTCAACATCATTAATTTGTGTCTCATATGCTATCTTTGAATCTATAGTGTATTTATTCTAAAGATAGAGTGGGAGAAATATGAGGACACAACACACAAGGCAAGATAAAATTGTGTACTTGTGTAAATGAAGATCTACGCAAGAGAGAATGATTTGAATGAAGGTATAACTATTTGCATAGTATGCCGAATAGATGAGATCTATAGTCTCATGTTAGCTCTATATGACTAAAGAGACCAAGTGAAGTAATCATAAGAGTATATTCTCAAGATAACTACACGAGGAGACCAAAAGAAGGTTTTAGAAGAAAATGACTAATGTAAAGTCTCAACAAGTTTTTGACTAAGTTTATGAAATATTTGACCAATAGTTTCAACCTTGAGATTTACTTAAGAGCCTAAATGAATCAAAGTAACATACTAGTTATGATCGAGTTGCAAAGATTGATATACCGATATCTTCAATGGCCAAAGTTTTAACCACGCAAATGTCATTGCTTAACCTCACTATGAAATGGTTAAACCTCCTTCCAAAAGGGGTATTTGCGAAGGACGTATTCTAGATATTGTTTATACTTGTGACACGTCTGTCGCGTACCTGTCAAAAATAACCAACTGGTTCCAACTAACTAATATAGCTAGGGAAGTCGGGTCGAATCCACAGAGAGGTAGGAATTTGTCGGCTAAATTCAAGTTCGTCCAAGTAACCAGAATGGGGGTTTATAAAATGTGATTTCTAAACTAAGAGAATAAGGAAAGAGGAATAAAGGAAGAAGTTTAACAGATAAAAGAGAAAAGCTAAGACAAACGGTTCACCATAATTATCTGGTCGAGTAATCTAGGTCCCAGGTCAATACAATACGGTCTAAGGGGTAGCGAACGTCACCTTTCGGTCCTTAATTCACCCTAAAGTGTAAACAGTTTAACTTTCGCCCTCGCTGCAATACTCTATTATTCGCTACTAGTCTGCCTCTTCCAACCTTTCGGTCCAGGTTAAGGTCCACCAAGGATAAGGGTCTAATTGCGTCGACTCAATTAGGCAATTACAGTTATTTGTAGCATTTAAACAACAAAGACGGTACCGGCATTAACCTGGTAAATCGATTACTCTCCCTTCAAATCATGGGTCCCCTATAGTCTTAGCATAGGGAATTAGCTACTCATAATCATCAGATTAGCAATAACAATAACCAAACAATTAAAACTAAACATGATGAATAATCTAATTGATTGAACGATTATAAAATAAAGAGAGAAAAGGAATTAAAAACAATAAATACGATAAAGAAGTAAATTAAATTGATAATACCGAATTCAAGTAGCAAGGTGGAGAATAGAATTCCCAAGAACAGTGACAAAAGTAACAGATAAAAATGTACGTAGTAAAGGAGATGAGAGCAACGTAGTGTTCTCTTAAGTCTTATACTGAAAAATTGTCTTAAACCTAATCTATGGACTGATTACAAAAGCCCATAAAGGATTAGGCGGAAATAAACCAAAAACACACGAAATCCTCTCGATCGAGCAGAGAGATTACTCGATCGAACTCCAAGTTACTCGATCGAGCTAGAGAAACCTCTCGATCGAGCACTGCTCGCTGGACCTCCTCGATCGACTCCTTAAGCTGGTCGATCGACCAGTCTTGAGTGTATAAAGCATTCGATCGAACACCAAAGCATTCGATCGAGCTATATAAGCGCATCAGGACTTGAATTCCTTCCTTAGCTCAGCTCATACGTCCTCCAAGTGTAAGATTCCTAAGCTCCGGCTCCTTATTTCCCATGAATGCATACAATTGGGACAATTAAGGCTCGATTTAGCTCCTCCTCGGTCAATTCCTGCAAATTACAATAAACGGACCAAAGTAGAATATTCGGGGGTATTTGTAGCCAGATGCTACACAAAAAGCACAGAAATGCGTGTGAAAATGAGGTGAAAACCTTATATAAAAGACACGCATCAACTTGAATAATGACATTGCTACACATCATTATGACATGAGTGTGTTGGAGATTTAAAAATCTCTTTCTGTAAGGTTTAAGATAAGAGCACTTCAAAATAGGTATTTTGAAAGGATATGATGGGAACATATATGGTTTTATCCTAATAACTTGGCAATGCAATTTATATTTCAATTCTTGAATGAATTTCGATTGAGAAGTCAATTTCGAAATGTGTAGAATTGAGTGGGAGTTAGGAAATTCTCATGTGAAGACATGGAATTTAGTGGGAGCTATCATCCTTTGAATATTTACGACTCATCACTCATTAAAGAATGACGAGCTAATACCTTCCTTCATAAAGAAGCATTTGAGTTTTCAATTCTGGATGAAAATGGACAATGATGAATCCAATAACATCAAGGGATGTCGGATTAGTATTAAGAGATACACATCGTATCAACATTCACATAGGTTATTCATGTAGATGAAAATGGAATTGCCATTAGCAGTCATGGTCGTTCATTGAACCTATGAACGGTTGATCTCATGATTATTAGTAACTAATGTTTCCGCCATTAGAATAATCATGTACATGTCCAATTATGAATCATATGCATAAGAGCATGATGATTGATTGGTAAGCCATAATAGAAACGTCATGAATTCTCAAGTAGAATCCGATGAGCGATTTCGGTGTTTGACGGAATGTTCCATTGTGTGTTAAGAGGTTGCACATATTGTAGAAAATCCGAGCACATATAAGGATTTATGAGAATCCCAGATCTTTCAAGCCTAGAAAGAGAAATAAGAAGTTTTTGGAAAGATGCTTAGTTGAATAAGAAGTTATTCAAAACTAATCTTTCCAGTTAAGCTAGGACTTGTGAGAAGTACTAGGCTAAGAATCTTGACAAATTGTTACAAGATACTACAAAACATATACCTAGTGCATTGTGTGTGGATGGAGTACTTGATCAATACACGTTATATCATTCATCACAAATTCAGTCGTTATGTGATAGTCGATAAGAAAGTTCTTTCAAGTTAAAGAACCGAAACCAAGGTCGGGAACCTTGATGTGTACTTGGTAAGATTCATGTTATGAAAGAGAACATGAATGTAAAGGAGATTGCAAGTGTAAGAAGTTTGAACACATGGACACATGGGATGTTAAACTTCTATTGCAATCAATAAGTGTTTACACTAACGATATACATCACAAGGTTGTAATATGATATTGACTACCCGAGTGTGATGTCGACATTTGTCGTTTGAGTTATTATTAACTCACCTTGCACTTTGTTATATCCAAACGGGTTGTAGAGACAATTGAACCCCGTTAAAGTGAACATGGTATAACATTGTTTTTGCCCATAGTTACTTATATGAGGTGACGTCTCGAAGTGACTAGAGTGTGATGCGATTGATGGCAAGTTCAAGTGCCATAGAGTCATGTGAGATGACTAGTCGATCACATAGGCGGATTATTAGGAACATTTTGTCGGGCCTTATGACCGCTTATAGAGTTCGGCAAATTTATATAGCCTGGTCGTGGCGAGAGCTACTATAGTATTCAAATGAGTCGATTCTTTTGACTAAAGACTATTCTCCTAAGATGGCACGAGTTTGATTAACTTTGATTTGTGTTACTACGACCTTCGTAAATGGGGTCAAATGGGCATATTTTGGGTTATGATGGCTGTGGCTAGTCGAAGGGAATGAGTGCGATAGGAATTGTCCACCCCTAGTCAGGGTTATAACAATATCTCAGGGCCACTCGAGGAGTAATGAACTGGAAATGCGTGGCCACGCTCGGAAAGTATCTATGATAGATAAGTCCGGTCAATCGGTTATTCTCGGATCGAGGAAACCACTCTCGATATGATCACTTGCAAGTACGACCTGAAAGACACCTTGCATTGAGTGGGAGATAGTAATAGGACAAGAGAATTGGTGACGCACACTTGTCGAGGACAAGTGGGAGATTGTTGGAATATGTGTCCTCCGACAATAATGCGATCACGACTGTTGATCATGATGATCACATGTTTAAGTCTCATCATATAGAATACAATTGGGAAGTAATATTGTTCTTGTCAATGGTCAACATATATCGGTAATGATTGGTGACTAGAGTTTGACATTACTGTCGTGTGTGACGGTGGTGATCGATTGACCCCTAGGTCATACCTATAGGGCAACACTCTTAATTGATTATTTAATTAATCGTATAACGTTACGAGTTAATTAAATTACTTGAAAATTGACGGACGATTTTTTGGAAGTAAAATTTACGTATCAAATTGAAATGTGATTAAATGGGATACGGTCTGAGTAATCAAATTGTATAATTACTCGGATGAAATAATTGTTTAATGTAACAATTAAATTTGAATGAATTATTATAAATACATCTGTTGTGATTTATAAATGGTAAAATATTTTGGCACAAGTAATTATGAAATTACTAAGTCGATTTTTGTATGTGACGTATTTTTATTAATACGTTGATTTTTAATATGTTAAAAATACATAACAAATTTATGTCACATATGACATGTGACATATTGACAATTGACAAAAATAATATGGAATCCATATTATCAAGTGGGCCGAAAATTAGAGGGTTTTTAAGCTAATTATATGTTGATTGTAATTAGTGGAGGGCATGATGATTACCCTAGTCACTAGCCATGCAAGCCTATTGTTCATTGTGAAGAACAATTTTTCCATGCATTGGCTCCCCAAAATCCCTCCTCTTACACGGTTTTGAGAAGACAAAACCCATGATGGTTTTCCTATAATTTTTACCTAATAATATACAAAATGTTGTAAATTATTTTATTCATTCACTCATCCAAAATACAATTTCTAGAGAGAACAAAATCCTCCTCTTCTTCTCTCTAAAAAAAAAACCGAAATATTTAAGAGTTTATAAATATTTTTGGTTCAATTTTCTACTAATTAATATTATACTAGTTCTTGTAATATTAATTAAATTAAGAGAAAGCTTTGGGTATTAATCCTAAGGAGAGATCCTATACTTGGATCTTTGTTCTTCCATAAGGGAAAGCTCAAGAACAAGAGAGAAAGGTGATCTCTCTTGTGCCCATTAAACCGAAATCATCAATGTAAGGACATGATTTCTCCTCTATTTTTCATATTGTTTGCATGCATAAAATCCGTATTTAATTTTATGACAAATTAATTTCGACATATATGAGTATGTTAGTATGTATATAGATCTACATTTCCTTCAGATACTTTCCCAAGCCTTAGTCGATATATGTAAGAGTAAGTGTAACATTCTTATTTAAGTCAAGTAATGGCAAAACCATGCAACGGTACGCTGTACCGTGGTTTCTGATACTATCATACGAAGGAGGAATTTCGACCAAATGTTTTTAAGTGTCAAAACTTTGCAAACTTTAAACCTTAAACATTTGAATTTTCAAAAGCTTGAAAATAATCTGAAATTTTGGAGTCACAAGCCCACTTGACTAAGCCTCTAGATTTGTGCAAACACCTTTTACCAAAATGGCAAAGAAGACTTGTCAAACTTCTAAAGTAAGAAAGGCTTTTTGCCATTTCGGTAAATTGTCACATGTTGAGTGTAGAAGCTTAAGTTTTCTGATTTCTTAAGCCCCAAGCCTACAAGTCTAACACTTACCATCACTCAAAGCTATCATTTTTATATTGGATTTAATTTTTCAAAGTGTACTTACCTAAGACTAAATCCACTATAAATAGAGTGTCTTAGTCACATTTATTTCTTAAGACTTCCAAAGCATTTATTGTAAAAAACCTTGCAAATCATTTGTGCATTGAAAGCTTTGTTCTTCAAGTATTTGCAAAACGTTTTTCTGGTTTTAAGTCTTCAAAATTGTTTTCGAAAAAAGCTGTAAAACCTCCAAGTATCAGTTCGATGTACTGTGACATGATGAGTTTGTTCCATGATTCTCGTGTTAGATCTTCATTGTAATCTCCATGTTCATTTAAGTGAACTCTTGAGATTCAAGATTCTGTAACACCTTGAGATAGAACCCATAAACTCTTGAAGCGGAGTAGCTTTAAGTTTGAGTGCAACCGGAGTAGGTTGGCGAGTTATTTTCATTGTAAGGGGTTTAGTAAGTTTGAGTAAATTTCTAAACAAGCAATAAAATAACGGTTGGACGTAGGCCTCGGAGTAGAGGCTGAACCAATTTTTAAAATGTCGTTTGTTTGTTCATTTACTTTTACGTTCTTCCACTTTGCTATTTCTCGCTTGTACCTAATCAAGTTCTGTGTCACAGTCACCTATACCGTGACATAGAACTGCTGTACCTTCTTGTGAACTTATATTCAATTAAGTTTCTCAAGTCTTGTACTTCTTTATTCTTAGCTTAAAGTAGTTAATTAACTAAGTTAAGAATAAATTTTTTAAAAAGGTACACCTAATTCACCCCCTCCCCCTCTTAGGTGTTAATCGTTCCTAACTCTTCAAAAAAGAAGGGGTTTACTTGATACACCACCAATAGAACAAGGTAATCACCAAGAAGCTACCGAACTGTTTGAAAATCCTTTTGGGGTTTTAGAAGAAGAACCTAACATCATGGGTGATCCGGTTTCGATAAGAGAGACTATGGCTCCTAAGCACATATTCAATCCAAGCATCCAAAGACCAAGAATTCAAGCTAATAACTTTGAAATCAAAAATGCCTTGCTCAACCTTGTTCAAGACAACCAATTTGGAGGAGGTCCCTTGGAGAACCCAAATGATCATCTAAATGATTTCCTTGAAAATTGTGATATGTACAAGTCAAATGGGGTCTCCGATGATGCGGTACGCCTTAGGTTGTTCCCCCGTTCACTTAGGGGTTCGGCCAAGGATTGGTTGAAGAATTGTGACCCGGATTCCTTCAAGACATGGGATGAGTTGGCTTCGGCATTTTTGAACAAATATTTCCCACCCTCAAGAACGGCCAAAGTCAAGAGTGAACTACAAAGCTTTACTCAAGAGGAGGATGAGACCTTATATGAGGCATGGGAATGGTATAAGAAGCTCCAACGGTTATGCCCTCACCATGGCATCTCCGAGGCCGAGCTAGTGAACAATTTCTACAAGGGGTTGACTCAAGACCTTCGGCTTTCATTGGATGCGGGATCGGGAAAAGGTGCTTAGACATTTTGGGGCATAGGCGGCAAAGGAGCTAATTGAGGAGATGACCTCAAGAACCATGGAATAGGGAAGTGATAGGCAATTGAGAAAGGGCAAGAGCAAGGATTCTAATTCGGTTTTGAATGTGGAGGTTAAGGGTATGCTAGATGAACTCACCCAACAAGTTGCTTTGCTAAATTCAAAACCACCAAGCTCCGATATGAGACAAGTCTTGTCTTGTGAGTTGTGTGGGGAACAAGGGCATACTCCCATTGGGTGTCCCTTGATTTCACCCCTCCAAGAGGAATGCTATGAGCAAGCAAATGGAATTTGGGAGTCCACAAGTGCAAGGCAAGGGTTCAACAATAATAACAACAACCAATTTGTCAATGGAAAAAGAACTCACCCTTTCTTGTCTTATGCTTCACAAAACATTCAAAATTCAACCACTTCCCAACCTCAACAACAACAAAGGTTCAATCAAAACTCTCAATTCCAAAGACAAATTCCACCCGGTTTCCAAGGGAAACAATTTGTCACCCAACACCAACAACCATTTGGGGGTTTCAAGGGACAAAATTTCAATCAACAACAAAACAAAAATTTCCAACCACAAAACCAAAACTTCCAAACCCCTCAAAAACCATCTTGGGAACAAGCCTTTGAACAATTGGTTATTGCAAATCAAAAATCCGACTCAAAGCTTGATAACCACACTGCCTCACAAAACCGGGTTATTGATGAAATACGAGCATCCCAAAAGGCTACGGAAACTCATGTAGCCCAAATTTCCCAACAATTGAGTCAATTGGCTCAAAATCCGGGGAAGTTTCCGGGTAATACGGTTAACCCAAGGGAGGTGAATGCGGTATTTTTGAGGAGTGGGAAGCAATTGGAGGAGGTTGAGAAATCTCCTAAGTGGAAGAGGAAAAGGGTGTCTAGTGAAATTGTGAAAGAGCACCCGGTTGAAGTAGTGGAAGAAGGGGAGATTAGGGTGGAGAAGTCTAAGGAGGTAGAGATAGTTGATCCTCCAAAGCAAGATGAACCTATTGCAACTAAGGCCAAAGAATGTACTCCACCCCCAAGGGAGTATGTAGCACCGGTACCCTTTCCACAAAGGCTTGCAAGGCCTAGGCTTGAAAAGAAATATGAGAAGTTTGTTGAGATCTTGAAGGGAATAAATGTCACTATTCCTTTCCTTGATATGATTACCGAAATTCCATCATATGGTAAGTTTCTTAAAGAACTTGTCACTTTTAAAAAGAAGAATGGAGAGGTGCAAACCATCAACCTCTCTAAGGAATGTAGTGCTATTCTTACTCACACTAACAAGCTTCCAAATAAGCTAGAAGATCCGGGTAGCTTCTCAATTCCGTGTTCTATCCAAGGAGTGGCTATTAAAAGAGCATTGTGTGACTTGGGGGCTAGTGTGAGCCTCATGCCAGTTTCAATCTTCAAGAGGCTTAATTTGGGAGATTTGAAGCTAACTAGAGTTTCACTTCAACTAGTCGATCGGTCGGTTAAATTTCCCATTGGTGTGATTGAAGATGTACCCTTGGTTGTTGGGAAGCTTGTCATACCATGTGATTTCTTTGTCATGGATATGCCCGAGGACTACAATGTGCCTATTATTTTGGGGCGACCTTGTCTTGCCACCGGTGGAGCTATGATTGATGTGAAGAGTGGCAAGTTATCTTTGCAAGTGGGTGAAGATAGAGTGGAATTTGAACTCCAAAAGTCTTTGGAAGCCCCATCTCTAGGTGACACTTGTTGCATTGTAGACATTCTAGAGAATCCCATGGAGGAGCATGACCCAAAAGCTTCCTCTATGGATCCTTTGGAGACTTGTCTTGTTAATGGGTATGAAGTCAGAGGCGACACGACAGAAGAAGTGGCCCCTGGAACAGGCTCCAGGTTGTCACCTTTCATGGGAGTGGGGGTGACCTTAATAGACTCAGCCTCTGAATCAGCCACGACATTATGATAAAACAGTGGGAAGGGGACCTTGACTGGGACTTCCGGAGTGTTAGGAGCTATAACAGACTGACTCCGACTCAGACTCTGACTCAGATCCTTCTTCACTTTCCTTCTTGAACATAAGGCCTTCTCCAGTTGTGATCTTGAGAATGCGGCCTTGGCGATCGGTCCACTTGATGGTCTTCCTCCAGCCTTGGGTGGCTTTCTCCGGGTCAGTATCGGAGATCAAGGCAGTTGGATCAAACTGATTGTCTTTCAGGGCGATGTTGATGATGTCCTCATAGTCGAGGCATTTGATGTTATCTTCCCCAAAGAGTAGTGTGACAGCTTGTCCGTCGAGGCATGGCGACGGTTTGGACTCGGTTGATGCAGCTTCGATGTTGTCGGGAATAAAGTAGCAGTCCTGGAAGACTTCCACTCCCGGGTATCTAGCCTTCACCACAGAGTCATAGATAGGCTCCGGAAAGCCGTGGTAGAGTTCGGACGCTCCCTCGGGGACAAAGTATCCGTTGAGAGTCAGGTGGTAGGGACGGAGGATGACTCCGTGCTTCTTGCGTTTTCGGATTAGGAGGTTCATCTCCTGGATATCTTTGTCAGTAGGTTCGTATCCCAGTCCAAAGGGAATGTTGGGGACCTTAGCCTGTTTCAAGGGAGGCAATGGGTCCTTTAGCGGATTGAGCGACAAACCCGGGAAATAACCTTGGCGCATCATGATACGGTTGATCGTGAGGCTGGTGAACGGGTTACATTCAGAGGTTGCAGGTTCATCAGTTATGGCGTTCACGGCTTGGAAACCCCATATTTCATTGTCGTCCTCCTCAATGGCTTGGGAGGCTACCCCTCTTATCATAACTGCTTTGATTGGGGAAGCGGGAATCGTGATCGTTATCCCGTTGAAGGGGACCCTGATCTTTTGGTCGAGCGTTGATGTGACTGCCTTGACGGCGTAAATCCAGGGACGTCCCAGGAGCATGTTGAAGGATGCGTCGATGTCGACCACTTGAAAACTGGTTTGCCTTTCTAGTGGCCCGGTTGCGACGGTTAAAGTGACTAGCCCAGCGACCTTGCGACGAGTGCCGTCGTAGGCGCGTACTCCTTGATTCACTGGGATTAAATCAGATTCCTTGATACCTAGCCTGTGGGCAGTTTTGAGAGGAATGACATTCACGGCGGAACCGTCATCCACGAGGACCATTGGTATGTTCTTTTGTTGGCATTGCACAGTGATGTACAGGGCCAGGTTATGGTTGGCTCCGAACAGGGGGATATCCTCGTCGGAGAAAACGACCGGGTTGCTCAGATCAGGGGCGTCTCTTGTCATGTGTGCCACTATTTCTTCTGGGGAAGAGGTGGAGGGCACGGTTAATTTTCCCAAGGCCTGCAGCAAGGCCTGTCGATGCTCAAAAGACGTTGCGATCAGTTGCCAAATTGAGATCTTGGCCTTTGGTTTCTGGAGCTGTTTCAGGATTGAGTTCTCGGGAGCCTTTGGTTGAGTGTCCACTTCTGGGACGATTTGGTCATTCGTCGTTGGAACAACCGCTGGGTTGCTCGGATTCTGATAGGGACGTCCGGACCGGGTGAGATGTCCGATTTCCTTCGTCCGCTTCTCCTTTCCTGGGACGACATAGACGTCCTCAACATCATCCCGCCATATGCCGTTAATTTCAGGGTCTCGAGGATACCTTGGAGGGGTATTCCTCGGTGGGTAATTCTTGTGGGGGATATTTTTGTGAGGGCGATTTTTGTGAGGGTAGTTATTTTGAGGGTAGTTACTTTGAGGGTAGATATTTTGAGGGTAATTCTCGTGAAGGCGGTTATTTTGAAGGTGATTTTTGTGGGGTCTATGCCAGAATGGTCGCGGGAGAAATCCACCCTAGGGTGGGTAGTTTTGAATGCTTGGGGAATTCTCCCTCGGACGTGGTGCCGGGGGATTGAAGATGAGTCGACGGTAGGCATCGTCGAGCCGGGTGATTCTCTCGGAAAGGCTGGCAATGGCCTCCTCAACTTGCTGAAACATAGTGAGCATAGTGGCAGCACTGAACACGAACACTCCGTCTGAAGGGTCCTTTTCCAGAGCATTCACCTCATCGTCAACTGGCAAGATTAGATGAGAGCAGTCTAGGGTCGGCTCATCGTCAGAGATGGCGTGAATTCCGAGAGGATTCGTCTTGTTGTTTGGCTTAGTTGGTGGGGGTATAGGCAAATCTCCCTTCTCAATCATGTCTTGAATGAGGTGCTTGAGTTTGAAGAAATTTTCGGTATCATGCCCTTTCCCTCGATGATACTGGCAGTAGGCGTTGGGGTTCCAAAATCAGGATTTCTTGGCGTCGGCCGGGTCCGGGGTGGGCCCGATCGGTTGTAGTTTCCCTTGGTCCATAAGCCTTTTCAAGGCACTCGTATAAGTTGATCCTATGTTGGTGAACACTCTCTGGGGGCGTTCAATTTTCTTGGAAGATGGTTCGACGAGGTTGACCTCATCAATCTTGTTTGTCTGACCGTAAGGGCGAGATCCGGTTGAGGTGGATCCTTGATAACCCCTGCCTGTGGTCTTTGCTAAGACACCCTTTCGGAGGTCGTCCTCAATACGTGTCCCTTAAGTCTCTGCAGATCTTGAAAAGTTTTGATATTTTGATACCTCAGCAGGTTGGCATATACCGGGCGGAGGTTGTTGACAAATTTTTCCACCAGAGTTGATTCACTCGGCTTACTAACCAACTGAGTACTCACCCTCCTCCAACGGGTTAGGAACTCAGTGAACCCCTCTTTGTCGTTTTGGGTTAACACCTCGAGAGTACGGGTGTTGGCCTGGATCTCGACATTGTCGGCATACTGTTTGGCAAACTCAACTGCGATTTCATCCCAGGTGGTAAGGTTTTTCGGGTCCAAGGAGTGGTACCATTGGCGAGGAATTGGCTCCAAAGAGGATGGGAAGATCCTGGTGAAAAGTTCCTGTTTGACCCCCTTAATGGCCATGTAGTCTTTGAAAGCACGGATGTGGTTGAGTGGGCCCTCCACTCCCTTGAACTTAGGCACATCAGTCAGGGTGAAGTTGTCAGGTAACTGGTCCCCAACAGGTTCGAACCTTCGGTTATTTTCAAGATGGATGTTGTTACCCCGGGCTAGGAGTTGTTCTTCCAAGAGTTTCAGCCTCTTCTCAGTCTCAGTCAGAGGTGGGGTATTATGTTCCCCAATTTCTTTGTTCTCCAGGGCATCGATACGGGTCTCGACGCGATCCAGGGTGACCTTAAGAGCGGTAAGTAGGCTGGCTAGCTGATCAGTTGTGACATCTCGTTTGTTATCATTGTTGTTGTTGGACGAAGCTGAAGACGGGGCCATGGCTCTGAGGCAGAAAAACGGCTCACATTACAACTCAATTCGACACGGTTCCAAGACTGAACGCAGACAACACAGAGGACGAGACCAAGATCGACTCAACAAGACGGGGTGACTGTGTGTGGTCCCCCGGTGCTGACTCGATTTATAACGTGACGGTGTTTGACCGAACCTTTGACACGAGTCCAACATGGCGGCGTGACGCCATTGGACGGGTGTCGTGGCGAGACGACTTATAAGTAAAGACCCATAAGTACGTTTGCTTTGATTCGATAGACACGAGGCGGAATTGGAATGGTAGACTGAAGTTTTCGAAAATAGAAATTTTCAAAAGATTCATTTGTCGCTTTAATGGGCGGCTTCCGAAGATAGAAATCTCCGCAAGTCGATCAGTTGAAAGGGTTGTCTTAAGTTTATTTGCAAAAGACGGTTTGAGTTTGAGTCGGCTCGGAAAACGGTGTATTGTTTCCCAAGACGGTTTTGAAATTCAAAATTGTATGTTTTGAAAATCGAGTTTTAAATGTTTGAAGAGGTCTCGGGGACGGTGCATGGTCCTCGGGATCCGAAAGTGTCTCGAGAAAAGGGCGTGTGCTTTTCTCGGGTTTTGAAAGAGCCATTGTCGGCGCGAAACGGGTTAAAATCCGTGTCTAGACGCGGCGATTATAACGGCGTAAAAAGGTGATTTTGAAATGGTTGTACAAAACCGGTTTCGAAAATCGTCATTACGACGGCCTAGAAAGGCGTGTTGAAATGGTTATACAAAACCGAGTTTGAAAATTTTCATTACGACGGCCTAGAAAGGCGTGTTGAAATGGTTATACAAAACCGAGTTTGAAAATCGTCATTACGACGGCCTAGAAAGGCGCGCATCGGTCGGCGAAAGACCGAGGTTTGAAATGGCCATTATAACGGCGCAAATGGTGATTTTGAAAGTTTGCAAATGACATGGAAGGACTTATGATCAAGTAGCACATAAGCACTCATAGTTTCATTATATTATGCATCATGCTGACACGGGTTTTGGCTTAAAAGGGTGGGTTACACACCAAGCAATCAAACCTCGATTTGCGAGAGGGATACCAATCCAAACAAAATGTGTAAGGAGGGTGCCCTAGCCTCGTGCTCGAAAGTGATGAAAGCTCTTTGACGAAACAGAAATGTGTAACGTCAACGGTATGGTTGACTCAATCGGGATTCGAAACGCGGGGATGAGATAACTCACGCCGACGAGACGAGCCAATTGGTCGATAAGGGTTAGGTTGTGGGCCCTTGCCTACTGTGGCACGGGGCGCCCGACTGCCACCTCCACCTGCTTTCCACCTTTCACTCCGACCACCTCCCACTTTACCCGCCACCAAGAAGCGGCGTAGACTTGAGACTGGAGAGGGGTCAACACCTACTGGGAGTGCCCAGCCTTCCACGGCTGCTCCCATCCCGACCCCTACTCCCAGTCATACTCCCACTCCTACTCCTGCACCCACCGACCAGACACAGGCACAGCCGGTCCTACCGGCTACTTTCGTACCACCTCCACCCTTTGTGGCGTCCACGGTCATGGACCTAGGGCGCCGTGACGGTTTGTTGCTTGAGATTGCAGAGCGACAGGCTCGTATGGAGAGGGACTTAGCTCTTACCTTACATCCTCTGTACGAGTACCACTTGAGGCGACACCGTCCGATCCCAGAGGGCTGGCCACACCCTTCCTTCTACCGGTACCCAGCTGAGGGGTACCCAGAGTCTGGTGAGGAGGAGGAGGACGAGGACGAGGACCCAGAGGTGGCTGCGGAGAGAGCTCGCGCTGAGAAGAGGAGGAGGAGAGAGGAGGAGGAGGATCCAGAGTTCACGGTGGTGGACGACGACGACGACGCTGATGGGTAGCTACTGGTCTACTCACTTCCCCAGTTTTCTAGCTGGTTTGGGGAAGTTCGCGTTTTGTATGTATATCTTACTCTTTTATTTTTGTCTCCTTTTTATTTTATTGCTTTTATTCTTTATTGGTTGTATATTCCCGTTCCCCTATATATATATCTGCTGGTGTATGCTGGAGGACAACGAGGGCGTTGTACGTTTTGGTTTGGGGAGGGTATTGCATCCTTTTGAGTCTGCATTTGCATTTGTTTTGCATTCACGTTTATTTTTTAGCTTGCATTTGTATTTATTTACTTCATTAAAATTCAAAAATTATTAGAAAAATTTCAAAAAATCCAAAAATATTCACGTTTAGTTTTGCATATAGGTTTGAGTCGGAACGGTAGATTTCCGTGATGATAATGCACTATAACTTGTCAATTTTACTTGAGCCTTACACTTCTTTTGATAGTTATTAGCTTTGTCATACGCATAGTCTACGAGTTTTTATTCAAATATAGCTGACTGTTTAGACTTGACCTGATAAATTGGCAAACTACTCTATAAATTCTGAGTTTTAGAGCCCATAACTGGTGACATTCTTGACCAGTTCATTAGGAATTGAGAGTAGTACTCCTTGCATAGCATGTTCATCATTTTTGCACTTTTATGACATTCAATTTCTTGTCAAATGCACATATTCGGGTTTATGGTTGGTGTCACATGCCCGGAGGCGCTTGAAAATTTTCCTCTTTTCTTATATTTTTCACCCATTTAGCTCCACTTTAGCCAAAACTTGCCTTTTGGACCCATTAGCTACATCCAAAACTGAGCCTGCCTAGTCAAGCTAGTTTAGTATGTCTTTTGTGGTATGCTTTTTTTCCGTCTGTAGTTTGGTCCGTATCTTTTGTATGGAGTTGGTGAAAATAAAGGAAGGAGGAAAGGAAAAGAAAAAGAATTGGAAAAGAAAAAAAAAAAGAGAAAACGTGAAAGAAAAAAAAGAAAACGTGAAAGAACAAAAGAAAAATGAAAAAAAAAGAAGCTGATTCACGTGAGGAAGAAGAAAAAGAAAGAAAAAGTTGAAAAAAAAAGTTTCATTTGTTTGTTTTGATTCATTTAGACGGTGTTAAAAAAGGGAAGTTTGTGACCGTCTAACTCCTCCACTCTTATTCCATATTTTTGAGGAGATTCTGTTTGAGCTTAGTGAGCTGTGTGCCAAATGAATGGCACTTGTACTTAGTTTTTCAGTCAGTTGAGATTCGGATGGTTTAGTATGGTCCTGTTAGGAACTAGCTTGACGCTTTTACCTCCACATTTCCATAACGTGTTTTGCCTTTTCTCACCTGAACCTCATTATTCCCATATTATTTGTAAGCCCTCGGCTGTGACAGACATTATTGGTTGGAGTGTGTGCATTAGTACTTGAATTGTCTTTCATTTTTGTTGCATGTATGCTATGTAGGTCGCAGTTAGGTGAGTGACTGTCTTTCCTTCTCTCTTTTACATATAACATTCACCCTTTGCTTCATGAGAGAAGAGTGACCACGAGAGAGTCCGATTTTGTTGGTCTTGCAAGGTCGATAGGTTGGCTATATTTCTGAACAGCTTATAACTCGTTTGCGTATTGACTGCTTAGCTATAACTGTTAGTTTTTGTTGCATTAAACTGGTTCAAGTAAACAAGTTAAGCTAGCCCTGAGTTTTCATTTCCGTTCCATTAGTTGCATTTTAGTTTACTCGAGGACGAGTAAAGGTTCGGTTTGGGGAGATTTGATACGTGCATTTTATATAGTCTTTTTAGCCTATTTTACCACGTATTTCCATGCATTTTTGTACTTTTTATATAGTATTATGCCCCGAATTGGTTACTTTGGTTCGTTTTGTCCATTTTGTAGAAATGAACGCGAAAGTAGTGGAATCGTACCATTTTCTGTCCTATTTGCATGCATTTAGAGGAGACGGGACTTTCCAGAGTGAGATACTGCATTGGAGTGCGTGAAGGCACGGTTTACGAGGCAGTCGGGCATGGACTTGAGCTGAATTGAAGACAGAAGACTCGATCGAGTTGTTTTACCACTCGATCGAGTGGTTTTTATGGTCCTAGTTGGTCGATCGAGTGGTTTTCTACTCGATCCAGAAGTGCTGAAAAGAGAGTTACTCGATCGAGTAACTATTCTACTCGATCGAGTAGATTTCCTGTGGTTTTGCTCGATCGAGTGGATTTAATCTACTCGATCGAGTGGTTTCTGTTTTCATGGGCTTTAATTAGCCCGTGAGTTGTTTTATTTCGATAAACTTAGTTATTTTCCTATTTAAGCACGCATTAGCTAGGTCATTAGTATCAGATTTTATTCACTACTTAGCTTTTATCTATCATTGAAGACTGCGTTACTTTTCCCTATTCACTGTAACCTTGTTCTCGGGATTGTTTTGCTCGGATTTTGTGTTCTTTACGCCGAATTCGCACGATTGTAATCCCTTCCTCTTTTCTTAATAATAATCTCTCTTTTGTTTGCTTTAATTCTTCGTTTAGTCATAGTTAATTTCTGCCCTATTTCTCTTTTATGCACTTTATTTATTATTTCATCATGTTTATTGTTAATTTGTCATTTGTTATTAGTTTTGATATTAATAGCGACATGAATAGCTAAACTTCTTTCATGTTGGGATTAGGGGATCTACGGTAGAAATGTGACGATGTAGTAAATAGGTTAGATGAATTAGTTGTGAGATTCTGTCAACATAGCAATTTAATTGTATTTTTCGACTTAGTTGAGTGCACGCTTCTGAGTCACCTTTTAATCTGGCTAAAATTAATCCTGGATCGAAAGATTGGACTAAATAGGCCTGCTATGAACAGTAGACTACCCTGAAGAGGATGAAAATTAAGTTAGTGGTATTTTAGGATAGAAAGTGGACCGAAAGGACCTTTCCATATCCGTCTTGCATTAATTCGTCTGAGTTGTTTACAGTTGAGTCACTGGACTACCGTAGTGAACTGAAATCCTGACATGTTCCCTTCTATTTGATAGTTTAAATCTATTTCTCTGCCTTTACTGCTCTTGTCTTTACTTCTCTTCCTTTAAACTTCTAGTTTAGAAAACCAATTCAAACGACCCATTTGTAACCAAATAGACGGACTTCTACAGATATCTTGCCTCCCTGAGGAGATCGACCTGACTTCCCTAGCTATATAGTTAGTTTATTTTTGATAGGTACACGACAGACGTATCAGTCATATTTTTGCATTTTCGAGTCATTGTTTTGCGCTAATTTAGGCCCTATGTACAAATATGTCTTCTACAAGATTTCTTTGTAAATTTCGGCAGCATGACGGCGTAAACCGTCATCTACCAAACTTGTTCAAAGCTAACCTGCAGGTACAAACAAAGCAGCCCAGCAGCAAAGGCACGCAAGCCATCATATATACAACCAAAAAAGGGATATGTACACCAAACTGGGGGCTCGAGCCCCAAAACAAGATCCAAATGTCCAAAAGCGGGTCCTAAAGTGTATAAATGTACAAAAATACAACCAAAAAACAAGAAGCAACACGGAAGCTACTGCTGGTCGCCGTCTAGCTCAGCAACTCTCGCCTCGAGAGCAACAACCTCGGGGTGCGGACCTCGAGCTCCCTCAGCAGGCGAGCTGTCTCCTCTCGGGACTGGGCAAGCTCTCGCTCCAGCTCGCGCTCCCTCTGCAAACAACAAAAAACTTGGTCATGTCAATCATTTCAAACATAAAGGAAGATTAGAAAATTCGAAAATGAAGTAAACGGAAGGTTCATACCTGACGTCCTCGGCCACCAGCAAGTGCCTCGACGGCAGTAGCCCGCAGCCGGTTGGCTACCCTCCACAAAGCCACAAACCGGGATGGCGCAACCTGCATTTCAAAAGGAAAATTTGATACGTGCATTTTATATAGTCTTTTTAGCCTATTTTATGCATGTATTTCTATGCTTTTATCGTGGTTTTATGCTACGAAATGCCCCGAATATGCTACTTTGGTGTATTTTGTCTTAATTGCAGGAATAGACCATAAAGTAGTGAAATCAAGCCATTTGCCGTCCGTTTTGCATGCACTTGGAGGAAGAGTAGATTTGGAGCGGGAATTATAGCCGTCTTGGGATGCGTGAAGCTGTTTCGGGAGCTAAAAGGACAAGTCAAAGTCAAACTAACGTGAATTGTAGCTGCTGAAGTCAAGATCCACTCGATCGAGTGCCTTTCTAGTCGATCGAGTGGTTTAGGATTCAATAATCAGTCGATCGATTAGTTTATTCATTCGATCGACCAGTTCCTTATATGCCTTTACTCGATCGAGTGATCTAGTAAGTCGATCGAGCAGTTTCTGGCTGGGTTTGCTCGATCGAGTGGTTTTAATCCACTCGATCGAGTGGATTTTGCTACGGGCTGGGCTTTTTAGGTTTAATTCCGTCATTAGGTTTAGCTAATCCTATTTTTTCTTATAAATAGGAAGTCAGTATGTCATTGTAAACTCTCTCACACACTTTACTTCGTTCCCTTTCTCTCTGGTTCGAATATACTGCTACTGTTACTTTTGTTCTTCATTTCCGGATCTTTTAATTTAGTAATTCTTTCTTCCTTTCTCTCCTTTTAATTTAATGTTTATTATTCTTATTTCCTTTATGCTTGTTTCCCTTATTTCCATGTCTAGCTAATCTCGTAGTGTGTTAGGATTAGGGAAGTCGTGGTAGCATGTTTTAATTGACTCGAGTAGATTAGCCTTGCGATAAGAATTGTATTAGGCAATTTAATTGTTATCAGGTCGAATGAATGCATGCAGGAGACCAATAAATCTAGTTAACCCCGACCTGGATCGAAAGATTGGAAAGGAAGGCTTGCTTAGTTACAATAGGGTATTGTAGTGAGGGTGAAAGCTAAGCTATTTACGCTCTAGGGCGGTTTAAGGACCGAAAGGTGACGACCATAGCTCTTCTTATCAATAGTCTAATCGCCTCAGTATACCGATAGTTTAGCTGCCACGGTAGACCGACTCCTAGCATATTCCCTTCTCTTTTTGTTAATTTCTTGCGTTTATTCCTCTCTTACCTTTTCATTAGTTTAGTAAAACAATTCAAACCTCCATTTCTGTGACACCCTGACAGACCGAATTAAACAGATAGATAGCAACTTAGCCTCCCTGTGGAGATTGACCCTACTTATCGCTGACTTCTGTTAGTAGTAACTTAGGTATTTATTTTTGGTACAAAACGACAGTATCAAATTTTGGCGCCGTTACCGGGGAGGCGACGCTTTTTATCTGTTTTATTTTGTTTGTCTTTTCGCCTCAAGGGAAGCCGTTCTTATCTTTTTCTTTAGTGCTGTTTTGATAGGCCTACAGGTTTATTAGACAGGCTACTGAGGGAGATTATCGAAGGGAAGGCTTGAGTAGCTTCGATCCCTCTCGCCAAGATGACATCTGTCTCCCGACTAATTGCTCAGTTTGAAGCCCAAGCTGAAAAACCTGCTAGTTGGGAAAGGAAGAAATCTTGGGGATGTGGTACTGCTGAGCACAATGCAGTTGTAGTTGTGCCGCCACATCCACCCTATCAATGGCCACCGCAACAAGATCCTCCCGATATACAAGAAGAAGAAATTGCGGAGCTGAAATCTTTAATGGAGACAATTGCATCTCAAATGCAAGCTCAGCAAGATTATGATAGACAACACTTCTCGCGAGTTGATAAGCTCGGGTCTGTAGTTGCTCAGTTAGCAGCTGAGATGGAAATAGAAGAGATCGCGGAGCTGACATATTCCATGGGGACGCTTTTATCACAAATGCAAGAGAGCAATAAAAATATGGACGCTCGATTCCTTAAGCTCGAAACTGACATTGCTCAGTTAGCAGCTGAGATGCAAGAAGAAGAGGTATACCTTGCTGAGAGCGGTTTTTCCCCTGAGGAAACCGTGTTGCCCAATGCTGAAGATGACCTCTATGACTCCGACGACAAGTTTCCATCATATTTCACTAGCTTACGCGAAGATTTCAGCCTTGTACAGGAGGAATCACTCGGTCAAGTGACTAATATCAGTCGATCGAGTGATTTTCCAGAAGAAAGTGCTCGATCGAGTGATATTTCCACTCGATCGAGTGGAATTCAGGAGGAAGTTGGTCGATCGAGTGATTATTTTGCTCGATCGACTGAATTGGCCATGGGGAGCTTTGATTCGTCACTTGAGTTCACTTTGAATGACGATTTTGACGATGATGACGATTACGGTGAATCTCCCTTATTCAAGGCTGAGTCGGATACACTTGAAGCTGAGATTTATGGGCTGAATTCCACTGAGGGCGACGAAAGAACAGCTGAGCCGGTAATTGCTCCTAGCACGGAAGAGGTAATAAACTCTTTTATCTATGATTCCGTCATTGAGAGCGACCAACCTGAGGTAGTAAACGATAATTTAGTTATTGTTTGTTTTAATAGTAT
Organism: Silene latifolia; assembly: GCF_048544455.1. Taxonomy (NCBI): domain Eukaryota; kingdom Viridiplantae; phylum Streptophyta; class Magnoliopsida; order Caryophyllales; family Caryophyllaceae; genus Silene; species Silene latifolia. Next base: position 13,021,799 of record NC_133533.1, on the reverse strand, counting down.
ATTGCCTCGTTTGACTCGTGCTATCTCTCTTAATGTTATACCCTCTCACATGTGGACGCGTAAATTAACGATTTTTCACCGTTCTCATCATTTCCAAACTGTTAATCTGAGATGGAGCCCTAGATTATCGTTAATTGCTCCCGCGCTCCTATATTTTGTGGATAAATTTAGGAGCGCTCATAGGAAATTTGTACGACTTAAAAGGTTAAACATTTTTATTTCCTATTTTGCTATTCCACTTTGGTGCTACTTATGCTTTTTTGTAGCACATGCGCAGGTTTATGATTTGATGCTGCGCGCTTTGAGCTGTTTTGATTGCGACTAATTATTGAGGCTCGAAGAAAAAGAAGGTCGAGCTGGGACCTGACTGAAGCTAGCGCTACCCGGGAGGCAACCCGGCGATTTTATTCTGCTTTTTATTTAATTTAAGTTGTAATAAATGGTTTTTATACCATAGACTATCTCAGTATGCTTGTCTAGTTAGTTTACGGGCTGCTTACACTGCGTTTTTGCAGGAAATATATTGAGAATCACTCGATCGAGTGGTTTTTCTACTCGATCGAGCACTTTTGCTGATGAATTCACTCGATCGAGTGATTAAACTACTCGATCGACCACCTGCAGGATGAGAAACCACTCGATCGACCTAAATTCCATTCGATCGAGCAGTTTTGAGCGCCCATTCTACTCGATCAGACACTATTCCTCTTGACCGAGTATTGTTGACATGGATTAGCTTCCTGAGACGGTTTTACGGGCCTTTAGCAACCTCCCATGTTCATGGTCGGTTTGGGGAGGTCCCCTTATTCACGCATTTTGTGAGTTTTTTCCGCTTTTACTCTTTTTTCTCTTTTAGTTTGCGTTTCCTTTCCATGTTTTGGTACAATGGGGGCATTGTACGGTTTGGTTTGGGGAGGTTATGCATCCATATCTGTGTCTGCATTTTGTTTTCATTGCATTTCAGTTATCACGTTTAATTTATGTTTGCATTGTTGTTTATTTTTCATATAAAATTTAAAATCTCATAAAAATTTTTTTTTGAAAAATTGTTAAAAATTCAAAACATTGAACGTTTATTTTTGCATATAGGTTGAGTCAGAACGGTAGATTTCAATGATGAAATTGCACTGCAACTGTCTTTTTGCTTAAGCCTTGCAATAAACTGTTATCTTTTAGCTTTGTCTTTTGCATATCTACGAGTTAATGTTTAAATTTAGCTGAACGAACAGACTTGACCTGAAATTTTGGCAACCTACTTATAAATTCTAAGGAATTAGAGCCGTATAAACTGGTGTCATTTATGACCGGTTTCATGTAGGATTGTGAGTAGTTACTCCTTGCATAACATGTATCATCAATTTGCCCGTATATGAAATTCAATTGCTTTTTGCCGTCATACATTCGGATTAGTGGTTGGCGTCACATGCAGGGAGGTGCTTACATTTCCCTTTTCTTTCGTTTTCACCCATTTAACTCCACATTAGCCAAATTTGCCTGTTGACCTTTAGCTACATTCCAAATTTAGCCTGCCTTGTCAAGCTAGTTTAGTGTATGCTTTGCGGTATATATTTCATTGTATCAAATTTTGGCTTGTATCTGTTGATTCGGAGTTGGTATTCTATGAAGAAAGGGAGGTTGATGAAAAAAAAAACGTGAAAAATGAAAAAGAAAGTTGAAAAAAAAAACGTGAAAAAAAAAAGAAAGTTGAAAAAAAAAGTTGAAGAAGAAAAGAAGAAACCGAAAAAAAAAATTGAAAAAAAAAAAGATTTCGAAAAAAAGAAGAGTTTGATTGTTGACGGTTTCTGCTCCTATGCTTTATTTATATCATATGAGGAGTGTTATCAGTTCGGTTTGGTGAGATTTTATGCCAAATGAAGGGCATGTGCTTAATTCATAATTGAGTTGGAAATGGATATTTTTCTATATGGTTTTGTTTAGGTACTAGCTTGGCCGCCTATACCTCCACATTCCCATACATGTTTTGCCTTTTCTTACCCATTGCCTCACTTTACCATATCTTTGTAAGCCCTCGGCTGTGACAGGACCTTGTTTGGTTAGAATGTATGTACGGTAGCTAGAATTGTTTATCATATTAGTTGCATGCATGTTTATGTGGGTCGTAGTCTAGGTGAGCGACTATTCTTCTTTCTCTCTTCTACATATATATGTTCACCCTTTGCTTCATGAGAGAAGAGTGACCCGCGAGAGTCCATTGTTTAAGGTCTTGCAAGGTCGACGGTTCAGCTTTATTATAAACATCCTATAACTCATTTGCATTTGACTATTTAGCTATAAGTGTTAGTTTTCTTGCATTAAATTGGCTTAAGTGGGCATTTGTAGCTAGCTCTGAGTTATCTTTGCCGTTCCATTAGTTGCATTTTAGTTTACTCGAGGACGAGTAAAGGTTTGGTTTGGGGAGATTTGATACGTGCATTTTATATAGTCTTTTTAGCCTATTTTATGCACGTATTTCTATGCTTTTATCGTGGTTTTATGCTACGAAATGCCCCGAATATGCTACTTTGGTGTATTTTGTCTTAATTGCAGGAATAGACCATAAAGTACTGAAATCAAGCCATTTGCCGTCCGTTTTGCATGCACTTGGAGGAAGAGTAGATTTGGAGCGGGAATTATAGCCGTCTTGGGATGCGTGAAGCTGTTTCGGGAGCTAAAAGGACAAGTCAAAGTCAAACTAACGTGAATTGTAGCTGCTGAAGTCAAGATCCACTTGATCGAGTGCCTTTCTAGTCGATCGAGTGGTTTAGGATTCAATAATCAGTCGATCGAGTAGTTTATTCATTCGATCGACCAGTTCCTTATATGCCTTTACTCGATCGAGTGATCTAGTTGGTCGATCGAGCAGTTTCTGGCTGGGTTTGCTCGATCGAGTGGTTTTAATCCACTCGATCGAGTGGATTTTGCTACGGGCTGGGCTTTTTAGGTTTAATTCCGTCATTAGGTTTAGCTAATCCTATTTTTTCTTATAAATAGGAAGTCAGTATGTCATTGTAAACTCTCTCACACACTTTACTTCGTTCCCTTTCTCTCTGGTTCGAATATACTGCTACTGTTACTTTTGTTCTTCATTTCCGGATCTTTTAATTTAGTAATTCTTTCTTCCTTTCTCTCCTTTTAATTTAATGTTTATTATTCTTATTTCCTTTATGCTTGTTTCCCTTATTCCCATGTCTAGCTAATCTCGTAGTGTGTTAGGATTAGGGAAGCCGTGGTAGCATGTTTTAATTGACTCGAGTAGATTAGCCTTGCGATAAGAATTGTATTAGGCAATTTAATTGTTATCAGGTCGAATGAATGCATGCAGGAGACCAATAAATCTAGTTAACCCCGACCTGGATCGAAAGATTGGAAGAGAAGGCTTGCTTAGTTACAATAGGGTATTGTAGTGAGGGTGAAAGCTAAGCTATTTACGCTCTAGAGCGGTTTAAGGACTGAAAGGTGACGACCATAGCTCTTCTTATCAATAGTCTAATCGCCTCAGTATACCGATAGTTTAGCTGCCACGGTAGACCGACTCCTAGCATATTCCCTTCTCTTTTTGTTAATTTCTTGCGTTTATTCCTCTCTTACCTTTTCATTAGTTTAGTAAAACAATTCAAACCCCCATTTCTGTGACACCCTGACAGACCGAATTAAACAGATAGATAGCAACATAGCCTCCCTGTGGAGATCGACCCTACTTATCGCTGACTTCTGTTAGTAGTAACTTAGGTATTTAATTTTGGTACAAAACGACAGTATCAAAATTCTTAGCAATTGGACAAACTCGAGAAAATGTGTTCTTACACAAAAAACTATGCAAGTTAGAAGGCTCACCCTCCGAATCAGATGCTGCCACTCGTCCAAGCCCGCATCTCTGACCGCCACGTCAAAGTCACGTAGCTCGGAGATCGTCGTCATCCCCATCGTGTCGGTGTACTCAAGGGTCTCAGGGTACCCTGGGGGCTCGGTCCCCGCCGCCTCGACCTCCTGCACAGTCAAATGATTTCCGTTAACCGATGATCTTTCATCGTATTCTCAAACAATCGAAAATGAAAGGGAATAAAGCACTTACCACAACCGGCCAGTACGCCAACCTCCCGTAGAGGACCGCTGAGTAGTCCTCACCAGGAAGAAGGAGGGCGTCGCCACCGACGCCAGCCAGGTCAGCCTCAAAAGGCTCCCTAAACATCGTCCGAGGAGGATCGATGGGAACCGTCAAGACATCCCGAGAGCACTGACGAGCCAGACGCTCGCCCAAGTACCACACCGGACCCACCGACGTCCTCAGCAGCAGCCGGCTCGAGCTCCTAGGTCGAAGGACCTCAGCCACGAAAGGAGGAGCGCCAGCGTACTCCTCCCAAGGCCTGAGCACCCACTAAAAAAGAAAACGAAGGGTCATTCTTATGATCAGTTCTAAAAGCAAAGAAGAGAGACAAGCAATGTAAGATAAGGTACTCACGCCGTCCAGCTGAAGAGCGTTCACCTCCCGCCGACAAACGTCGTGGAAGGAACGCCGACTCCTCGTGCGGCACATCACCCAATCCCTCACAACGGGATAGGCCTTCTCCACCGGCTCCGTCCTCTTGGGCGCGAGGCCCGGAAAGTAGGAGTACACCCACGCCTGTAAATTAAAACAATCAACAACGATCTTTCCTGATTCGGTAAGAAGAGAAAATGATCTTTCATGAAAAGAAGTGAAGGTTCATACCTCCAACAACAGTCCAGGGCCGCCAGCAGCAGAAGAAGTCCCCTTCTCCATCATCTCCGGATGAACCATGGCCCTCATGAAGCGGATAAGGACCGCAAAACTAGCAGTGATCCAATCCCAACGGCCTAGGGAGCTCAGGTCAGAAAGAAAGGGAAGAAGCTTCGTCTAACGTACATATAACTCATGTTCTCCCACCAAACTCATACTCACCACAGGTGCCACTCACTACACCACAAGATTGGGTAACTTACGCGTCAAGACCAACGTACATGTAAAACAATGCATAAAGAAGCAAAATGTCACCTTTGAATTAAACATAATATGCAACGAAGTCAAAAGATAAGCATATGACCCAAAATAGGGGTCACTAGATCGAGTACAGGACACTCGATCGAGTAGGTGAAAGTCAGAGACATGTATATAAAAATTATCAGGGCTACTCGATCGAGTAAGAGGTACTCGATCGAGTACCAAGGTGCACTCGATCGAGTATCCTACGCATTTCTCAGCATTGTCCAGTTTTCGTAAAACGGTCATAACTCACTCATTTCTTGGTCGTTTTGGGCGTGTGACCTATCGTTAGAATCGTAAAATAACAAGCTATCACCTCCAATTGGAATCATATTAAAATCATTTATACATCTCAAGTTATAATAGTTTAAAGACAACCTCTTTATAATCGAAAAACACAACTACTTGATTTTACTTTCAAACAACTTAAACGACAACAAGGTAAACAAAAACAACCCAATACTCATAAAACCAGTAGTCCCAATCACATGTTACTATTTTCGAAAGCAAAGCAACAACATTCATCATGCAAATAATTTATTTAACTTGCCAATCATGACTTACCCACATGCTTTTATTCTATCACTTTTCGTAAACAAAACATACTCATACATTACAAATCCTATTTCCATGTTACTAATACAACAATACAACAATATTACAAATACACTTCGTCACCTAAACATATTCATAATCACAAAATTCATATTCTCATGCAATTGCCACTCCATCTTTTCCAATCAATTCATCCATTTCCACCACATTCTTCATACAACATATACATATGCACAATAGTAGACATGTATAAGAAATCATTATAAAAATTACACAAACAAAATTATGTATAATCATATCACATATGAACTACTTCCTTTTTCCACCACATTACTCATCATTCTCATACACTTTTCTAACAATTCCAACCAACATTGTAAACCAACTATCATGCAACTTGCTTTCAATCAACAACATACGAAATCACATCATCACCATCTTTTCTACACATTCCCCATTATCCACATACGTACATCCACTGATTCATATCACACATCACTATATAGATAGACAATTTACAAGATAAACACATAGCGATCCCAACTCATATCCCATGGTGACCGGTTCAAAATTGTAGGGCGAGTTCGCGACTTTAGGACGTCTCCCAAGTCTTTGCATTAGCTCCTACAACTTCTACCCCGGGTTCATTTTATTTGACTCCATATGTTCATTGGATTCATTGGTTACAGGTTTCAGGATCGTCGCTCTGATACCATTTTATAACACTCCCATACTCCAAGTGCCTTACCAGGACCACTTAAGGCATGGAAGTGCTACCATCTCGGTTTTCCGAGGCAATGATAATCATAAGATAATAACGAAACATACTTAAAAGTAAATAATGTTTAAAGTGATTACAAACCAACTCCAAAACTGATAAAAAGAAGTACAAGATTCTCAGACAGTCTACTGCTAAAACTGTCAAGGCTATAAAACATCGTCTGACACAGTGGAAGACTTCTAACTGCCACGTGATGACTCATCCCGGCTATCCCATACGCGTCATATCATACCTGCTCAATAACTGCTCACCACCCCCGAATGGATCACCACAGTTTTTAAAACATTTAAACGGGGTCGATCGATTACATAAAAACAAATGCCACAAAGAAACAACGTCACAAACAACTCAAGCAGTTCACACAAATCCTCGTCTCCATCTTCAAACTCCACACAATCGACTACACACTAAAGTGTGTAGCCCTACCGAGTACCCATCGCAAGAAGTACTCCACGCGCGATGGGGACCGCAGCCGTACCCGCCAAATCCCCGCTCATCTCCATCGAGCGATAAACCCAAGTTCATTAATGTGCACATCCCCTCTGTGACGGGTTCCACAGAGGGCGAATCAAGGGCGTGAAGCCACTCCCGCAAGTGACTCCACTCAACCAGGGACGCGCCCCGAAGAACACAGACAGTTACACAGTCAATCAACAATATAACACCCACAACCGTCAAAATCAACCAACAATATAATTAACCAATAATCACAACAACAATCACCACACATTATGTAGCCAATACTGAGTAGGGAAACCCTACCTGGAATGCAACACAAACATCAGACGATCTAGCAGCTGTCTCAAAACCCTTCCTCTACGAACCCTTCTCCTATACACATAATCATACAATCACTACCACATCAACATAAACATAGAAAACCCCCAATCCCAAAATTAGGGTTTAACGAAACTTAATTAAATATAACAAAATTGGTATGTAGATCTTACCCTTGACGCAAGGAACACTATGATGCAAAGAACGAGATGATCCGACACTCCTAGCCTTGGGGATTTGCCAACAACGCAACGAGAGAGAACTACGTAACTCCTTTTTCTTTTGAAAGGTTTAGAAAGGATAAAAGTGATTAAAGAGACTGACGGAAACCTTTTATATTAAACTCGCGTAATTAGCAAAACCCGACAAAACAACCCCGTAAAACACACTTACTCAATCGAGTAACTGACGTACTCGATCGAGTGCCACCTACTCGATCGAGTACCAAGGCTACTCGATCAAGTACCCTACAGGTCATAAACTATTTTAAATTGCAAACCACCCTTACTCGACAGAGTAAGGCCCACTCGATAGAGTACCCAGAGACTCATAAAACCGCAGTATTACAGTCTTCCCCCCCTTAAAAAGAACTTTGTCCCCGAAGTTCAACCCATACATAAAAAAAAAACAAACATACTAACTCGGTCAAGACGCAACAAAGCTAATAAGAAATCAAAACAAAACCCCAACTTATAAAACATGAAACCATGAACTCTTAACACCAACTCCACCAACTATTACTACCTCCACACATCGTTCACGATGTCGTATCAACTACATCATAAACTCTCCCGACACTAACTCCATACACTACCAACTACCATCCTCTAACGTTGCTAGCTCCATAATATATCATCCACTACCAAATCCAATATCAAGACACTCATAGACATCAAACGGAATGTTACATTCTACCACCCTTAAAAGGAACTTCGTCCTCGAAATTTACTCACACTCATAACCTCATCATCCAACTGTCAACACTAGTGAAATATTCTCACACTCCTAAACATCATACTACTACAAGCACGGCCATGGCCTTTTAACAACATCAACCACAAAATATACAACTTCATTCTTTATGCTACACCAACACTCTACTGCGAATATACTACCATATGCACAACCATCAAAATCTCTTTTATCGCATCCTACTCCTCTTAAGATAAATGTTACGTCCTCGTAACTCACTAATACTATATCCTTAGTTATATCTTCTCATTATTTTCATCACCATCACATGTCATAGATAACCACCTATACTCTAAACACTCTCCATGCATATATCCAAGGCTCTCTTACTTAAACAATTCTCATACTTCAATTCACTCGTCACACCACCTAACCTATACCTCAAAATATTTAGCTTAACCCAAAACTTCAACTCTTCCATATTACCACAACATGACATACCTCTCTATATAAACTATATAAAACTCCCATCGTCAAAAGCATAACTCACGATCCACACTTGTTACGTACACTCATACTAGATCGTCAAGTTTTTTTTTTACCGCAAAACTCATACATAACTTAACATGACACCAATTCCCAACACCCTGCACTCACTATCTCAACAAAAGATTATGAACCACCTGCCGCTTTCAGATCATTACAGTACATGTTCCACGAATCACTTGCCATGACTATGACTACCGACGCCTCATCTTAAAACAAGATCAAAATTACTGTAACAATTTCTCACAACTATGTCCCATCAACAGAATATCACTATATCATGACAACAACGAAAAAATATACAACTCTCTTTCCTACCATACTCTACCCTCATTCCCAAACTGAAACTTGGTAAGAAACATCAACAAACAAAACAACAGTCTACATGTTCAACCAAAACTCACAAGGAACAGCAGCAAACAAAACAACAATCTATGTTTAACTGGTATGTACTTTCGAAAACTCGCATCATAATCATCTCGCCTACTCCACCACAACCGGTGACGGCATCGCAACACCGCCACCAATAGCCACACCGCAGTGCGAAAATACCCGCATCACAACACTAAGTACCGTGCCCGGATCACCACCCGAGGCACCACAACCACGCCGATAGACATCATAACATACACAATCCCATAAACACTGACTCAATATAACATCTCGGACAAGAAAAAAAACTTACTCAAGACTGCTTTACTAGATCACGACACCATATATCATACGGAATAACAGACAAGAATCTCATGCATACCATCCATACCTTTTTATGGAATAAACATATATCATGAATACACATGCAAGTATAACCAGTCATGTCAGACCACCCAAACTATCACTTTTGGTCATCATTCCATTAAGTTACCGTATCCAACATATATTACAGAACATTCAGATAACAACAGTATAACTATCACACCATACCGCTTCTTGTGAGGTCACAACCTCATACAAACATTTATATGCATCTTAGACCCATAATCACATCCAACTGGCCAGTCCTGATCACGTAAGTTACCAGTCGATAAAGGTTACCTGTCGCCCGAGCTTAACTCATATGCCCCTCATAACATATTCCCCCATTCGCATAACCATCACCTCATGCCAAGTATAACCATACCATTACTATTCAACTATTAGCACCCGCCTCATCTAACCACATCTTATACTTCCTTACAACCATACATATCAATCCGGCCTCTACAAAATCAACCTCATCAGAAATGCTACCTTTCTAATATACCATCACCCTTAACCACTAGTCACAAACCATAACACTACCACTGTCCGGGCATCAAACCTCTTACACTCATCTCTAAACATCACGATTTCTTTCCTATATGTGGTTAACATCCCAAATAACGAACATCAAATCCATCAACAACATTACCTCAACATTCATCCCAATACTATCCTTAATTGTGTCATCATCTAACTCTCCACCAAAATCTCATATCATGCAGATATTCTACCAACATCTTACTCCCTTAATTCCTCGAAACTCATGATTAATCATGTTGTCCTGAAACTTCTGTATAACCATTAACTTACTTACTCTTGATAGTATCATACATCTCGACGATTCCTTACTTTTATGTCACATAACTCCGGTCAACATTTTCCTAGTTTTACTCCCCTCATTCTTTTCTTTTACACTCGACAAAATCAATTAACCATTCAACTCCTTATCACTTCTACCTAACTCTTTAGTGCTCCGGTTACTTTCTCATTGCTCCAAGACTCACATCTCATTATTTTATATCGATATCATCTCACTCTTTCTTACCATGGATCTTCTCTTATTATGCTATCACTCACACTTACCACTAATCTATCTATAAAATCAACGTTCCCTGTTCAAACAATTGCATGTCCTTTGTACCTCTCTAGAAATCAAAATTCCTTTCATACCGTTAATTGCCCAAGGAAATCACACAGTAGTTTCATCTCTTAATAAACCAAATCTCCCAAACTCGCTCACTGTGTACAAATCTACCTCGCGACATGTCTCCATAAAGTTCACTGTATACCACTCTTCTCAACCCCTTTAAAACGAACTTTCACTGCATATGTCCTTAACCCACACGACTCCTAACCATCTCCCTCCATAATTCTTTACACATCTCAAGCTGCCACTATCCACACCCTTACCTTCAATCTTTTTATTCTCACGTTCCTTAGACTCACATCATCCCTTGCTCATATTCACTTTCTTTTACGTTACTCAACACACAATCATATCACTCTTCTTATCTCAGAAAACATGCTCTATGTCTCAATTAAGCCATAACGATCTTCCTTTTCTTTTTCCACTATCTATCACAACCACATATAACTCATGTCCTCCCACCAAACTCATACTCACCACAGGTGCCACTCACTACACCACAAGATTGGGTAACTTACGCGTCAAGACCAACGTACATGTAAAACAATGCATAAAGAAGCAAAATATCACCTTTGAATTAAACATAATATGCAACAAAGTCAAAAGATAAGCATATGACCCAAAATAGGGGTCACTAGATCGAGTACAGGACACTCGATCGAGTAAATGACTTACTCGATCGAGTAGGTGAAAGTCAGAGACACATATATAAAAATTATCAGGGCTACTCGATCGAGTAAGAGGTACTCGATCGAGTACCAAGGTGCACTCGATCGAGTAAGGGCCACTCGATCGAGTACCCTACGCATTTCTCAACACTGTCCAGTTTTCGTAAAACGGTCATAACTCACTCATTTATTGGTCGTTTTGGGCGTGTGACCTATCGTTAGAATCGTAAAAGAACAAGCTATCACCTCCAATTAGAATCACAATAAAATCATTTATACATCTCGAGTTATAACAGTTTAAAGACAACCTCTTTATAATCGAAAATTACAACTACTTGATTTTACTTCCAAACAACTTAAACGACAACAAGGTAAACAAAAACAACCCAATACTCATAAAACCAGTAGTCCCAATCACATGTTACTATTTTCGAAAGCAAAGCAACAACATTCATCATGCAAATAATTGATTTAACTTGCCAATCATGACTTACCCACATGCTTTTATTCTATCACTTTTCGTTAACAAAACATACTCATAAATTACAAATCCTATTTCCATGTTACTAATACAACAATATTACAAATACACTTCGTCACCTAAACATATTCATAATTACAAAATTCATATTCTCATGCAATTGCCACTCCATCTTTTCCCATCAATTCATCCATTTCCACCACATTCTTCATACAACATATACATATGCACAATAGTAAACATGTATAAGAAATCATTATATAAAATTACACAAACAAAATTATGTATAATCATATCACATATGAACTACTTCCTTTTTCCACCACATTACTCATCATTCTCATACACTTTTCTAACAATTCCAACCAACATTGTAAACCATCTATCATGCTGAAAGATCATAGATCCATATTAGACTCTCTAATAAAATTAATTTATCTCATAAATTGTTGTTTATGTGATCTATGTAACATGCATGCTAATATGAAAGTATAAAAGGAAAGTATAAGGAAAAACAATTTCCTTACATTGAATATATGGTAAAATGGGCACAAACTAGTTCTCCTTACTAGTTTGTTCTTGAGCTAAAAAGATGTGGATGATCCTCCTTGAAAAACCTTCAACTAGAAAGTCTCCTTTAAGATGCACCCAAGAACTAACCCAAAAATATTAACAAGTGTGAACTAGTAACTTGTTAATATGAACCCTTGATAATAATATTAGAAATATCACTAACTTATCTTAGCAATATTAATAATGTATACTAGAAGTGAATTATTGTAGAGAGATGGATGAAGATGTTCACATGCAAAAGAAGTGAAGTGTGTAAGAGAGGTAGAGTGAAAAAGTAAACAAATATATGGAGTGTGAAGGGGGAAAAGTGGCGGGTGGAAGGAGTCCTCAAGTGGACAATTTTGTCTTATAATTTTTATCTTACATCACATGCAAAATCTAGTATAAGATATATATTATGGTAGTATACAAAATAAGGTAAAATGATTATGTGAGTAATCATCCATTACACTTATTTTACACGGTCCACATGACCATATACGGGTCCATGTTGATTTTTATATTTGTCGCACAAACCCGTGTAACTTTCATTTTAAACATCGTATCATGTTTAAATGCTTCCATAATTAATTCGTCCAATTCACTCCGTAAATATACGTGTACCACTACACATATTATTTACGTACTAATATTAATCACATTAATCAATTAGTACAATTTTAGTAAATTAACAGTTAATTAACTAAAACCCGTTTCCCAAAACTTATTATTTAATTATCGCATAATTAAATAATAACTGCCGCTCCTCGAGTTCGCAACTCGAAATCTCTCTAATAATAATCGACTAACCTCTTAGTCTATAAATCAAGGGATTAAACAAATTGTATCTCATACAATTAATTAGTTATCAATTGGGGTTCGTTCCTTTAGGTGTGACCGAAAGGGGTCAGTTGATCACCGCCGTCTAACGACAATAACGTCAAACTCTAGTCAGCCAACCGTTATCGATTTACGTTAATCAACTGACGAGGATCAAATAATTAAATATCTGATGATATTCTATTAATGAGATTTATTATGTTAACGCACTATTGTGGAGGACACTGACTCCAACAATCTCCCACTTGTCCGACACAAGGTGTGCGCTACCAATTCTCTTGTCCGTTTTAATCTCCCACTCAATGCAAGGTGTCTTTCAGGTCGCACTTGTACATGAACACATCGCGAGTAGTTTTCTCGATCGGGAGTGTGACTACCTGACCGGAAAAATCTCTCACAGATTACTTCCGAGCGTGGCCACGCATTTGTAGTCATTAACTCCTCGAGTGGCCTTGAGATATAGTTACCCAACGTGGGTGGACAATTCTGTATGCCCGGCCTATCTATCCTATTGCACAATACTGACTCACCATGACCTAGTAAATGCCCTTTTGGCCTCCTTTCACGGCACGACCTAGGACAAAAACCAAAGTCACTCGGAAATCGCACCTGCTCAGATAATAGTCTCCAGTCAAAAGAATCGACTCATTAGAACATCTTAGAGATCCCCGCCACGAACAGGCGTCTATAATAGAACTTAGGGACTCTCTAAATGGTCACTGTCCGACAAAGTGTCACACACTCTGCCTATGTAATCGACCAGTCAACACATATGACCTTATGGTGTTGAACAACCATCAATCGACTTACAATCTAGTCACTCCGAGACGTCACCTCATTAAGTGACTAGGGACAAAATACAATGTTCATCTTATTCACTTGAATAGTGTTCAACATTGTCTCCACAACTTATTCAGATAAACAAGGTATTAAAATTTAGTGACACTAAATAAAGATTCATAAAAGAATGAATACGAAAACAACGAATGTGATTATCATATATATAATAAAAGATACACTATCCAATTATTACATATCCATAATCTAAAGAAAATCTGGTACTCGTCTCAATCCCATAGAGACGAGATGACCCTCATGCTTAGCCTTTGATAAAGGCTTGGTTAAAGGATCAGCAATATTGTCATCTGTCCCAACCTTACAAATGTCAATTTCCTTCCTTTCCACATAATCTCTAATTACATGGTATTTCCTTTCAATGTGTCTAGATTTGTTACTAGACTTAGGCTCTTTGGCTTGAAAAATAGCTCCACTGTTATCACAATATAGAGTGATAGGATCTTTGGTGGAATGGACTACTCCTAGCCCCTCCATGAATTGCCTAATCCAAACAGCTTCCTTCGCAGCCTCAGACGCTGCAAGGTACTCAGCCTCAATTGTAGAATCCGCAGTAACACTTTGCTTGAAGCTCTTCCAGCAAACAGCTCCTCCATTTAGCATAAACACGTAGCCGGATTGGGATTTCATGTCATCCCGATCGGTTTGGAAACTTGCGTCCGTGTAACCTCTTACACACAACTCAGTTTCTCCTCCAAACACTAAGAACGAATCCTTAGTTCTTCTCAAGTACTTAAGGATGTTCTTTATAGCTATCCAGTGACTCTCACCAGGCTTGGCTTGATACCGACTTGTCATGCTCAAGGCATACGCAACGTCGGGACGAGTGCAAATCATAGCATACATGATAGATCCAACAGCGGAAGCATAAGGGACGGTCTTCATGTGTTCAATTTCCTTAGGGGTAGAGGGAGACTGTGACTTGCTCAAAGTAATCCCTTGGCCCATAGGTATAAATCTTCTCTTGGAGTCTTTCATATTGAACCGGTCAAGAACTTTGTCAATATAAGCTTCTTGACTCAATGCTAGTATCCTCTTGGACCTATCCCTATAGATCCGGATACCTAAGACTCGTTGTGCCTCTCCCAAGTCCTTCATTTGGAAGTGTTTCCCTAGCCACTCCTTAACGGAAGTGAGCGATGGAATGTCATTCCCAATGAGCAATATGTCATCCACATATAGGACAAGGAATACAACCTTACTCCCACTAAACTTCATGTATAAACACGGTTCTTCCACACTTTTAGTGAAACCGTATTGTTTAATGACATGATCAAAGCGATGATTCCAACTCCTAGATGCTTGCTTAAGACCATAAATGGACTTCTTGAGCTTACACACCTTCTTAGGGTTAGATGTATTCACAAAACCTTCGGGTTGTATCATGTACACCTCTTCTTCTATAATCCCATTCAAGAAGGCGGTTTTGACATCCATTTGCCAAATCTCATAATCATGAAATGCGGCAACCGCTAAGATTATCCTAATGGACCTAAGCATAGCGACTGGAGCGAAGGTTTCGTCATAGTGTAAACCATGAACTTGGGTGAAACCTTTTGCCACCAATCTAGCTTTGTAAACATCCACATGTTTATCCACGCCGAGTTTAATTTTGTATATCCATTTACACTGAAGAGGTCACACTCCCTCAGGTAAATCCACCAAGTCCCATACTTGGTTCTCGTACATGGAATCCATTTCGGACCGCATGGCTTCTAGCCAAAGCGAGGAGTCGGGACTAGACATGGCCGATTTGTAGGTAGTGGGTTCATTACTTTCAAGAAGTAACAAAACACCATCCTCTTCGATGTTACCAAGGTAGCGATCAGGTGGATTAGAAATCCTACTTGACTTTCTAGGAATTATTACCGTTTCAGAGGAAGAGGGAATGCTATCCTCCACGTTCTCCTCTACCTCATTCTCGGTTTGTGGCTCTCGAACTTCTTCAAGTTCAAATTTTCTCCCACTCTGTCTTCTAGAAATAAATTCCTTTTCTAGAAAGACAGCATCACGAGCCACAAACACTTTGTTCTCGTGTTTATTGTAGAAGTAATAGCCACGTGCTTCCCTTGGATATCCTACAAAAAGACATTTGTTAGACCTAGGTGCAAGCTTATTGTCAGACTTGATCTTAACGTACGCTTCGCAACCCCAAATACGCATGAATGACAAATGAGGGACTCTCCCTGTCCATATCTCATATGGAGTCTTATCGGCTGCTTTAGTCGGGCTTCGATTTAGTGAAAATACTGCAGACAAGAGTGCAAAACCCCAAAATGAACTAGGAAGCTCAGTTAGACTCATCATTGACCGAACAATATCAAGTAAAGTTCGGTTTCTCCTTTCGGCCACACCATTTAGTTGCGGTGTGCCAGGAGGAGTCCATTGTGATACTATACCACAATCTTTTAGGTGTGAATCAAATTCAATATTTAGATACTCACCACCACGGTCGGACCGTAGAGTCTTTATCTTTTTATCCAATTGGTTCTCTACTTCTTTTTGAAACTCTTTAAACTTGTCAAAGGCTTCACTCTTGTTCTTCATTAAGTAGACATACCCATATCTACTTAAGTCATCAGTAAAAGTAATGAAGTAGTGAAACCCTCCTCTAGCGGTGATGGTTAATGGTCCACACACATCCGTGTGTATGAGGGCCAAAACCTCACTAGCTCGTGTCCCTTTTCCCGCAAAAGGTGCACGAGTCATCTTGCCTAAAAGGCAAGACTCGCATGTACCATAAGATTCGAAACCAAATGGTTTGAGCACTTTTGATGAAGCAAGTCTCTTAATGCGTCTTTCGTTTATGTGGCCTAAACGACAATGCCAAAGGTAGGATTCGTTTGGATCACCCTTTTTGAGCTTTTTAGTTTCCATATGATAAACGTCATTAACATCATTTAAAACATAAATGCCTCCAATTGAAATGGCCTTGCCATAAACCACATCATTTAAAGAAAAAGTACAACACTTGTCCTTAATCATAAAACAAAAGTCTTCCGCGTCTAACGCGGAAATGGAGATGATGTTCTTAGTTAAAGTTGGTACAAAATAACACTTATTTAAATGCAACTCTAAACCACTAGCTAAAGTGAGCACATAGGGCCCTACGGCAACGGCGGCTACTCTAGCTCCATTGCCCATGTGGAGATCCACATCACCTTTTGCTAGTGCTTGCACGTCCCTTATACCCTGCAAATGGTTACAAAGGTGAGAGCCACATCCGGTATCAAGTACCCAAGTGGAAGTACAAGCATAATTAATGTCTATCACATAGAGAGAGGAAATCATACCAATAGGCGTCACACGCCCTTCCTTGAGATCCTCCAAGTATTTGGGACAACTCCTCCTATAATGCCCCTTCCCATTAAAATGGAAACATTCGGCCTCGGAGAGCTTGACACTTTTTGCCTTGGGATTGCCATTCTCAATGGTCTTCCCCTTTCCCTTGTCAATTTTCTTTGACGATTTCTTGAATTGGGACTTTTCTTTTCCCTTTCCTTTCTTGACTCCAAGAGACATGTTCTTTAACTTCATGGTTAAAACATCTCCCTTTTCACTCCCATTAGCCTCCATATCCCTCTCCGCTTGGGTGAGGAGTGCATGAATTTCATGGTAACTCTTATCCATGTCATTCATGTTGTAGTTTACCCTAAAGTGGGCAAACTTGGTGGGGAGCGAGTGAAGGATACGATCCACCACAAGAGTCTTAGGAATCTTACACCCTAGACGCTCTAGGATGTCAACATATTCAACCATTTTTAGTACATGGGGACCAACCTTCAACTTTTTGCATACAAACAGTATAAAACATGCATGAACTACCATAAAAAAGCCATGCACCGAATCAACATTTAACTAATTTTAGTCAATTTTTCACTAAAAAGCGACATTTTGACTCGGTTTTCTACCAAAAATCATTAAAAATAGCAAATTAACATCACAAATCACCAAAAAATTCCACAAACCTTTTGAGATCAGTAGGTATGCATGTCCCAAAAATTTCGTGCTAAAATCTCTTCTAACACAATTTTTGAGTTTTTACTAATTATCTCATAATTCATTAAAATGCTTAAAATCAACATGCAAATTACAAGCCTAAGCTCTGATACCACTTGAAAGATCATAGATCCATATTAGACTCTCTAATAAAATTAATTTATCTCATAAATTGTTGTTTATATGATCTATGTAACAGGCATGCTAATATGAAAGCATAAAAGGAAAGTATAAGGAAAAACAATTTCCTTACATTGAATATATGGTAAAATGTGCACAAACTAGTTCTCCTTACTAGTTTGTTCTTGAGCTAAAAAGATGTGGATGATCCTCCTTGAAAAACCTTCAACTAGAAAGTCTCCTTCAAGATGCACCCAAGAACTAACCCAAAAATATTAACAAGTGTGAACTAGTAACTTGTTAATATGAACCCTTGATAATAATATTAGAAATATCACTAACTTATCTTAGTAATATTAATAATGTATACTAGAAGTGAATTATTGTAGAGAGATGGATGAAGATGTTCACATGCAAAAGAAGTGAAGTGTGTAAGAGAGGTAGAGTGAAAAAGTGAACAAATATATGGAGTGTGAAGGGGGAAAAGTGGCGGGTGGAAGGAGTCCTCAAGTGGACAATTTTGTCTTATAATTTTTATCTTACATCACATGCAAAATCTAGTATAAGATATATATTATGGTAGTATACAAAATAAGGTAAAATGATTATGTGTGTAATCATCCATTACACTTATTTTACACGGTCCACATGACCAAATACGGGTCCATGTTGGTTTTTATATTTGTCGCACAAATCCGTGTAACTTTCATTTTAAACATCGTATCATGTTTAAATGCTTCCATAATTAATTCGTCCAATTCACTCCGTAAATATACGTGTACCACTACACATATTATTTACGTACTAATATTAATCACATTAATCAATTAGTACAATTTTAGTAAATTAACAGTTAATTAACTAAAACCCGTTTCCCAAAACTTATTATTTAATTATCGCATAATTAAATAATAACTGCCGCTCCTCGAGTTCGCAACTCGAAATCTCTCTAATAATAATCGACTAACCTCTTAGTCTATAAATCAAGGGACTAAACAAATTGTATCTCATACAATTATTTAGTTATCAATTGGGGTTCGTTCCTTTAGGTGTGACCGAAAGGGGTCAGTTGATCACCGCCGTCTCACGACAATAACGTCAAACTCTAGTCAGCCAACCGTTATCGATTTACATTAATCAACTGACGAGGATCAAATAATTAAATATCTCATGATATTCTATTAATGAGATTTATTATGTTAACGCACTATTGTGGAGGACACTAACTCCAACACATGCAACATGCTTTCAATCAACAACATACGAAATCACATCATCACCATCTTTTCTACACATTCCCCATTATCCACATACGTACATCCACTGATTCATGTCACACATCACTATATAGATAGACAATTCACAAGATAAACACATAGCGATCCCGACTCATATCCCATGGTGACCGGTTCAAAATTGTAGGGCGAGTTCGCGACTTTAGAACGTCTCCCAAGTCTTTGCATTAGCTCCTACAACTTCTACCCCGGGTTCATTTTTTTTTACTCCCTATGTTCATTGGATTCATTGGTTACAGGTTTCGGGATCGTCGCTCTAATACCATATTGTAACACCCTCATACTCCAAGTGCCTTACCAGGACCACTTAAGTCATGGAAGTGCTACCATCTCGGTTTCCCGAGGCAATGATAATCATAAGATAATAACGAAACATACTTAAAAGTAAATAATGTTTAAAGTGATTACAAAACAACTTCAAAACTGATAAAAAGAAGTACAAGATTCACAGACGGTCTACTGCTAAAACTGTCAAGGCTATAAAACATCGTCTGACACAGCGGAAGACTTCTAACTGCCACGTGATGACTCATCCCGGCTATCCCATACGCGTCATATCATACCTGCTCAATAACTGCTCACCACCCCCGAATGGAACACCACAGTTTTTAAAACATTTAAATGGGGTCAGTACTGATTACATAAAAACAAATGCCACAAAGAAACAACGTCACAAACAGCTCAAGCAGTTCACACAAATCCCTTGTCTCCATCTCCAAACTCCACACAACTGACTACACACTAAAGTGTGTAGCCCTGCCAGAGTACCCATCGCAACAAGTACTCCACGCCGCCAGTGGGAGACCGCAACCGTACCTACCAAATCCCCGCTCATCTCCATCGAGCGATAAACCCAAGTTCATTAATGTGCACATCCCCTCTGTGACGGGTTCCACAGAGGGCAAATCAAGGGCGTGAAGCCACTCCCGCAAGTGACTCCACTCAGCCAGGGACGCGCCCCGAAGAACACAGACAGTTACACAATCAAACAATATACAGCCAACAACCGTCAAAATCAACCAACAATATAATTAACCAATAATCACAACAACAATCACCACACATTATGTAGCCAATACTAAGTAGGGAAACCCTACCTGGAATGCAACACAAACATCAGACGATCTAGCAGCTGTCTCAAAACCTTTCCTCTACGAACGCTTCTCCTATACACATAATCATACAATCACTACCACATCAACATAAATATAGAAAACCCCCAATCCCAAAATTAGGGTTTAACGAAACTTAATTAAATATAACAAAATTGGTATGTAGATCTTACCCTTGACGCAAGGAACACTATGATGCAAAGAACGAGATGATCCGATACTCCTAGACTTGTGGATTTGCCAACAACACAACGAGAGAGAACTACGTAACTCATTTCCTTTTGAAAGGTTTAGAAAGGATAAAAGTGATTAAAGAGACTGACGGAAACCTTTTATATTAAACTCGCGTTATTAGCAAAACCCGACAATACAACCCCGTAAAACACACTTACTCGATCGAGTAACTGACGTACTCGATCGAGTGCCGCCTACTCGATCGAGTACCAAGGCTACTCGATCGAGTACCCTACAGGTCAGAAACTTTTTTAAATTGCAAAACACCCTTACTCGACAGAGTAAGGCCTACTCGATAGAGTACCCAGAGACTCATAAAACCGTAGTATTACACCGTTTCCCTCCCCTCGATCACCACTGACGCCGGGGTCTTCCCCGCGAAGTAGTCTCGAACATAAGAACTAGGCACCAAGCCAGGTACCGCAGCCGCCTTCGGTGCCAAGTTCCAGCCGATCAGCCTCCTAGCCTCCGCCGAGTCAACCCTCATGGCCGTCTCCGGCCACTCCACCACCTCAGTCCCACACGGCAGACCAGAAATCATGCCGTAATCCTCCAACGTGACCCCCACCTCACCAAAAGGCATGTGAAACGTGGAGGTCGTGTCCCAAAACCGGTCCAAGAAAGCTCGGGCGAGACTGAGGTTAACCCGACGCTTCCTCCTCGCAATATCCCTCCAAGCCTGCACCAAGGCGCCGAACGCTCCCCGATCGATCATGGCTCGCTCCTCAGCCGACAGCCTCTCGTAGCACCCCATCGCCGTCGTGTAGCCCGAGAACGACCTGATGTTCCCGGCCTCCTATGTTGATTTGAAACAAAAGCTATCTTTAGCTCGGATCAAGAAGAAAAGGAATGACAAACATAAATGAAAGAAAATGAATGAAGAGTTATGAATTCTATTTACCAAGCTCTTCACCGTCCTGTAGGACAGGTGACCCTTCGCAGCCCAAAGCAGGTGCCTACTATCCCAGGTCTCAGCCCACGCAGGTGCTCCCCTCAGCTAGCGACCACCCCGTCCAACGTTGGCTTGTCTCGGGACCTCCTCCTCCTCATCAACCTCCTCCTCTAACGCCTCGCCCTCAGCAACCGTCACCGCGGCGGTGAAAGCCTCCTCCAACGCCTCCTCAAGCATCTGAGAAGGGTCAACAACAGTGTCCACATCCATGAGATCCCTCTCAGACGTAGAAGCCTCATCACCTGCAAAATTAAGGTAAATTTAGGCCGCGTCAAGTGACGACAAGCCTTGATTAGGGGATTTTCGAGTTTTCGGAGCTCCGAAATCGCTCTTTTCTCGCCATCTTTGGCAATTTTCCCACAAACCCGTCCACTCATCTGGTAATTTGGGTCAAGTCAAGCCTAAGTTGAAGCCTAGTCATGGGTTCGAGTCGGAATTTCGCCAGCATTTCGCTATAACGGCGATTATGCCCTAGAAAAGTGTCCTGAAAAAGCCGTCACAAACCAAAATTCCGAGATGGTAGGAAGTTTACCCATCACACAAGGATTCCAAATATTACGTTTCGTCGCAAATGGGCAATACTAAGACTATTTTTGAAGCGATTTACGGTTTAGCTGTGAAACCGTCACAATTTCACTCAAATGCTCAAAACTCAATGAAAATTCAAAACAAATACATGGTTATGATCCCTATGTTGCCAATTAGCCATTTACAAAGTCAATTTTGCAAGGCAAAATCATTTGGGGAAAAAGCCCTAAATTTTCGACTAATTAGGGTCGAAAACCCTAATTTTGTCGATCTCATTTGATCAAATACGGAAGATAAATGCAAGATTGATACACATACCTCGATTAGTCATGGGAAATGCAAGCTTTTGGATCAAATTTTGACGAAAATGGTTGGAATTTGAGAGAGAAATTGAGGAATTATGTTTCGACTAATGAAATAAAACCCCTTGTTTCATCGGGTTTTTACGCAGAAAAGACACGCCCAGGAAAAGACGCAGCAGGTGCTGCACCTCTTCCAAGGGACGCAGCTCTTGTTGCGCCTCTTCCTCAGCCTCCCTTCATACGAATTTTCAAAAATTTGTTATGAATTCGTTATTTTGTGGGCCCATCTTTGGTGCGCCTCTTCCTTGATGCTATATCGCATATTTGGTCCGTTTAACGTATATTCTTCGCCAGGATCCACACCTTCCAAGCCGACAGCAAATTATCGCCTTATTTTTTTTATCCAAGACCTAGCTTGTCACAACGAGCGTTCTTTCTGTGACAGGTGTTTTGACACACCTTTATTCTGTTCCCCCAGCGAGAGTACACGGATAGACATTCCCTCTCGAGACATGGAGATCAGTTCCCGATTATGTTCCTCCAGCGAGAGTACACGGATAGACATTCCCTCTCGAGACATGGAGATCAGTTCCCGATTATGTTCCCCCAGCGAGAGTTCACGACCGACAGTCACTCCCTCTCGAGACATGGAGATCAACATCGACCCCAAGTTCTTCCGAAGTTTGTTTGAAGCCGACTGATACGTGCATTTTATATAGTCTTTTTAGGCCTTTTCATGCACGTATTTCCATGCTTTTATCGTAGTTTATGCTACGAAATGCCCCGAATATGCTACTTTGGTTTGTTTTGTCTTATTTGCAGGAATGAACCAGAAAGTAGTGAAATCAAGCCTTTTACCGTCCGTTTAGCATGTATTTGGAGGAAGAGTGAATTTGGAGCGGAAATGTAGCTATTTTGAGATGCGCAAAGAAGAAAGATAGCTAGGCGAGCAAAGGAAGAACTTCAAATTGCTAGTGCCTAATTTGAAGAGTCATATCTAGAGTTCTAAAACTGTTATTCAGGTGATTCTAATTGGAGATGAAAGCTTGTCCTCTTAGCTTTCCAACGCCACCGGAATCGCCCTGTTTGCCCAAGTAATGAATAAATGGCAGCCGTTTGAAGTTCAGTGCGCAAAGCAGGAAATTGTTGCTGGAAAGTACTCGATCGAGTACAATTTTACTCGATCGAGTCCTTTTTCTACTCTATCGAGTAGTTGCATTTTAGGATTTACTCGATCGAGTATATTTTCTACTCGATCGAGTGGTTTAAGCTCTTGTTTACTCGATCGAGTGGTTTTAAATCACTCGATCGAGTGGATTCTCTTATGGGCTTGGTCTTTTTAGTTTATTTCCGTCATTAGGTCAAATAAATCCTATTTTCTTATAAATAGGAAGTTAGGACGTCATGTTTGGGGGCTTCTCTCTAGAATTTTGCCACATACGTTACTTTTTCCTTTTTCACTGTTGATTATTACTTCCTCATTTCCGGATCTTTCTACTGTAACTTTCTCTCTTTCCCTTTTATTTAATTCTTGTTTCTTTATTGCTTTTATTATTTTCTCTATTTAGTTATCATGTCTTATGTTATTAGATTAGCAATTGCTAGTGTAGTATCCCGAGCCATGCGTAGCTAATTCCTTTAATATGTTAGGATTAGGGAAACCGTGGTAGCAATATGTTAGGATCAACATGATTAGGTTAGTTTTGCGACAAGAATTGTATTAAGCAATATAATTGTGATTAGGTTGAATGAATGCATGCAGGAGACCATTTAATTAGTTACCCCCGACCTGGATCGAAAGATTGGAAGGGAAGGCTTGCTTAATTACAATAGGTGATACCTAATTAGGGCGAAAGCTAAGTTAGGGAGACCCTCGGGCGATTAGAGACCGAAAGGGTATAATCGTAGGTTTAAGGACCTAAAGGTGACGACCTCGCTCTTCTTATCAATAATTTAATCGATTCAGTTGACCCGATAGTGTAGTTGCCACGGTAGACCAATTCCTAGCATATTTTCCCCTTTATCTGATTTACCCCCGTATTTCTTCCTTATTTTCTCTTGTTTGATTTCTCTTCCCTTAATCCTTGTAGTGTAGTTACCAAACATTCAAAACCCCCAAATCGTGACATCAGACAGACTAAATAAACAAGTAGATAGTAAACCGCCTCCCTGTGGAGATCGACTCTACTTACCGCTGACTTCTGTTAGTAGTATCTAGGTATTTTATTTTTGGTACATAACGACCGTATCAAATTTTGGCGCCGTTGCCGGGGAGGCAACTATTTATTTATTTGTTTAATTCTGTCTGTTTTTAGCCTCAAGGGATTTTTTTCCTTGAGGCCGTTCTAATCTTTTTCTTTAGTGCTGTTTTGATAGGCCTTACAGGTTCTACCTAGACAGTTCTAGGTGAAAGATTGTCAAAGGGAAGGCTTGAGTACCTTTGACCCGTCACCTATGTCCCATTATATGGCACAGCAGGTGATTTACTGCGGGAGATGTGGTGCTGCTGAGCACAATGCAGTTTCTTGTATGACAGAAAATGACGCGGTCTACGAGTTCAAGCTTTGGGGATGATGTGTGTCATTTATATGATGTTTTACACCTCATTTTACACGCATTTCAGAGCTCATTTGTGTAGTTTAAGCTACCATTTCCCCTATTTCCGTCTACTTTCGTGTTTTTGTACATTATTGCAGAAATGTGAAGAATTCAACGGAAATTGAGCTAAATCCATCCTCGAGTATCCTGCATTGCATTTGACGTAAAGAATTCACTTAAGGAACGAGCTTGGTGCGCGTTTCAAGGCCCAAAAGATAAATCCACGAGATTATAGAAGCCAACTATCAGCTACTTCAGTCGATCGACCACTGCCTTCAGTCGATCGACCAACCTGCGGGTTCCAGTAGCTACTGTTCAGCTCAGGGCAGTCGATCGACTGCCATGCTTAGTCGATCGACCAAGCCGCTACTTCAGACGAGAATTAAAAGATCGAGAAACTTGAAGCCCATGAGAGATTAGGTTTAGGAATAATAGCTGCGTACTTTTCCTTTATAACGTAGCTTTAGCATGGAGAATTGGCATCAAGTTTTTATCCAGTTACATTAGGTTTTATCATTCAGTTCAAAACACAATTCAACATTGATAGTTTAGTTGTTCTTTAATAAAGTTTACTTTTTTTTGCAATCGGTTTCGGATCCTTTCTCCGCAATTTCTGCTGGTATTCTTTCGCTTCATAATTTCAGTCTTATTGTTTTATTATCATTCGTAATATAGAAATTACTAGCTAGTTTCCCAAAGCCGATATTATTGTTTTATGTTGTCTATTTATTTAATCGTTTTAATCATGAATTCAGTATATTTAATAATCAATCTTACTGTTGTTATCATTCTTAGTATGAGTAGCTAATTTATTCGTGCTAGGATGTGGGGGAATTATAGTGTAGGCTGCATTAGTATTAACATGGCCTGAAATCGCGTGTCAGTCGATCGACCGCCATACCTGGTCGATCGACTGACCACGTGAGGTTTACCTTCGTTTTAATTGATTTAAATGTTGTGTTTGACGAATCGAATGCATGCGACTAGTTGAATTCTTAATTTATGACTGACCCATTAGATCGAAAGATAGGGAAAGTTGTTAGATCACCAATTAAAATGACTAAACTATGCTGAGATCGAAAGATAGGTAAAGTTTAGATTATAAGTCACTTTTCAGGACGAGAGTCAGTATTAGTGATATTAGGGACTTATAGCGAGATCGAAAGATGCTATTTGTTAAGAGTGGACCGAGAGGACCTATTGTTTTCCCGCCTCTTGTGTTGATTTAGACCTACTTAGTATGCTGCCGCCGAAACTATAGTGAACCGACCATCCTAGTACCCTTCTTTTATCTGTTTTATCCGTTTATTTAGTTTATTGTCTTTTATTTCCTTTAGCTATAGATCAAATCAATTCAACCCCCACATTCGTTACCTTAGACTAGAATTAGACAATTATTAATTACATTCGCCTCCTTGTGGTTCGACCCTGTTACCACTAGCCTAGGTTAGTTTTAATAGGAAATATAAATTTATTTTTGGTACTCACAACGACGGGTATCAAATTTTGGCGCCGTTGCCGGGGAGGCAATTGTTCTAATTTTTAGTTGTTTTTATCTAGTCTTTCTTAGTTTAAGGGACATCCGTTCCTTAAACTTTTCTTATATCCTTTTTGTAGTTTCTTCTTATGCGCAGGTCAAAGGGTGGTGAACTAGTACTGTTCAATCCTGAGATTGAGAAATCCTTGCGTGAGTTGAGACGATCATCAAGGGTATTACCGACAGAGGAAGAGCTGAG
Organism: Silene latifolia; assembly: GCF_048544455.1. Lineage (NCBI taxonomy): Eukaryota > Viridiplantae > Streptophyta > Magnoliopsida > Caryophyllales > Caryophyllaceae > Silene > Silene latifolia. The sequence continues at coordinate 12,995,069 of NC_133533.1, read as the reverse complement.
TACTCTGTCTAGTTACTACGAGAACGAGCTGTTCGAAGAAGATCCACCTACATCTCCTGCTTCTACTTCTTCAGCTGAGACAGTCACTTCTCCAGACATTCCAATCATGGCTGAAGAAGCAACTATAGCAAGTCATTTTGAGCCGACAGCTGAAAATCTTTACAAGGGGTTCGAATTACCTGGAGCTGATAGGAAATTCGAACCAAAGCCTTCCTATATCAACGTGGTTGAGAGAAACCAGTTCGGGGGTGCTGCAAATGAAGATGCAGCCAAGCATATGGAGATATTTATCGATTACTGCTGCTCTATACCCCCACCGACCGGTGTGACCCAGGACCAGATAAAGGAGACTATGTTTATATTCTCACTCCGTGATGCTGCAAGGGAGTGGTACAGAGATCTGGATCGAGCTGCTCATGGGATCACCGACTGGAATTCTTTGGCCCTGGCATTCTACAAGAAATACTTCTCTGCCTCGAAGACAAATGTCATTAGAGCTCAGATCACGAGCTTTAAACAGGGACCTGATGAGAACTTTCATGAAGCATGGGTCCGTTTCAAGAAGCTGGTGCGAACCATTCCGCACCATGGTTTCGAAAAATGGAGCCTTTGCAATCAGTTCTATAACGGGCTGTATGACGATCAAAGGGCTATTTTGGATGCTGCAGCCAATGGCCGATTTACTGAGAATATGGGAGAGACTAAGGGGTGGAAGATCATTGATGACTTAGCCACCCATAAGGCTGAATATGGGAATTCGAGAGGCAATCAGAGGAGGAGGAGGCTTTGAATCCCCTTCGTCGCCGCATTGCATTAGAGGCTCTCACGGCGAGGTTTGACAAATACGAGTTGGGAGGAGCTTCAAAAGGAGGGATGTATCATGTGAATCTTTGTTTGAGACGGTCCTTTTGTCTGTAGAAGATGTGGAGCTGAGGGACATGTTTCAGAAAATTGTCCTAGTCCCTTCGAGTCTTGTGCTGCCTTTCAACATTACAGGCAGACAAACACGTACTATGAGCCAAATGTCCATCTCAACTTGAGGTGGAGTAACCAGAATGTCCTGAATCCGACTCAACCTCCACAGCAGCAGCAGCAGCAGCAGCAGACTTATGTGCCTCCTCATAAGCAACAATAATATCAAAAACCTCCTTATGTGCCGCAGCAGCAACAATCTCAAAATTCTGACTTTGCTGAGTTGAAGAATATGTTGCAAAAGGAGTTCCAAGCTAGAGAGGCCGGAATGAAACTACTAGAGAGCCAAATTGCTCAATTGGCTAGCAAGAGTACAACTCGAGCTCCGGGACACTTACCGACTCAAACTGACCAGAAAGAGACCCTAAATGCCATTTCTTTGAGGAGTGGGTCTACCCTTGAGGGGCCCGTCATGGTCGAGGACGATGCTGCAAAAGATAAGCCGGAACCGAGTCAAACCAAAGCTGGAACGAACAAAGGAAAGAAAAAGGCGTCTACCAGGTATATCAGTCGATCGACTGACATACCCGGTCGATCGACTAAAGCGCGCAAAGAAACAGCTTTTGGAACTGTAGAACTCAGTCGATCGACTGAGCAACATGGTCGATCGACTGAGGACGCTGCTGATAGTGAGCCTTTTCGTCCTCCGATGCCCGATAACTTGAGGGATCATTTGTTTCGGGGTACAACAGTCCCGAAAATATTGAGTCCAGACCCGACTGCTGATGGGTCAGTCCCGGTGCCGAAGGTCGACCCAATGTCGGTCAATGGCTCACATTTGAGACGGTCTGAAGAGGGTTCAAGCTTCAACAAGGAGAAGGTGGTGGACTTTCAGCCTAAGTCCACGGATGCCGGCATGCGTGATTTAGAGGAGAGGGCTAAGTTACTTCTTACAGCCCCATATCCAGAAAGATTAGTGCCGACGAAGGAACAGGTATCTTTCAATAAATTTGAAAAAGTTATTAGTAGCTTGAATGTACAAGTTCCTTTTCTCGAGTTAGCAAACCAAGTGCCTGCTTACACTAAATTCATGAAACAACTTCTGTCCAAGAAGCGGTCACTTGAAACTGTGCATAGTGTCGCACTTACTAAAGAATCATGTTCTTATCTGACCCACACTGCACCTCACAAACTAGAAGACCCAGGCAGCTTCTCCGTTCCCTGTAGCATTGGTACCTTTTCTATCGAGAAGGCATTATGTGACTTAGGAGCTAGTATAAATGTCATGCCCTTGAGTCTTGCTAGGAAGCTAAAATTAACTAGGTTCGCAGTGACCGACATGACGATCTGAGATGGGTGGCCGATCTGACCGGTCCAAACCCTATAGGAGTCTTAGAAGACATTCCGTGCAAATAGGAAAGTTCTTCTTCCTGTAGACTTCGTTGTACTTGATATGCCCGAGGATGCCCATATTCCTATCATACTAGGTAGACCATTTCGCACACTTCTTTGGTGCGGGTCATAGATGTAGGCTCAGGAACCTTGACCTTCAAAGTAGGGAAGCATTCCATTGTTTTTGCCCAACCTGCTAAGAAGAAAGACCCCATGTGGCCTGTCACTTGCAATACGGTTTCTGAAAAGAAATCTTATTTTATACTTCCTGATATGCCTATCTCTACTCCTATTCCTGTTGTGACCCCTCCGCCCCAGATTGGGAGCAAATTGGAGGAATATTTGTCTATTTCTGACGTTGCAGGAGCTGGTTTGGGGAAGGAAGAGCTGCAAGTTGCTCCAGCTGTGAAGGAGCCGATCATTTCACGAGGCGGTCTTGGTTGCCTAAGCTATGGCACTGATGAGGAGGTTGAAGATGAGCCGGTCAAGGCAACGGAGTCTGATCTGGATTCCGACGAGTCCGAAGAGGTCATTGCTTGGGATGATGTCCGACATGTTGACCCGTTGAGTCTTGCAGACGATGGAAGTGAGAGTGCAGCTGAGAAGATGAGCACTATTGAGGCTACTTCTTGTAGCCAGAAGCCAGTCAAGTGAGCCATTCCATGGCTGTTCTTGATCAACTATTAGTTGATTGAGACTTCTTTAAAACATTTACATTTTATTTGCTTTCGTTGAACCTTTTTATTTATTGTTTTGTGTGCGTGAAACTTCGCCGTTTACGTTTGCTTAGGATTTTAAACTCTTTAGATGGTTACTTTGGGTTTTGCGCAATTTTTGGGCGCGTATTATTGTGCAATTGCAGGTTTTTAGACCTCATTAGCTCAAGTAATTGAGCAAATACGAAGAAATCAGAAGTTACAGCAGTATTTCCGGTCGATCGACCGCCCTGTTTGGTCGATCGACTGGCTGCACAGTTCCAGGAGCTTCTGTTCATGTTCACTCTAGTCGATCGACTGGGCTATGTAGTCGATCGACCGCCCTGCACTGCTGTACCTGTTCCCGATCTCTCCCCTGCTGTGTTTGGTCGATTTGCGGAATTAAGGGAGTTTTCTACTCCACTTTATCTTCCGTCATATTGTTTATTTCTTCTATTTTTCTAAATTGTGCGCATAATACTGCTTCAAAATTGTTCTCTCGGACTTATGCGTGGTCCTTTTGTCTTTTCAGGTACTTTTTGGTAGCACTGCTAGCTACTGAAACCTCCTAGCTCGCGCTGGTTTGGGGAGGTTTCCTTTTGCTGCGCTTAAAGTCTTGTGAGTTTCTAAATCTTTACTTCATGTCACGTTTGCATTTTTCCTCCCAAATTCCCGTTTTTCCTTTTCTTTCATTACATGATTTTGCACAATGGGGACATTGTGCGATTTGGTTTGGGGAAGGGTTTTGCGTCGCATATCATTTGCTTGCATTCACGTTTACATTTTTGTTTTGCATTGTTATTTAATTTCTCTTATATATACAGAAAATTCCAAAAAAATTGAAAAATTTCATCAAAATTCAAAAATTTGCATGTTCATTTCAGCATGTAGATCGAGTCGGAACGGTAGTATTTCAATGATGATATTGCATTTGCATCTGTTTCTGCCTGAACCTTGCTAATTGACATGTTATTAGTAGAATCGTATAAGTGCATATCTACGAGTTTTCGTTAATTTACTTGCTGGACTTGAGATTCGACTTGGAATTTTGGCAAGCTACATCATATTTTCTAAGGTTTAGAGCTTATAACTGGTGTCATCTATGACCGGTTTATTTAGGAATGTGAGTAGTACTCCTTATGAGACATGTCATATCAATTTGCATAAATATGAACTCAATCTGCTTAATACATGTATGCATTCGGTTTGTGGTTTGTTGACACATGTGGTAGAGGTTTTCCTTTATTTCGTTTTACCCATAAGCTTCACACTCCCAAAAACAGCCTTTTTGTCCCATTACTACATCCTACATTTAGCCTGCCCTTGTCAAGCTAGTAGTTTAGTTGTTGGGATTGTTACTTAGTTTTTGGTGGCATATGCTCTATTGAGATTTTGTTGGATAAAAGAAATGAAAAGAAATAGAAAAGAAAGAAAGAGAAAAAAAAATGATTCGAAAAAGAAGAAGAGAGTTCCTGTACTGTTTACTTCAGTCGATCGACCACTACATCAAGTCGATCGACTGGGGTCCGAAGGAAATCAATTCGCATAATTCAAAATCCTTATCTTATGGTGATTTTTGCTCCCATGTTGCATTAGTATCTTATGGGGAGTTGGTCGATTACTGTTATACTGGAGATTGTGAGTTTTGTGCTTGCTATAGCACCGTATCGATTGAATTTTGAGCAAGAAGAAGGATGTTGTCATATGGTTCCGTTTTGGTACTAGCTTGATCACCTGTACCTCCACTTTCCCGTAAATGCTTTGCCTCTTCTTACCGATACCTCACATATCCATATATACCTCGGCATGTGTCATGGTCTTTTGTTGGTTGGAATGCATATGTACGGTCATAGCGATTACTTTCATATTATATTGCAGGCATGTTCTTATAGGTCGTAGTTAGGTCAGAGTCACTACAAAATGAATTCTTTCTATCTTTCACATATACTCACCCCTATTCATCGAGTGATATGAGTGACCCGTGAGAGTCCAATTTGATAAGTCTCTACAGTTGATGGCTCAGCAGTTTTTAACGACTTCATAACTCGGTTGCATGATTCATAATTGCTAATTGATTGTTGGTTATTGCATTAAAATGGTTTAGGCTTTACATGTTGTAATTCGCACTGAGATTGAACTCGTTCCATTAGGTTTTAGGACCGAGTCTAGTTCTTGCTTGGGGACAAGCAAGGGTTTGGTTTGGGGAAGTTTGATGCGTGTCATTTATATGATGTTTTACACCTCATTTTACACGCATTTCAGAGCTCATTTGTGTAGTTTAAGCTACCATTTCCCCTATTTCCGTCTAATTTCGTGTTTTTGTACATTATTGCAAAAATGTGAAGAATTCAACGGAAATTGAGCTAAATCCGTCCCCGAGTATCCTGCATTGCATTTTACGTAAAGAATTCACTTAAGGAACGAGCTTGGTGCGCGTTTCAAGGCCCAAAAGACAAATCCACGAGATTATAGAAGCCAACTATCAGCTACTTCAGTCGATCGACCACTGCCTTCAGTCGATCGACCAACATGCGGGTTCCAGTAGCTACTGTTCAGCTCAGGGCAGTCGATCGACTGCCATGCTTAGTCGATCGACCAAGCCGCTACTTCAGACGAGAATTAAAAGATCGAGAAACTTGAAGCCCATGAGATATTAGGTTTAGGAATAATAGCTGCGTACTTTTCCTTTATAACGTAGCTTTAGCATGGAGAATTGGCATCAAGTTTTTATCCAGTTACATTAGGTTTTTTCATTCAGTTCAAAACACAATTCAACATTGATAGTTTAGTTGTTCTTTAATAAAGTTTACTTCTTTTTTTTTGCAATCGGTTTCGGATCCTTTCTCTGCAATTTCTACTTGTATTCTTTCGCTTCATAATTTCAGTCTTATTGTTTTATTATCATTCGTAATATAGAAATTGCTAGCTAGTTTCCCAAAGCCGATATTATTGTTTTATGTTGTCTATTTGTTTAATCGTTTTAATCATGAATTCAGTAGATTTAATAATCAATCTTACTGTTGTTATCATTCTTAGTATGAGTAGCTAATTTATTCGTGTTAGGATGTAGGGGAATTATAGTGTAGGCGGCATTAGTATTAACATGGCCTGAAATCGCGTGTCAGTCGATCGACCGCCATACCTGGTCGATCGACTGACCACGTGAGGTTTACCTTCGTTTTAATTGATTTAAATGTTGTGTTTGACGAATCGAATGCATGCGACAAGTTGAATGCTTAATTTATGACTGACCCATTAGATCGAAAGATAGGGAAAGTTGTTAGATCACCAATTAAAACGACTAAGCTATGCTGAGATCGAAAGATAGGTAAAGTTCAGATTATAAGTCACTTTTCAGGACAAGAGTCAGTATTAGTGATATTAGGGACTTATAGCGAGATCGAAAGATGCTATTTGTTAAGAGCGGACCGAGAGGACCTCTTGTTTTCCCGCCTCATGTGTTGATTTAGACCTACTTAGTATGCTGCCGCCGAAACTATAGTGAACCGACCATCCTAGTACCCTTCTTTTATCTGTTTTATCCGTTTATTTAGTTTATTGTCTTTTATTGCCTTTAGCTATAGATCAAATCAATTCAACCCCCACATTCGTTACCTTAGACTAGAATTAGACAATTATTAATTACATTTGCCTCCTTGTGGTTCGACCCTGTTACCACTAGCCTAGGTTAGTTTTAATAGGAAATATAAATTTATTTTGGTACTCACAACGACGGGTATCAGGGGACGAGTTAGCCATTCCTCTGCAGTTGTGCCGCCACATCTACCCTATCAATGGCCACCGCAACAAGACCCTCCTGATATACAGAAAGAAGAGATTGTGGAGCTGAAGTCTTTATTGGAAACACTTGCATTCCAAGTGCAAGATGATGATAGACGCACTTCTGCTTGGTTTGATAAGCTCGAGTCTGAAATTGCTCAGTTAGCTGCTGAGTCGGATAGTTGGCAACCAGAAGAGGTATACTTTACTGAGAGCTGTTTTTCCCCTGAAGAAACCGTGTTGCCCAATGCTGAGGATGATTTTTATGACTCAGATGACGAATTTCTATCATATTTCAATAGTTTACACGAGGATTTCAGCACTGTAAAGGAAGATTCACTCGATCGAGTGACTTATATTAGTCGATCGAATGAATTTTCAGAAAATCCAGTCGATCGAGTAGTTCAAATCACTCGATCGAGTAAAAATCAGGAGGAAAGTCCTCGATCGAGTAATAATTCTGCTCGATCGAGTGAGTTGGCCAGTGAGAGCATGGATACGTCACTTGGGTTCATTTTGGATAACGATTTTGATGATGACAACGGATATGGTGAATCTCCCCTATTCAAAGCCGAGTTGGATGCACTTGAGGCTGCGATTTACGGGATGAAATCCACTGAGGAGGGTGACGAGGAAGCAGCTGAGTCGGTAATTGCTCCTAGGACGGAAGAGGTAATGAATTTCTTTATCTATGATTCCATCGTTGAGAGCAACCAACCCGAGGTAGTAAACGATAATTCTATTATTGTTTGTTTGAACAGTACAATTCCTCATTTTACTCATGCTTCGTATTTCAATAATATACCCCCTCCCAGTCGGTCGTATAATTTAACGATTTTTCACCGTCCTTATCATTTCAATTTCGTTAATCTGAAACGGGACCCTACTTTTTTGTCAATTGCTCCTGGGCTCCTCCATTTTGTGGATAAATTTAGGAGCTCCCACAGGAAATTTGTCACGCTTAAACGATTAATTATTTCAATTTCCTATTTTATCTTTTCATTATGGTGCTACTTATGCTCTTGTGTAGCACATGCGCAGATGTATGATCTCATGCTAAGAGCTTTGAGCTGTTTTAATTATGACTGATTGGAGCAAATTTGTTGAAAAACAAGGGTTTGGGACTGTCTCGAAACTAGCGCTACCGGAAGGCAATCCGGAGATTTATTTTTAATTGCATTGCATTTTATTTCAGTTTTAGTTGTAATAAATGGTCTTCGTACCATAGACTATATCAGTATGCTTGCTTTGTTAGTTTTGCGGGCTGTTTTTCTTGCGTCTTTTGCAGGAATATACTAAGGATCACTCGATCGAGTACTTTTTGTACTCGATCGAGAGCTTTTGCTGCTGAAATCACTCGATCGAGTACTTTTTCTACTCGATCGAGTACCTGCAAAAAAAAAAAAAAAAAAAATGTTACTCGATCGACCACTATTCCTCTCGATCGAGCTGTTTTGGACGCCCATTGCTTGGATTAGCTTCTTGTGACGATGTTTCGGAGCTATTAGTGACCTCCCACGTTGCTGGCTGGTTTGGGGAGGTCCCTTATTCGCGCAATCTTGTGAGTTTTCCGCATTTACTCTCTTTCTCTTTTAGTTTGCGTTTCCTTTCCATGGTTTGGTACAATGGGGGCATTGTACGGTTTGGTTTGGAGAGGTTATGCATCCATATCTATGTCTGCATCTTGTTTTTATTTGCATTTCTGTTGTCACGTTTAATTTTCGTTTGTATTGTTGTTTATTCATATTAAAATCAAAAATCTCGTAAAAATTAGAAAATTTCAAAATTTCAAAAAAATTTCACGTTTATTTTAGCATATAGGTTGAGTCGAAACGGTGGATTTCAGTGATGAAATTGCACTGCAATTGTCTTTTTGCTTAAGCCTTGCATTGAACTATTATTCTTTTTAGCATTGTCTTTTTGCATATCTACGAGTTAATGTTAAATTTAGCTGAACGAATAGACTTGACCTGAAATTTTGGCAACCTACTTATATATTCTAAGGATTAGAGCCTTATAAACTGGTGTCATTTGTGACCAGTTTCATGTAGGATTGTGAGTAGTTACTCCTTGCATAACATGTTCATCAGTTTGCACATATATGAAATTCAATTGCTTTTTGCCTGCATACATTCGGGTTAGTGGTTGGTGTCACATGCAGGGAGGTGCTTACATATCCCCTTTCTTTCATTTTTACCCATAAACTCCACATTAGCCAAATTTGCCTGTTGACCCTTAACTACATCCCAAATTTAGCCTGCCTTGTCAAGCTAGTTTAGTGTATGTTTTGCGATATATATTTCATTGTGCCAAGTTTGACTCGTATTCTGTTGATTCGGAGTTGGTAATCTAAGAAGAAAGGGAGGATGATGAAAAAAGACGTGAAAAAAAGAAAAAAAGGAATTCAAAAAAAACAGGAAAAGAAAAGAAAAAAAAAAAGAAGAAACCGAAAAAAAAAATAGAAAGAAAAAGAAAAAAAAAGATGTTGTTTGATGAGGTGGTCTCTACTCCTATGCTTTATCTACATTTATTGAGGAGTATTTCTAGTTCGGTTTGGTGAGTTTTGTGCCAAATGAAAGACATTGTGCTTAATTCATAATTGAGTTGGAAATGGATGTTATTATATGGTTTTGTTTAGGTACTAGCTTGATCACTTATACCTCCACATTCTCATAAATGTTTTGCCTTTTCTTACCCATTGCCTCACTTTACCATATTTTTGTAAGCCCTCGGCTGTGACAGGACCTTGTTTGGTTGGAATGTATGTACGGTAGCTAGAATTGTCTATCATATTAGATGCATGCATGTTTATGTGGGTCGTAGTCTAGGTGAGCAACTATTTTTCTTTCTCTCTTACATATATATGTCCACCCTTTGCTTCATGAGAGAAGAGTGACCCGTGAGAGTCCATTATTAAAGGTCTTGCAAGGTCGACGGTTCAGCTTTATTATAAACATCTTACAACTCGTTTGCATTTGACTGTTTGCTATAAGAGTTAGTTTGCTTGCATTAAACTGGTTTAAGTGGGCATTTGTAACTAGCTCTGAGTTATCTTTTCCGTTCCATTAGTTTGCATTTAGTTTACTCGAGGACGAGTAAAGGTTTGGTTTGGGGAGATTTGATACGTGCATTTTATATAGTCTTTTTAGGCCTTTTCATGCACGTATTTCCATGCTTTTATCGTAGTTTATGCTACGAAATGCCCCGAATATGCTACTTTGGTTTGTTTTGTCGTATTTGCAGGAATTAACCAGAAAGTAGTGAAATCAAGCCTTTTACCGTCCGTTTAGCATGCATTTGGAGGAAGAGTGAATTTGGAGTGGGAATGTAGCTATTTTGAGATGCGCAAAGAAGAAAGATAGCTAGGCGAGCAAAGGAAGAACTTCAAATTGCTAGTGCCTACTTTGAAGAGCCATATCTCGAGTTCTACAACTGTTATTCAGGTGATTCCAATTGGAGATGAAAGCTTGTCCTCTTAGCTTTCCAACGCCACCGGAATCGCCCTGTTTGTCCAAGTAACGAAGAAATGGCAGCCGTTTGAATTCAGTGCGCAAAATAGGAAATTGTTGCTGGAAAGTACTCGATCGAGTACAATTTTACTCGATCGAGTCCTTTTTCTACTCGATCGAGTAGTTGCATTTTAGGATTTACTCGATCGAGTAGATTTTCTACTCGATCGAGTAGTTTAAGCTCTAGTTTACTCGATCGAGTGGTTTTAAATCACTCGATCGAGTGGATTCTCTTATGGGCTTGGTCTTTTTAGTTTATTTCCGTCATTAGGTCAAATAAATCCTATTTTCTTATAAATAGGAAGTTAGGACGTCATGTTTGGGGGCTTCTCTCTGGAATTTTGCCACATACGTTACTTTTTCCTTTTCCACTGTTAATTATTACTTCCTCATTTCCGGATCTTTCTACTGTAACTTTCTCTCTTTCCCTTTTATTTAATTCTTGTTTCTTTATTGCTTTTATTATTTTCTCTATTTAGTTATCATGTCTTATGTTATTAGATTAGCAATTGCAAGTGTAGTATCCCGAGCCATGCGTAGCTAATTCCTTTAATATGTTAGGATTAGGGAAACCGTGGTAGCAATATGTTAGGATCAACATGATTAGGTTAGTTTTGCGACAAGAATTGTATTAAACAATATAATTGTGATTAGGTTGAATGAATGCATGAAGGAGACCATTTAATTAGTTACCCCCGACCTGGATCGAAAGATTGGAAGGGAAGGCTTGCTTAATTACAATAGGTGATACCTAATTAGGGCGAAAGCTAAGTTAGGGAGACCCTCGGGCGATTAGAGACCGAAAGGGTATAATCGTAGGTTTAAGGACCGAAAGGTGACGACCTCGCTCTTCTTATCAATAATTTAATCGATTCAGTTGACCCGATAGTGTAGTTGCCACGGTAGACCAATTCCTATCATATTTTCTCCTTTATCTGATTTACCCCCGTATTTCTTCCTTATTTTCTCTTGTTTGATTTCTCTTCCCTTAATCCTTGTAGTGTAGTTACCAAACATTCAAAACCCCCAAATCGTGACATCAGACAGACTGAATAGACAAGTAGATAGTAAACCGCCTCCCTATGGAGATCGACCCTACTTACCGCTGACTTCTGTTAGTAGTATCTAGGTATTTTATTTTTGGTACATAACGACCGTATCACCGACCACAAGCAGATTTCTCCGAGCAATTCTGGATTGTGTCCTATTGTCTTCTCCCAATATCACGTTTTGTTTCCCCTGGAGTTTCAAGGAATTTCAGGTATAGTCTCTTCTTATAGCTGGCGAGCTTCCTTACGTAGTCTAATGGACTTTAAACGACCCTCCCCGATAGTCGACAGACTCTAAAATGTTCCCGACGGCAGGTTCGTGGCTCAGACCCCTTGAGTCGCCTCACGTTGCCATAGTCGTCAGGTTGTAATCTTCGATTGACCTGATGGCTATACTTTGACTTTCGCCTTGTCCAAGCCTCAGTCAAAGTGGGGGCTCTGTAGATACCTCATTTCTGCACCTCTCGCAAATCACCCTATGATGATTGGGCCGCATGTTTGGTACGCGGAACGACTTGTGACAGTTCGTAAGTTTATCGTCGAGTGATCGCTCAAACATTTATGTCTACCTCTCTTAGTTGTCATCTACGTGCCGATACGGTCGTTTTGGCAGTAATTAGAGTACATTTGGAGTCCGGGTCATAAAACCGTCTTCATTTTCTAAAACCGAGTCAAAATGTTCTGGAATGTTCTGGATATTTCTATTCCATATTTTACAATCTTTTAATCTTTGGCAAATAATTTCCCATAATATTCATACAAAATATTAAGGAAAACAAGATTAATCCGTTATTCCATAATCAAAACACGGAAATCTTTCTTCCGCAGGAGGAAACCACCTGGGAAAGGACGCAGCAGGTGCTGCGCCTCTTCCAAGAGACGTAGCAACTGCTGCACCTCTTCCCAAGTCCTTTTCTGCGTATTTTTCGTATCTTTTCATATCTTTTCGAGATTCACTTCCAAAGTCTCTCCGAAAAACCCTACTTCCTCCACGTGATTAGTATAAATAGAGACCTTCGGTCTCTCATATTTCTCACGCGAGTGTCCGCCCTTCTCTTCTCCCTTTGCATTCTAAGACCACGCTCTTGCTTATTGGCGCCTACGTGCTTGAACTTTCGACCACGTAAGCTCGGATCCTTCCGAGTACCAGCCTCGTTTTGCATGACCGACCAATTTGACCAACTCCACTACACCATAATCAATTAATCAATTCAATTTGCTTTTAAATCCTTTTTCAAGGGCACTTTCATATTTGCATTATAGATCGAGTCGAGTTACCACTAAAAACCGATTTAGTTAAATCTCGCGACGCTAACATGCAAGTCTGAGGGTGTAAAATCCCAATTTTATTTAATGTATTTTATTTAATGTATTTTTTTTATGTATTATAATTAATGTAAGAATTTATGTCATAAGCATGCTCAAAACCGTCTTTTAAAACCCTTTTTAACGGAAGTAACACAGATCTGACGTGGGAAAGAATCGCATCAACTGATGCGCCTTCTGGAAAGGTCGCAGCATCTGCTGCACCTCTTCCAGGGGCTGCTTTCAATTGATGCACTTCTTCTTCTTCCTCAGGTTTTTGTTCCTTTCGTTTTTTATTTTTCTTACTTCGTTCTTTCCCTTATTTCACCTAATAATTTTCAAATTAGTTTTATGAATCCATTTCAATAATTTTGGACTTAAATCCCTTATAATTAATATTTGTGGGTTTTCGTCACAAATTCAAACTCAGATTTTAGAGACTCGATTCGTTCATATCAAGTCCCTTGATTTCGTCTTTGATACATGTTTTAAATCTGTTTTCTTCATCAATTCGTAATCCTTTGTTTCCACCATTAACTTCAAGTTTGTATATAAATCAATTCCAACATCGTAAATAATATCTAACTTATAATAATTCGTTTTAAATTGTTTTCTTTCACTTCATGACGATCCCAGATACATGTAAATCAATTAATCACTTTTACTCGAGTTACCAATCAATAGATCAATGTAAATTAACCAATGAACGTTAAAAAACCGCAAGTCTGACTTTCACGGTTAGAACCCAACTCAAGAACAGACGCAGAAAGTGTTGTGCCTCTTCTAGAGGACGCTGTTTAGGTATTTTTTACCAAGTTGATTGATTAGGGTCAATGCAGTCTTACTCGTTGGTTAATTGTATGATTGTTCGTTTGTTGATATTTAAATAAAGAAATAAAGTACGCAATGTAAGTTGACACGTAAGACTTGGTGACGCGGAAAACCCAATGTGGGAACAACCGCGGGAGGGACGGTACCCTGCTAAGTATTGCACTATTTGAATAGGAGGATGATTACAATTGAGGCACAAAGCTAATCCCGCTGGCCCTAGGCGTCAGGCCTGCAAGATCTTGGACGAATGTATATTTGATAATAATGTGCCGTGGTGTTGATGTGTTCTTGAATGTGAATGTGTGAATGCGGATGTGTTGAGTGTCCTTCTTGATTTGCTTCCTTGGCTATTTATAGGGTAAGAACCCTAGATATGTCCTACTTCGAATATGGAAAGGGAATATAATTTTCATAAGAACTCTTTCCATACTTGGCCGCCTTTCCCAATTCTCCCTGATCTCCCTAACTTCTCTTTCCTTAATCCGGACGCCTTCTATGATGGGCTCCTGATCTCCCTTGAGCCCGTTTCCCCTTTCTCCAACCGCGGGCTTCCTTCCTCCTTATCACTCCTTCCATAACTTTTTATTTTGTTAAGTGGGCCTTCTTTATTGTGCTATTTTTAGCCCAAAGAGTTTGCCCCAAATTTCTTGTGAAGTACGTTTCTAGGTGTCGAGCAAGGAATTTACGTAACCGAATGCCAAAAACCCTAAGCCGTCTTTTACACTCCTTCCCATGCAATCCATCATGTCAGCCGCCCAATTCCTCTTTTCTAGCGCCCTACTCCCTCTCTCCTCTTTATAACTCCAACCTCCACCTTTTACTTTCATTAATCCCAAACCATTTCAAAAATATTATTCTCTCTTAAACCCTCAACCTTTCTTCTTCTTTATTTTGCCGGCTTCACTGTTCCACTTCCTCCGTCTCTTTCACCAGGTATTTCTCCCTCTTTCCTTCTTTTAATTTCCATTTTCTCTCTCCACCATGGGTAAAACTCGACAATTTTCATCAACCTCCACACCCTCCGACCGTAATCTCGACCCAACCTTTCCTTCTCGGGGACTTTTTAAGCATCCCCACGACTGTGATTCTGCTTTGACTCCGGCCGACATTCCTATGATCAAGAGTCTGCTTGGTCTTGGTGATGAGGTTGATATCGCCATCCCTGAACCGGGACAAAAAGCTGACGCCCTCCGTCCAGGGTGGGTTAGTTTTTATCTGTACCCATTTAGATACGGCCTCCGTTTTCCTTTTCCTAAACTCGTTCAAGACTTCATCTTTACCAACAACTTCGCCATGGCACAAATTTCTGCCGCCATCTGGAGGGTTCTTCTCTACTCTCTGGTTGCCGGTCAGAACACTGGTAAATCTGTCACTCTGGGCGATCTAGCCCATATGTACAACATCAGATTCCTGGGCAGGGGTCAATTCTCATTCCGGGGCCGTGGAGAGGCTCCCTTCAGACACGTGTCAAAATCCCGCGATGAGAAATGGTTTGAGGACTTCTTCTTCGTGAGGAAGGACTCCATCCAGCCTCCTGCTGATTACATCTTCGAGAAATGGGTTCTAACTTCGAGTAAGTAGCCTTCCTATCACCTGATTTATTTTATCCCGCTGCTTACTAGCTTACTTTATCGTCTTCGTGCAGGCCCCTGTAACCTGACCCGCGTTGGTGCAAGATCCACTGCTGCAAAGAACCGTTCAAAGCATCTCCGAACCGAGAGAAAGTTCCGGACGCTTCCTGGTTTTTCACCTGCTTCCTCCTCCAATCCTCCTCAGTCGGCTCACAGTATGTCTTCTGGTAAGACTTCTACAACCGTTTTAATTTGCATGCTATTTCTCCTGATGTTTTAAGCATCTTGTCGTCTGAGACTATATATGCTTGCAGGTTCAAAAGTTGATCAATTAGAAATCATCCTCCAAAGTGCCAAAAGAAAGAGACCTTCCGCCAGCCCCGACGTGGCCTCAGCCTCCAAGAGGAGTGCACCTGCTGCTTCCTTCCAGACTCCTCCCACATTTTCCAGTTCTGCTGCACGCGAGCCCTTGGAGGCCGACCCGTTGTCTCGTCATCCGCCTACTCCTCCTGCCAGTCCTCGTGCTTCATCCAGTGGAGGCATTACTGCTCATTTCCCAGAGGGCTTTGGGAATGTGGACAAGGTGCCATACTGGCCGGAGATTGACCAGCTGCTCTTCCCTCCTCTTGAGGAGACATTCTCAGAGTTCTCCTCAGAGGAGATGGCTAAGAACGACGTGTACAATGCCTTCATGGTAAATACTCTTCATTTTCTACTTGTCTGTTTGTCTGCTTTTGCTTAGATTCTGCCTCTTGAGTTCCCTTGCTGACTCCTGATTTTCCTGCCCCATACCCTCCAGGGTGCACTCTATAATAGGAAGATGATCAACATAGTGCAGACCACCAGCCGTGCTACCAACGCCAAAAACCAGGAGCTGAAGGGGACTATTGCCGATTTGGCGCAGCAGTGGGCTGATCTGAAGGAGCGTGTGGTGGAGCTGAAGACTGAGCTTGCTGTCACCAAGAATAAGCTGAAGGAGGGGGTTGATCAGCTAGCTCGTACTTAAGCGGTGTGCAGCACTTTCTCTGACTCCCTCAAGCGCTCTGATGAGAAGATCAGTGAGCTGATCTCCCTGGCCACCAATGTTGTTGCCTATGCTACCTGGCGTGGAAAGATCAGCGGGATGCGTACTACTCTCGAATAGGCTCCCACCCAGCAGGCTATAGAGGAAGAGGAGAAGCAGCTGGAGATGCTCTACCCCACCCAACCTGATCTGAGTGTGCTGATGCCTGAAGTTGGGGAGGTGAATTCTCCTGCACTGGCTGAGCAAGCTGCTGGGGATGGAGCTGGAATGTCCCAGGATGCTGCTGACGGAGCTCAGGAAGCTATGGCAGCTGAGGATGTGCAAGCTGGTGCGGTACCTGAAACGGGAGGTCAGCAGGCAGAGGAGATGCCAGAGGTGGAGGTCATTAATGTGACCGATAATTAAGTATTTTTATGTTTTGATGAACTTTTTTGGCAGTCTGGCCCAGAGGTGGCAGACTTGTAAGTTTTAAAACTCTCTGTTTTGTGGTTGCCCCGCCAAGGTGGCGGTTTAAACTTGGGGCCGTATTTTGGCCATATTTTGGAATGCCCCTTGTCATAGTGTGGCAAGGTTTCAGCTTACATATCGTGTGCTTGTTATTTATTTTCCTAGTTTTTAGGAAGTTTGTCGTGTCAGCCTGCTTGACTGATTTAGGCGAGTTCTGTCATCCTGAAAAGGCTGACGTTCTGACTCAGCTAGCTGCCGTGTCAGCCTGATGGCTAATTTAGGCATATGACGCAATGTAAGGAGGAGTGGCCGTGTCAACCTAAGAGGCTGATTTAGACCAGCCTGGTCAGCCCGAAAAGGCTGATCCAGACTAAGCTAGCTGCCGTGTCAGCCTGATGGTTGATTTAGGCGTATGCCGCAGTTTTGGACTACTTAACCTTGTTCATGACGCAAGGTATGTTCATCACGTTTAAAGCCAGCAGGGGCGTAATTTAGGCAAGTTTATCGTCATTCTAGGACCAATGGGACGCTGCAGGATTCTGGTAGCGCAGATATCCCTACGTTCCATGTTCGTGTGCATGCATGCTGGGGCCCTGATTATTGCGATTAGTGCGAGCTACGTCCAAGGGTGGTATCAGGGGTAGCTAGGTAAGCGTTTTTAGCTGTCAACCAAGCTTCTTTTCGTATGTTCCACATTCTGCCTGGTGAGGGTGCTCCTTGTGGAGAAAATAGGTTAGGCATGTTGGAGTGCCATGTGCCTTGTCACCCCGCGTTGGCAGTTGACAGTCCTGCTAGACATCCTTTCAAAGTACCATAGACACTAGGATTCAAAGTGATGTACTTAGAGAAGCCTGAAAATAAGAAAATCTATTAAAATGATGTGAAGTACCTGTCGCCATCTCATGGGGTACCAGAGCAATTGTGGTCCCAGGACGCTGCCAGACCACACCATCTAATAGTAGTTTAAAGTTTTAAAAGAGCTATAGACACCAGAAATAAAAGTGAAATTGGCAGTATGCCTACTACCGGATTTTTATTTTAACTTTAAAAGTGATTTGGCTTTTCATAGTACATCATTCTGAAAGCTAAAGTCTACTTATTATTAAAAGTAATATCTCTTCAGGTGAAGTATGTTCCATGGGCGTTGTATGATTTGACCGTCCATAGTCATCAGTCTGTATGCACCTTGGCCAACAACTCCTTCTACCTGGTATGGTCCTTCCCATTTGTAGGCGAATTTGCCTGCTTTTCGATTCTTGGTGTTTTGGAACACTTCTCGGAGAACCAGGTCTCCTACCTCCAGGAGCCTGACTTTCACATTCTTGTTATAACTCCTGGCCACAGACTGTTTGTAGGCAGCCAGACGGATTTTTGCGCTTTCTCGCAGCTCGTCAATTGTGTCCAGGCTTCTGATCATCTCTATATTGTTCAGTTCCCCTGTCATATTTTCATACCTGTGAGTGGGAACTAGAACTTCTGACGGAATGACTGCTTCTGCGCTAAACACCAGGCTGAAGGGTGTTTGACCTGTTGCTATCTTTGGTGTCGTTCGTCCGACCATAACACTAGTGGCAATTCATCCGCCCACTTTCCTCCTAACTCCTGTAACCTCCTTCTCAGATTGTCCATGATGATTTTGTTTTTGGATTCACTTGCCCGTTGGACTTGAGTCCTAGGTGCGACTTTTTAAGGTGATGTTCCACCCGGCACAAAGATATCCTCGGTATCGTTGGAGATGAATTGTGAGCCATTGTCACATATGATTTCGGATGGGATACCAAACCTGCAAATGATGTTTCGTTTTATAAACGAAATGACCTGTTTATCTTTTACCCTCGTGAATGTTTTCGCTCTATCCACTTGGAGAAGTAATCTGTCATTGCTAGCATCCAGGTTCTGTTTCCTGTGGCCCGTGGTAGAGAGCCTAATATGTCCATGCCCCATGCCATGAATGGCCGGGGAGAAATGATAGTGTGCAGAGGCTCTGCTAGCTGATGGATCATTGGTCCGAGCGCCTGGCGGGCGTCACATTTACGTGCGTACTCTGCGCATCGCCTTCATTGTAGGCCAATAGTATCCCTGTCGAGGGCTTTATTTGCCGGACTCCGCCCCCGCATGGTTTCCAAATTCGCCCTTTGTGGAGAGCATGTAACACGATCGTGCTTCTTCCTTGTCCAGGCACCGTAGGTAGAGCTGCTAGCGATTTTCTGAATAATATATCATCAATAAGTATGAATCTGGAGGCCTTCACTCTGAAAGCTCTCACTTCCTTCTTGTCATCTGGTAGCTTGTTATGGCGCGCCGATCCCAGGTAAGGTGTGCGCCCGCCGCTTGCTTGTTTATTGTTTGGTCGGCCCGTCTGCTGTTTGGTGGGAGTTCTCACCTTCCTCTCAGAATCGCTGGACTTCTTTCTCGCTCTGTGGGTCCTCCAGTTCACCTTTATCTATTTCATCCGCATACGGATGGAAGGCTCCAGCATGTGTGCTATTGGAATTTGGATAGCTCTGTTGGTTTAAATGTTGTCCCCGGAGTTGCCAAGGCATCCGCTTCCACATTTCGATCTCGGGGAACCGCTTAAGCTTGCAAGTTTCGAATTTGTTTTAACTCCTTTGCTACTTTTAGGTATGCAATCATCTTGAATCTCTCGGCTATAAACTCATCATTCACGTGGTTGACTATTAATAGAGAGTCTTTGGATATGAGCAGTGTGCACGACCCCTAACTCCAAAGCTAGCTTCATTCCTAATATCAAGGCCTCGTACTCTGTTTCATTGTTGGTTGCCTTGAATTCACATCTTACTGCTTGCGCTATCAGGTCTCCTTGTGGTGATCGCAGGATTAATCCCACACCTGCCCCCCTTTGGTTGGAGGCTCCGTCAATATGCATCTGCCAGACCTTTGTCTCCTTGCTTCCTTCTAAGGTGAGGATCTCCGTATCTGCCAGATTCTGGATGGCTGGGCTGAAGTCTGACACGAAGTCGGCCAGTGCTTGTGATTTGATTGCTGTTCTGGGGTCTTACTGGATATCGTACCCACTGAGGTGTACAGACCATTTTGACATTCTGCCTGATAGTTCAGGCTTCCTCATGATAGACTTTAGCGGGTAGTTGGTCACAACATGTATGATGTGGGACTCAAAATAGGGGTACAGTTTGCGAGATGCTACTACCAATGCTAGTACTAAATTTTCAAGAGATGCGTACCTGGTCTCTGCCGGCAGCAGAGACTTGCTCACGTAGTATACTGGCTTCTGCTCCTTTTCTTGCTTGCTCTCGACCAAGTCAAGCACTCACCGCCACTTCGTGACGGCCAGGTATAGGAATAGTGGTTCTCCCGGCTCCGGCCGACAACGGGCGGGGTCTGCCGAGGTAGTGCTTGACTCTCGAAGGCTTGCTCGTGCTCGAGGTCCATTCAAACTTCGGCTTTTCCTTAGTATGTCGTAAAACAGACTGCATTTGTCTCGAAGATCTTGAAATGAACTGTTGTGGTCGCTACCTTTCCAACTAGTCTTTGAACATCTTTAGGCTTCTCAGGTGACTCCAGCTGCAAGACGGCTTTGATCTGCTCGATGCTGGCCTCTATTCCTCTTTGGGTTACTATATAGCCTAAGAATTTGCCAGAAGATACTCCGAAGGTGCATTTAGATGGGTTTAGCTTTATTTTGTATTCCGTGAGGGTGCTGAATGTTTCTGCTAGATGCCGCATGTGATCTTTAGCCTTCTCTGATTTCACCACCATGTCATCAATATACACTTCCATAGTTCTTCATATCTGCTCTTTGAACATTCTGTTAACCAGCCTTTGATATGTGGAGCCTGCGTTCTTTAGGCCGAATGGCATGACGTTGTAGCAATATATTCCTCTTTCAGACATAAATGCCGTCTTCTCTTGATCTGCAGGATCCATCTTAATCTGATTGTATCCACTCCATGCGTCTAGGAATGTTAACATCTCATGTCCAGCTGTCGCATCTACCATTGCGTCAATATGAGGCAGCGGGAAGGGATCTTTAGGGCATGTTTTGTTGAGATCGGTGAAGTCCACACATACTCTCCACTTCCCATTCTTCTTAGGCACCACCACTACGTTAGATAGCCATTCTGGATATTTTACTTCTTGTTGAGTTTATGGATTCAAGTACCTAAGAGGGGGAGGGGGTGAATTAGGTACTATTTAAAAATTTATAACTTCAACTTTATTGAATTAAAGTGAGTTGCGAGGACAAAAGAGATGAGGAGATACTTTGAATAATATTGAAAGACTAAACAAGTATCACGATGAATGTTTGCTGAAGTATGAAAGTAACAATCGTTCTGACTGTAGCTATTTTTCTCAGTTTGTGGAATACGACTGCAGACCAAATGTGACAGTATGATGAACTGTTACTTCGAAGGTTTAGCAAACCAAAACAAACAAACAAAATAAATTGCAGCGGAAATAATGTAAGACAATGAAACACGAGATTTTTGAATTGGTTCGGCAAGAAACTCAAGTGCCTACGTCCAATCTACCTTTTTATTGCTTTCTTTTAGTGATCTACTCCGACAACTAAAAGACCCTTACAATAAAAGACACCAACCTACTCCGGTTGTAAAGCTAGTACAAGAACTACTCCGTTCTTATGACAAGCTAACTCGCAACCTACTCCGGTTTCCAAGAGTTAAAGACTACTCCGTCCTAAACTCTACTAACACACTTAGAATGTTATAGGATCAAGTTTCCACTAACACATTCTTAACAAGGAATAGAGATGGACAACTTTTACAAGATCAACAATTCTTAAGCAAGAGAGTTTAGTATGATAAAGTAACAGTAGCCACGACTGTAACAACTTGAAGACTTTTAAACGTTTTTGCAAAGACAACTATTTTTAAGCTTTAAAAACAATTTGCAAAGTTGGAAAATTATTTCAGAAAAGTCTTAGGATTTTATGAAGGAGAGGCTCGCCTTTTATAGAGGAAATGGGTGAGGAGGTTGCTAGATTTTTGAAGGGTCAAAGACCACACATGTGAAGGGCATTAGCAACCACCCAAAACTTGCACCAAAGAGGGCTCTTTTGCAAAGGCAAGAATAGAGAAAGAGTGTTTGAAAGATATCCTTAAAAGCTCATGCAATTTCAGAAAACAAAGGATGTGAGACAAGTCACATGATGACAAGTTAACACAAATATGGCAAAAAGCATTTCTTGTTTTCTAAAAGACCAAAGGGTTGAATTTGCATAAAGAGGAAACATTTTGAAATTAATAAATATTCAAACCACTCTTTGTTGAAGACCAACTCCTAATAAAATCTGAAGTTTTATCTTTGAAAAATAAGAGTCACGTGAAAGGTTTTTGAAAGATAAAAAGGGCTTCAAGTTTTACGAATTGTGGCAACAAACCAAGCAGTTGTTTACTAATGAAAGCAACAGTCGACTTGACTGTTTCTATTACTCTAAGATACTCTACTTTCTCGCTTGTACATTAGATGACAATAAGACTCAATACAATGGGATGATTAACAACTTCAACACTTCTTAATCCATGCTTGATTTAATCATTAATCCTGAAAAGGTAAACTAAGATAGCACAAATCAAATGGGCATGTTATCATCAACATAAGGAACCCAACAAATTCCCCCTTTGATGATGACAAGCCCTAAACGAATGTATAAGCAATGTAAACACCTTAATTCAAGATTTTAAACAAGCAAGATCAAATGAGAGAAGGGACTATATTACCTTACCTAAGGCAAGAGCTAGAATCAAACGACCATGACAATTTTACATTGCCCCAAAACAAGGTTCAAGACTAAGAAGGTTAGGCCTAGACATTAGTTAATCAAAATGCAATGAGATTAAGAGCATGAGTTTACCTTTTCCCCCTCTTGACATCATCAAAAAGGATAGGGATGTCAAAGGCATTAGAGTGCAGATAATCACAAGAAAACGCAAAAAGACACATATAAGCGTGACAAGGTAACAAAGTCAACATAAACATATGGTTTAAACATAAGTTCACCATAGTTCACCATGGCTAAATAAAGTTTAAACTACACCACCAAGCATTAAGATAACAAGTAGAGAAAATAATGTCTTAGAAGGGCACAAACAAGGTGGGGCAAAAAGAAAAAGGCATGGATAAAGGTTAAGGGGGCCGAGAGTAAAAGGTATAGGCTAAGGGGAGGAAGCTTGTTCACCATCCGAGCCACTTCCCAATGGATCATCATCCACAAGAGCATCATCACCAATTTCCTTTGTAGACACGAGAGTGGAGATGATATCCACCTCACCACGGATGAGGTCCACGGTGGAAGCAAGGGCCGAGATCGCCAAATCCTTTTGATGAGCATCTTCCTTAAGCCAAGCACTCAACTCAGCCACGGCTTGAAGAACTTCCCGCATATTACCCGAATTCACTTGACTAGATGACCCAACCTCCGGGTCCTTCTTAATTTTCACCGAGATTAATTCATCATTTTCAACTTTGATAAGCATTTTCCCCATTTGACCATCACTCATAACATCGCACATGTCCAAGGAACCCAAGCTAGTACTCACTAAAACCCCTTGTGCTTTGAGCACAACCGACAACCACATTCCATAGGGCAAGTGAATCATGCTAGAAGAGGGTCTACGAAGTTTGGTCGAAATAAGATGAAAATGCTTAAACATTAACCCAACTAAGTTCACCTTTTTGTGAGTTGCAATGTGATAGATTAAATATTGTTGGGCTATGGTGAGTTTTCCCCGATCACCCGAGGGATAAATTGATCGACACAACATATTGAAAATGATTCGAAGAGGAGGGGGTATCTGGGTATTACTCACTGGACCACAAGTGACGGCTTTGGGACACACGACTTGAGCAACACTAAGGGGTGACGCATAAGGTAAAGCAACCCATGTTTCGGAGGGGAGTTTGTCATAACCTCCGGCTGGGATATCAAGGGCGGTAGCAAAATCAGATTGAGAAAGTTTTAGAGGCTTACCGTTCACCTTAGCCGTAAGAAATTCACCCGATTTATCAACTCGGACGGTTGCAAAGAACTGAATCACCTCACTCACAAAGACCGGTTCACGCATTTCCAACAATTTTTCCGAACCTTGAGCTAAGATCATGTCTCGGACAGAGTGAAAAGCAGGAGGCTCGAACCAAGTTTGGTTGTAAACCCGAGGAGAATGGATAGCTTTGGGATTCATCAACCTCTCACAATTTTTGTAGATGGAGGTAGGGAGATCTATGCTTTCAAGGTGATCCCAAACAATAGCCAAGTCCCATTTAGAGGTTAGGGAAACCGAATCTGAGGGAGAGAGGTACACCAATTTTTTCTTTGATTGTTTTGATTTTTTCAGAGGTGGTTCACTGGGTGTGGGTGTTTCATCAGGAGGATTAACAGTAGGATTTTCGATGTTGCTTTGTTCGACATTTTCAGAAATTGGGGGTAATTGGGATGAAGAGGCTTTTTCTTTCCTTTTGTTGTTTTTCTTCGCCGGAATCGGGTCAGACTCGGCGGACTTGGTTGGATTTTCATTCAAATCAAACTCAGATTCTTCAATATCATCAACATTAACCATGACCGGTTCAGTGACAGTCTCGGATGAGGAGCCAGCGACAGAGGTACCTTTCTTTCGACCGCCTCGAGTACGACGTCCTACCATGGTGAAGATGGGGATGTCGTCGGCTGATGGTGGGATAGTGGAAGGAGGATTTGGAAGAGGGTTAGGCTGTACTGGGTTTGGTTGAGGTGATGGAGATGGAGTCGAGGTTGTGGTTTGTGGAGGAAAGGCGTGGAATATTTTTTGTGGGGGCATGGTTTGAGTTGTTGTTGTCGGTGGGTTAGATGTGACAGGTGGGGATGTCATGTTTACTGGTTTGATGGGTATATGGGTATTGAAAGAGGTCTTGACCATGGTGGGTTAAGGGGTAGGTGAGATTTGAGGGAGTTTGTGGATTTGGGAGATGAAAGGATAAGTGGATTAGAAGGTATGGACGGGTATAGGGATAGATGGTGGGTTGAGGTAGTAAATGGCCCAATAAATGTGGGAGGAGAGGTAGTTGGCCCAACTAAACATATTTAATCACTCGAAATAAAAACGCAAGGTAGCATACAATAAACGTAAATTTAGATATGAGGTTGAGTGATTACCGACTCACGAATACGGTGTCAATTTTTGGTCTAAACATGATGTCAATGCACTTAGAATACTTAATGACATATATCCAATTTTAATTTAATCAATTAAGGAAATTTGTAAAACTCACACTAAAAATCACAAGCAATTAATTAACCCAATTTCTAGTCTAAATTTCTCAAAATGTTCTCTTGCAAGTGGCTTAGTGAAAATATCGGCAATTTGATTTTCGGTCTTGCAAAAGATAAGTTTAACATGTCCTTTCTCCACATGATCACGAATAAAATGGTGACGAATATCAATATGTTTGGTTTTAGAGTGTTGAATAGGATTTTTGGAAATATTTATTGCACTCGTATTATCACACATTATGGGAACGGAGTCAAAAATAATACCAAAATCCAAGAGTTGTTGTCTTACCCAAAGTAATTGAGAACAACAATGCGCGGCACTAACGTACTCACTTTCGGCCGTTGAAAGAGCTACCGTGTTTTGTTTCTTTGAGCCCCAAGAGATCAAGCAAGGACCCAAGAATGTTGCAATTCCGGAGGTGCTCTTTCTATCAATCGTACATCCCGCATAGTCCGCATCCGAAAAGCCTATGAGATCAAAAGGACAATGTAAGGGATACCACAAGTAAAGATTTTGTGTTCCAATCAAATACCGAAGAATTCGTTTAACGGCTTTAAAATGTGATTCTTTCGGATTTGCTTGAAACCTAGCACATAAACAAACACTAAAGAGAATGTCGGGACGACTTGCGGTCAAGTAGAGAAGTGAGCCTATCATACCTCTATACACCTTATCGCTAACATTCTTACCGAGTTCATCTTTGTCCAATTT
The DNA here is from genome assembly GCF_048544455.1 of Silene latifolia. Classification (NCBI taxonomy): domain Eukaryota; kingdom Viridiplantae; phylum Streptophyta; class Magnoliopsida; order Caryophyllales; family Caryophyllaceae; genus Silene; species Silene latifolia. The sequence continues at coordinate 12,969,597 of NC_133533.1, read as the reverse complement.
GGACTCGGCTACCATAGGTGTATCATGAGGCTTACCATTAGTCATCCCAAATTTCTTAAGCATTTCCTTAATATACTTTTGTTGATGGATCATGATTCCATCCTTTGATTGCTTAATTTGGAGCCCAAGGAAAAATCCTAGCTCACCCATCATGCTCATTTCAAACTCCGATTTCATTAGTTCCGAAAAATATAAGTAAAGGAGTTCATTTGTTGCACCAAATATAATGTCATCAACATATACTTGTACAACCAACAGTTCGCTGGACTGTTGCTTTAAGAACAATGTTTTGTCAACGGAGCCTCTTTTAAAACCATTTTCAATAAGAAACTTAGACAATCTATCATACCAACACCTAGGTGCTTGTTTTAAACCATAAAGAGCTTTGTCTAATTTGAAAACATGGTTAGGCAAATCATTGTTCTCAAAACCCGGTGGTTGTTCTACAAAGACATCTTCTTCCAAATATCCATTTAAGAAAGCGGTTTTGACATCCATTTGGAAGAGTTTAATGCCTTTGTGAGCCGCAAAAGCTATAAGCAATCGTATGGCCTCAACTCTAGCTACCGGTGCATAGGTTTCATCGTAATCAATACCCTCTTGTTGGTTATAACCTTGCACCACTAGTCTAGCCTTGTTCCTTACAATTTCTCCCGAGTCATCAAGCTTATTGCGAAAGACCCACCTAGTACCAATGACGGTACGATTAGGCGGTCTAGGGACTAAGTGCCATACCTCGTTTCTTTTGAATTGATTGAGTTCTTCTTGCATAGCAAGCAACCAGTCTGCATCAGTCAAGGCGACTGTTACATTTGAAGGTTCAATTTGAGAAAGGAAGGCATTGTGGGCACAATACTCATTGAGATGAGCGAGATTTTTGAGGGATGATCTTGTTCGAATTCCCGAGTTGAGATCACTTGTGAGATTAGTGAGTGGATGAGAGCTTTGATGTTTCCACTTCTTTGGAACAATGGTTTCTTGTTCCCCTTCAGCAGCATCAGTCACAGTGACTGTTTCTTTTGGCCTGGAGTGATCTTCATCATCACTGTTTTGGGTTTCTTTCATTCAGGAGGTGGAGGCAACAGTCGTTGGGTCTGTTGCTTCCAGAGAAGAAATAGTAGCAGAGGTGCTACGTGTTCCCCCTGAGTTGTTGATCTCCTTTGAAGGTGACAGTCTCTGTGTCTGTTGCAAGTCAGTGTTGGGTGCTTCTTCATCTTCGAACACAAAGTCCTTTCGAATAAGGCCAATCTCAAACTCATCGTCATCACTATCATCATCATCATTCACGTTTTGTACCTGTCCAAGCACACTAGACTCATCAAAAATGACATGAATGCTTTCTTCAATTAACAAGGTTCGTTTATTGTAGACTTTATAGGCCTTGCTATGGTCGGAGTACCCAATAAACACTCCTTCATCACTTCGTGGATCGAACTTACCCAAGTTGTTTTTACCATTGTTATGAACAAAACATTTGCTTCCAAAACATCTAAAATATGAAATGTTGGGTTTTCTTCCACGTAGCGATTCATAGGGAGTTTTATTCAATATACTCCTTATCATGACACGATTATGAATGTAGCAAGCGGTATTTACCGCTTCGGCCCAAAAGTTCTTAGGCAACTTACTAGATAATAACATTGTTCTAGCCATTCCTTCAAGGGTTCTATTCATCCTTTCAACCACACCATTTTGTTGTGGGGTTCTAGGAGCCGAGAAGTTATGGTCTACACCATTGTCATCACAATAAGCACCAAATGATGAGTTTTCGAATTCGGTTCCATGATCGGTTCTCATTGAAACAAGTTTTAAACCAAGTTTATTTTGAATCTTTCTTTGGACTCTTCATATTTAGATGTCATCTCGTCAAGTCTTTTGTTTAGATCAATGATTTCATCGGATCTATGATGAGGAGAAGACCTAGAAGTGCTACATTCGGGCATACCTTTTTGAAAGAAAGTAAGCCTATCATGGAGGACTTCTATTTCATTCTTGAGACAAACAACCTCACCTTTTAGACACTTGTTTTCATTTTCCATACATTTAATCTTTTCTTTTGACTCGTCTAAATCATTGTCAGAAGCAACAGTCTTAGACACTGTTTCTCTTAGGTCTACAACTTCAACTACAAGGTCGTAGATCTCATTCTCAAGAGCATCTTTGTCCTTCAAAAGATCATTACGTTCCTTGGTTAGTGAGGAAGCTTGCATCACCAAGGTAGTGTTGACATTTTCAAGGTCAGAGACGTCCGTGGGGGTCAACCTAAGACGTTCTAGTTCTTTAGTCAAATGTTTGTTTAACTTGTTGACTCTTTTAACCTCATCATAAGCCTCAGATGTGACAGTGACGCAGTCTGTTGCTTTTAGTTCATTTTTCAGATTAAAGTTCTCTTGAGCAATTTCCTCAATCTCATTTTGCATTACCTCAAGCTTATCATTTTGAAACCGACACTTATCAAAAAGTTGGTCAAGAAGCTTACATACTTTCTCTTTGGAGTAAGTTCTAGCCTTGGCCTTTAGATGATTTACCTCGTTGTCGGAATCGGAGTCAGAATCGTCGGGATTAGCCATGAGGCATCTTAAGTGTTCAAGTTTTGAGGTTTTTGAGACTTTTTCTTTACCATGATTTGCAAGACACATTTTAGCCTCAAGTTCCTCCTCGATGAGTTCCTCATCTTCCTCGCGGAGTCGGACATTCCCCAAATAGCACTCATGACTCTATGTTTATAGTCCTTTTTAACCTTTTCTCTTCGTTCCTTTGATTTGATTTCTTCCCACTTGGGACATTCTTTAATTTGGTGTGTTTTATCACCACATTTAAAGCATCCCACGGTGGAGTTAGGTCGTTTCTTAGGAAAGCATTTTTTCGAGTAATTATTTGTGAACCTTTTGTTTCCTTGTCCATTTACCAACCCGGCTAGATTCCTTGTGAACATAGCAAACTCGTCTTCCTCCTCATCTTCTCCATCACTTGGAGAGGATGTGAGGGCGAGACTCTTTCCCTTTGATGACTCACTAGAATGCTTATCGAGGTTAAACTCGTGAGCCATTAGTGATCCCATTAGTTCATGAAGAGATAGGGTTGACAAGTCTTTAGCTTCCTCTATGGCGGTGACTTTAGGTTGCCATTTAGGGGTTAGACTACGAAGGATTTTTCAAATGATGTCCTCGGACTCGAAATTCCTTCCTAGACTTTTAAGCTCATTAATAATACAAGAAAAACGTGAAGAGAAACTATTTAAAGACTCGTCCTTTGACATTCTAAACATCTCATATTGTTGCATGAGAAGGTCAATACGGTGTTTTCTTACTTGAGACGTCCCTTCATAGGCAAGTACAAGGGAATCCCAAATAGATTTAGCCGTAGGACATCCGGAGATTCGACTAACTTCCCCCTCACCAACACAACGTTGAAGAAACGACATTGCTTTGGAATTCTTTTCGGCAAGCTTGAAGTCGTTTTCATTGTAATTTCTTTCCTCTTTTGTCTTGGTGAAACCGTTTAGAATGTCGGTTTCCTCAATAACTAGAGGTCCATTTTGGATGATGTTCCAACATTGATAATCAATACTTTTGATGTAATGTTCCATTTTGAGTTTCCACCATCCAAAATTCGAACCGGTAAAGACCGGGATCTTGGAGTGTTTCTCGGAATTCATTACCCACGAATCAAACTCTAAGGCGATTAGCCTCGATCAAGAGCACGAGGCTCTGATACCAATTGTTGAGTTTATGGATTCAAATACCTAAGAGGGGGAGGGGGTGAATTAGGTACTATTTAAAAATTTATAACTTCAACTTTATTGAATTAAAGTGAGTTACGAGGATAAAAGAGATGAGGAGATACTTTGAATAATATTGAAAGACTAAACAAGTATCACGATGAATGCTTGCTAAAGTATAAAAGTAACAATCGTTCTGACTATAGCTATTTGTCTCAGTTTGTGGAATACGACTGCAGACCAAATGTGACAGTATGATGAACTGTTACTTCGAAGGTTTAGCAAAGCAAAACAAACAAACAAAATAAATTGCAGCGGAAATAAAGTAAGACAATGAAACACGAGATTTTTGAATTGGTTCGGCAAGAAACTCAAGTGCCTACGTCCAATCTACCTTTTTATTGCTTTCTTTTAGTGATCTACTCCGACAACTAAAAGACCCTTACAATAAAAGACACCAACCTACTCCGGTTGTAAAGCTAGTACAAGAACTACTCCGTTCTTATGACAAGCTAACTCGCAACCTACTCCGGTTGCCAAGAGTTAAAGACTACTCCGTCCTAAACACTACTAACACACTTAGAATGTTATAGGATCAAGTTTCCACTAACACATTCTTAACAAAGAATAGAGATGGACAACTTTTTCAAGATCAACAATTCTTAAGCAAGAGAGTTTAGTATGATAAAGTAACAGTAGCCACGA